>NW_025953800.1:266776-680340 GCF_022578515.1 Annulohypoxylon truncatum | reverse complement strand
ACGCCCCCCGCCCCCCCCCCCCCCCCCCCCCCCCCCCCCCCCCCCCGCCCCCCCCCCCCCCCCCCCCCCCCCCCCCCCGCGGCGCCCCGGCGTGTAGGAAATGCAACTAGGATTAATCCCGTCGCCGCTCTTAGTATTTGGTAGAGTAAAGACTTATAAACTTGTGTAAAAATCAAAAGTCTAAATGCCTGAGTACCTTATTGAAGTTGTGTTGACATCAAGTTCACGATATCGATCCATATTCATGAGCCCGATATGTAAGGTACCTACCTAGGTAGGAACCCCTAACGTCACTTCAGAGGGAAATCCACAAATCAGATCGCAGGTTTCATACTTCATTTGAGTCTTGATTGGCTCAAGTTGTCAGAGCATAGGCGATATTAGCATGAGGTTATTTACATTTTAACCACTAGGAATAACGTACGAGGTGCGATATTAGTTAAGTTTTAACAACATCTTGTAAACTATTCGAAGTAAGTTATCTTGAAAGGTCAACAGAGTCAAATGGATTTAGGTACGCTCCTCCTGAATCTAAGAGATACCTTAGTACCAAGGTATGTAAGCATACCCTTTATCATGATTCTCAAGGGCATAATAATTATTTGACGCAGTGCTAATACCAGACACGTAACATGCCTACCTGCATACCTAGTGCATCTCCCTCGCCATCTACCCCTATTGTCCTGGATGACATGCTTCGTCCACCGCGTTATACTCGTAGCCCTTATAACCTCACAACTCATGTCGGCTCGCAATATTTCGACGTATTGGATAAAAATCGACTGATTCAAGGCACAGTGGCGTCTACTCCAGGTATGGTAGAGAGGGGAACTAGTAAGCAGCCACGTGGCCCCGATTGGGCAGACTACTTTATGCAACTACCAATATTTTGATTGATATCCCGCTTATCCAGCTACAAGCTCTTGGGAGCTTCAGCTATGGCGAGCAAATGTAGGCTCTAGGCCGAGGCTTCGTTGCGATTGGGTGATCAGTGCATACAAGCAGATCTGAGTCAGAAACTCGCGTTCCCCCTTACATTGAGATAGAGCTTCTGTTCGACTAAGGAAGACCAGTCGAAAAGCTTTATCATTCAAATGTTGAGTTTGGGGACATTAAGTATCCGTTGGATGACGCCGGGGAGAGCTCCCGACGAAAGCTAGAACGACCCATGGCCTTACCCGTCCTTCCCCTCGGGTCTTACAATGCATACCTCCATTGTAGGGGTCATTGCTGGAGAATAAACAATCCCAACACTCTGGTCCCGGGTTGTCCCGAACCACACGCCTGCTTCCGTCGCGCTACCACGGAAGCGGGAACCCCTTCCCACCTTCACCGCATGCACAGTTAAGAATCAACCCTGTAGGTTCGTTAGGGTTCGTCAAAGAGATCTCGGGGATTTTATGACCGGCTGAACCGATCCAGCACGAAGCCGGCTTGGCGCGCTATTCAATAAAAAAACCCGCGTTATGCCATAGGCTAGTAAAGATCTACGGTGTAATGTCGGTGCCGGGTCCGGTTTGCTGGCACTCAACTTCGGCCAGTACTGAATGTAGTTACAAGCCCTATTGATATTGAGTTGGGATGTATGTATGATTCATTAGTGTGCAAACTACCTGGTGGTCGCTTTGCAGGCCGCAGCAAATCCCCTACCCATCGTGTAACTTTTATATTGATGTCGATCGGACCGTGGGGGCTTGCAGACGTCACAATGGGTCCCTATTTCGCCGTCCAAAAGATCCGGACACTGTCTGCGCAATTCGGGTATGCCCCTCAGGAGATTCTGAAGCTGGTGACGCAATTGACGCTGGTCAAACCATTATGCTGTAGCATATCCGGATAGTGAATGACCGAGAAGATATGTGATATATCATTTTCTACGCCAATTTACGATTCAAGAAGCCTTCCTAATTCTATGAGATGATTCTCCCATAGGAAAACTCTGGGTATTGAGTCTTAAATGAGAATTATTCATTATTTAAGTGCTTATTCATAAATTGGATATAGTGAGAATTTGCTTGAATTTGAAGGCATAATCTCAGATTCATAACACAGGTAAGTGAATTTCAAACTTGACTACGTGGTTCCTAGTAATTAGGTACAATGGTAGAATGTTAATATTATCAGTACGAGAATATGTGCAAGGGCAAAGACTGCATTTTCGCTCTTGCAAAAGACGCCATGCGGCAGAAGACGTTCATCCTCCTCTACGACTCTGTTCACCTAGTGTCCATATCTATAGGTCATTTCCCCCTCTTCCTTTATCCAGTCGACTGATGTACAGCCTAAGATTATTATATCCATATTCTAGTTTCATGCTCTTTATCTGAGTAGGACAATACTACAGGCTGTCTGAATTTCGCAAAGGAAACCTAACAGCTGGACAGGCTCGAAGATATATCATAATTGCTTCACTTGGTCGTAGATAAACGCTGTCGATGGGAATGATTTCGAAGGCGAAGATTGACGCCGTGATGGCTTCGGCGATGTTGATGGCCTCCGAGACATACCAACCAATCTTTCTCATTCTAACCCACGAAGAGGTCTGAATGGAGAGTCGGGGATGATAGGTGACGGCCTTATTAGTCCATAACCTGTGCAACCTCGCATGTACTATCCTCTGCAGGTTGAGAAGTAAGCGCAATGCCGCCGATTACAGGCCCTGATTGAAGGAAAGCTGTGTCAAAAAGGGGCCTGTCCATGTTAGTACACGCTGCTAACCGCAATTAAGCTTGCTTGCCAACCGCCATGCCAAAAAAAGAAAGACTGAAGGTGATGTTATGCGCCCTGCTCACAAATCGACTAAACGCCGAAGTAACGGCCCAATGAATCCGCATTCAAGTTGTCTTCCACCCACAAAGACCGATAAAATGGTCTTCAAAATCCCGACCCGGAAACTAGAGATTATATAGTCAGATTCGTGATGGATATAGTACGATAGTTGATCGTATGCTAGATGGTGGCAGACCTAGGTAATCTTCACCCTGTCTTACCAGTATTGGGGGGTATTAGACTTCTGACACATAGTCAATATCTTGCCTAGGTACCTAGGTACCCAAACACATAGAAGTAGACTGTCACTGGGAGCCCTGAACTTGAGTGTGTACTCAAAGGTCGTGTCACCCCTATTGCGAAAGACGATTTGCTGAGATCTCAGTAACGTTCCCCGGCTTCTCACTGAGTTGAGAAGACTACTTGCCAAAAACCTGCGGATAATCCATGCTATCTTCGCCAACGTTTATTCGAGTCCTTGCCACATATGTAAAGGGCATTAGAGTGCTAATGCGACTTTCGCTCCTGGTTCCCTGCCCACCTCGGATGTTCAAACATCTGTGCTAAAACGAGTCATATCACCGTTCTCAATCTCAAAAGTGTGCTGTGATGATACGGCTAATGCCTGAATCACACATAATCGTGCAACATACCTTGAGTGCATGTTGAAGATTCTTCAGTTGCCGGGTATGCTCTGCAAGGATCAGTGCTTGAGGGTAAATAAGAAAGGACAGTATCATGGCGATATTTAATAACAAGTGTGCTCGGATGCGTATGAGACACGCCCAAAAAGGTGTGTGCGCGTGACGAATGGCGTTGATATACCCTCGAACTGATTACGTGGCCAGTAGGAAAAGTCATCGAGGCGGTCGTTGACTCGTTGCGGTCCGACTCGAAGCAAAGTACGGTCCGCCTTGGCAAATGCGCGTAACCGGTCGATTATATTGATCTAGCATTGAGTATCGTGGATATCGAGATGAAAAAAAGCAATGATCCGCCTCCGCAATGCTTGATTCGACCTCAGGAAGTACCTTGAATTGATGGGATCAACTCATCAGCGATTCGAATCACGTCTGGAGTTCGGAGATTCCCAATCCTCTTCAAAATAAGGAAAACCCCTTACTAAGATCACCAGCCACATTGTCATGCCTCCTCGTATCTTTAACAAAAGTGTGGAGGATTCACTAGTCGTTGAATCCTGAAAGGATTGATATATTGATGTTGAAATATAGGAAGACTAATCTCGGAATCTTCAAGAATTGGTGTCAAGGATGACCTTTTAGAGTGGTGTTCTACCAAATTGCCAACCGGTCCAATGACTACACCATGAAATCTATACCTGAATTGTCGCCCCCGGCCTATTATAGATGTCTAGTAACATTTGTACGAAATACTTCATCGCAAGAACAAGTTTAAGGGAGCGCATGCGTCGAACTTTTGTTAAATAGGTAGACGAACGACTACCATATTTATTTAGATCTTAGTTTATGGATCTCCGGAATTTAATTCTATGGATAATGATGCTAATTGATTTTGCTTGCATACTCGCATGTGCTCCAACGGAGATATACCAATTCCAAATTTGTTTGTCTTAAAATAGCGATGAAGCGCATTTTACTATATTATCTAGGTAGTCAATCCAGGGCAGTAAGCCGGTAAATATGGCTACAGAAGTTGTAAGTAATAGTTGGCGAGATTGTTCACCGACTGAAGCTTCTGTAATGCCTCGACGGAGACGTGGAGCGAATTCTCTATATCCCGAGCCTGGTTGGTTTCCAGCTCGTCTTTCCGGACTTCTAGGTGCTTTGCAAGTCTAGTTGCGCTTAGGTAGATCGTAAGAGGCATAAATGTGTGTGCCTTGAAGTAGCCATGGTGTTCGTGTTCCTTCGCCAGTCGAGCAATCTCTTGAGCTGCCCAAAGCCCTCGCTCTTGGATTTCCCAGATCAAGGATTGGTTTTGGTCGTTTCTTGATAATGACTCGACAACCCGGCACAGATATATGACAGCCGCGTGAGCGACCATATATGAGAATATAATCATGGGGTTCTCAGCTACGGTCATCGAGGGGTAGTTGACTTGGAGATTATTAAGCCGGCGCGTAAGCATTCCGTCTAACCAATCGTGTCTCGAAGAGAAATCGAGGGGGATGTTGCTGTACAGTGTTTCTATCGTATATATTTGCTTATGGGAGAGCGCTCGACTGCAGATTGTGACCAGGATAACGCATTCCGCTAGTGGCGCATAAGGTCTTATTTCTGCCGAAGACATGGTCTCTGCTAGGAAGCACTCCTGTGGTACGAGACCCCTCTGGAAATCAATATCCAGGCATGGAAGACGTGTGTAGACCTATTAAGATTAAGAATGAGCAATAATCCCCGCAAGAATTTCTTGGTGCTTGCGCTGCCGCTTATGATGGGCCAGAACTCACCACCTCCTCACTTAATGTCATAGGCGCGCCTTCGCTGACGCTGATAAACCGGTCAAGGCAATAAGCCACCCAAAAAGTGCGCCTTTTCTCTTCGGTCGATATCGGGTCTTCCTCGTGCTCCGGTCCCAGGGGTTTGGGTCTATCAAGGTCGTAGAGCCTTAAAAGTTGCACCAAACGAAATACTCGGCCGGCACTAATCCAACCGCGACGGTAATTCGTTCTGGAAAACTCATAGAAAGTGATCAGAATCCACGCTTGAACATGTTCTATATGGCAGACCAAAGCGTCATTGCCATTCAAATCCAGCTGATCAAGCATAAACCGAGTCTTGGCGTACATAGTCTCCTGAAACCCGCCAAACTGGCTCGAGAAGGCGGTAGCCGATGTCCACATGGCATATTGTAGACATTGGCGTGCCTCGCTCATATTATGCCCATCGCTCATCCATCTAAAAGTTTTCGGCTGGTTTAGGATTGGGATGATTGGATGAACACGGTCAAAGTAGAGTTGTATCCTGTCAGTTGAGTAAGTCTCCGTAACCGTAGATAGTTGTTCTAGAACTCAAAAGAACCTACAAATCAGCTTTTGCGAGATCTGGTAAAAAAGCATCGCCGATAGAAGCCGGACTTTGTTTCGGCGATGGATATGATGCTGCGATGGTAGGCACGACCGGCACATCAGGGAACAGTAGCGGAGAATGGGGCACGCCCTCTGGTGGTCCCCAAGCTAGAGGTATCGGATTGACCGGTGGATGTTCATGTTGGTGTATGTCCCAGTCCGGTACTGTGTTGACAATGAGCTATGATCAATGTACGTTGTTGAAGATGTCTCAGATGTGTCGGGGATGGGCCACCGTCTGACAGGGGAAACTCATGAAAGAAGCAAGATGTAAGCTCTAAGCACATACAAGGAAACTGGGCCGTAACATTCTCTTTTTCTGGAGATTCGGTCGTCAAACCGAGCTCGTGTCCATCGCCGTCCTCGTTTTGTGATGTAGAGAGACGACGCTCTAGTGCTACTAACCCAATATTTAGCACTAGCAGCGACATCGTGTTGGAGATCACCTACCGATACGACTACGGAGAGCACCTATGCTCCCTTTCTTGGGGCCGCGAGGTACGCGACGGTCGTTCACTTCGCACGGAATTTGGGCATTTGCGCAAGCACCGCATTGTGGACGCTGCCTGTCGCACCGAAGCTTCTTCTTACGGCATTCTTTGTGATTCATCCAATTAGTATCGGGTCCGAATGAGACGCCGTAGCAGGTCTGTTCTAGATTCCAAGGTCCTCATCCTTCTCTTTGGCGTCATACGCCGATTTCTTACTTGTGTTGCCAGGGGCTGAGACGTTAGAACGTACCTTCACAGGCATATCCAGGTTGCTGACGTGGCTCGGCCCGTCCATACATGGCGCTCTGTTTAACTCACAAATTCGGGGGCTCGAGCAAATTTGGAGGACGTTGATGAAAGAAAGAAAAAAAATTGAAACTTATCTCATAACTTCATATCATAATGGCTGCTTGAAGACTTCATCGGTAAAGCCACTGGTTTTGAGGGGATCTCTAAGCCATTAAACAGCAACGTGACGAGAGAGTCGTCAGGATTAAAAGATAATTGCCAAGAAGGTATGAAAGGGCTGGCTGCTTACGCCACTTCGGGAACCAGTTAGCGACTTTGCTACAAACTGAGTGGGTTGTCTTAACGTCGTTGTCCACATCGGAAAACTTTTCATTGACTGTCAGCTGGCTTCTATCTACGCCATTACTCAAGTGGGAATTTTACATCAGGTCTATACCTAAACTGTTCAATCCTGAGCTAAATCTAGCCAATCTTTGTGAGGATCAACATTGGAAACGGTCAACGGCATAGCCTGCATAATCCCCTGTATTTCCCGACACTCGTGTTTTCGTAGTATCCCGCGCGTATGAGATGTTTGGTACCGGTATCTCCCATATTTCTCAGCCCGGAATGCACTCATCGATCCGAGATCTGATGAAGGGTGCAACGGAACTACCCTGGTGATCGAAGGGTAGTAGCATTGATACCCTGCATCTTGTTCCGACTACCGACATAAGGCTCATGAAGAAAGCCTCTGCCCCGTTTTGGCGGTCTCACGCAGAATCGGCAAAACGACTTCCGATCTCATGCACCACCAATTAACTCCAAGGGATCACCTGGTAAGAGCTTTGAGAATATCATTCTAGGCTCATATAGCCTCTTTATAAGATCATATCTGATAGTGAGGTTGACTACCTTGACTAGACTCAATATATCCAGACCAAAGGCAGTCGATCAGTCAATGAATTGGATTAGGCTCTTGATCGCTCCCAAGTAAAGCAAGAGACCCCATAGCGGAACCATCCGTTAGCGAGCACGTTCGTCATTTTAGTTCATTCCCAAGCCAATAAGATCTAGGGGAACCGTTGTGTTGGGATTGATGGTGCCCCGGGATTAGAACCGATCTTAGAAGGTCTGACGAGAAGCTCCACTTTTCTATACGTTCAGGGTAGATTATATGTAGATCGCAGCCAGGGCAAAAGAGAAAGTGAATCATCTTGTTGATGAAGTAGTTGGTTGATTGGTTATTAACCTTTGAGACATTGTCTTTCTCCCTGACCTAGTCCTGGCTACCAGGTAGGTAATGTCTTACATGAGAAGCTTGCTACTAACATGCCTACAATTCTACATATAACGAAATGATCGCAACTCGTGGAACCGAGCTGCCTAGGCACATAAGTTATAGAATAGGTGAATAACTTATTATTGTTCCTCTCAAGCATACGAAGATATGAAGTCGAATCAAAATAAGGCATAGGGAACGCCGTCGACAGCAGGATGAGGATCCGACACTCTAGTAATGGTAATAGTCTTTCTATGGCATGTAGAGCACAGACGCGCACTAACGCCTACCTACCTATGTAGCTACCTAACTAGGTAGGTGTATAGGACTTAATCATATCGCCACGTTTGATGAGTCGAGCAGGTTGCATCTCGTCCTGCGAGGCGCGTCTCGACGCATTCCTCCCTTTCAACCAAAGGGAGTTTTTATTGCATGATGGTACCGTCATTATAGTCCTTAAACGTCTTCGTGATACACTTGGTTGAGGATAGCCTTTTGTCGACATCCTTAGGACTTGGTTCGTTTTTGTCCAATGCATGTGCGGCCATCTTGCGTTGAACTCTCATATGGTCTGCCGAAGTCCCGATAGTTGATATCATCGCTAAACTTCTAAGTACTACATAACTTCAGCCATCTGCTCAATAGGGCGCCATGTGTATTCTAGGCTCTCTGGAACCTTGTTAATATTGCTGCAGAGGGCGTAAGGTTGCAGAGTGGTATGCAAGGATAGACCTGACTTTCCTGCCGCCATATTCGCCACAGCTAAGTTAGGGAACAGCGTCTGCTTAGAAAGCGAACAAATTATATAAGCATAAACATGTTGTTGGGCTGATATTTCGATCTCTAGATCGAAAACCTCGCCCCTTGATCAGAGTAGTTGACGTATCATTTACGCTTCGACAAAACTGTAGCCTTAACATAGTATCATCCACTTAGGGAAGGTAGCATAGGTAAACATGAAGGTATCCCCGCTAACTCCGATCCGCCATATAAGGTCTGATCTCTGGCAGATAGAAGTCAGGGAAAACCGCTCATGTGTTAATGCTACTATATTGCACTATAAATAATCAAAACTATCCCCTGCATTGTATAATCGAGATCCACCGCCCGCTATATTGTGTATGAGTTACCTATAAGGGTAAAGAAGGGGATAGTTTGGAAAGCAGTGCAATTAAGTATTGTTAGCACATAGGCGATCTTTTCTGACTTCATTCTACTCTAAGTGGAACGCGTGCCATATGTCGAGGGATCTGGGCCGTGCTAGTCAGTGGATTGAAGTACAATTTCGACGAGCGTCGAGATTGGCGAGCATGTCCCTGAGGTTGTAGGTTAGTTTACCAAAAAGTTGTAAGAATTGTGAGCTATTCTTAAGCCCTATTATGGACGGTTCATGTAATACAGGAGGAGGACTAGGTATGCTCAATACTGGCTCATCCAGCGCCATCGAGTCTAACAGCCATATTAGTCATCACTGACACCCCACGTAGTACGTAGGTAATTGTTTAACTTGGTAGTGGACGGGAGAGCCGAGAGGTTGGTGAGTAGTGAAGATGGCAGGATACCTATGAGAATTTCTTCCGGATCCAATGGAATATTCAATGTATACCTAGTAGCCTTGTATGACTATTCTAAGATGAAGCCTACTCAGCCACTATTTTGTAACGCTTCTACTGTGCTGCTGTTTGCAACAAGGCTCGAAATGCCATCCATGTGTGTGCTATGACCTCCTGGTGCACCGTGCTGTTAGGGATATCCGCGTTCCCGAAGGCGCGTGTCCTGACAACTGAATTCGTCTGAACGCGTTCGATGGTCTTTCTACTTACCTTCCTAGGTGCTTGGAATATGGATATCTCTGAAACAATCCCGAATCTGGACGCGATACCAAGAAAGCCAATTTATTATTATTTGCAGGCTTCCAAATCCCCAAATGCTTTCCTCAACCCAGTGGTGGACATAGACACACATTTAAGTCTACTTAAGGTGCAATATCAAATGGATGATTTCAACTTGGCGAGGTGAGTAGGAGAGGATTTCAATTGGTCGCAGAGATCTCTCAAACGCGTTTGTCGTTCTGAGTGGCGCAGAACAAGCCTAATGATCGACTATTAGTGTCGTCGATGTGTAGAACACCATAAATCCGCTCAAGCTTATATCATCTCAGCACTAAGCGGTATCTTCACAAAATTGCTCTTTGTCAATCCTTATAAACACTATGCCTAGATGAACAACTTTCTAGCCGCGAGCGATGTGATACTCACCACCAAGGGGCCAAGGCTAGCGATATTCAAACCTGAGCGATGCATTCTAACGTCTGACATAGCGCATGATGAACGCCGAAGTAGCCTATCTTGTAAGTATCGGGCGGAGATGGCGGAAAATGAGCCGAATGAGCGCTGATCGAAGCCAAGGTTTCAGGTCAATCTCTGCCACCCATTGGCTCATCCCGACGTCCGACATCTTACTAGATCCTAGAGTCGGGCCTGATTCCAGTTCTGAAAAAATAGGCGCGTTCAACGGGACGGTAACAGCCCTTAAATCCCCGGGAGGCGAAACTTATATCTTCATTATCCCGACAATTCGAAATAATGTTGAATCACTACAGGGAAGCTACCCAATATGGGGCAGCTCAGGGGTCACTAGTGGCCCGCGGAGGGCGGACGATGGCGCTACAGTGCCGCTAGATCCTCTACCTTCGAGGGCCGCAACACTTGTAATGATATCCTTAGCTGCTTTTTCTATGCCACAGCGCACCGGAAAGGAAAATGAGCCTGCTAGCTACCCGTCTAGGCAAATCACTCACCTGTTCAAAATACGTCACGGAGAGACAGTGGCTTGGCCTCCCATAAGGCGGCCGTAGTCTGCAAAAAGATTATGAGACAGAAGGGCCGCCACAATATTGAACTTTTAGATCGCCGACATCATTAATTGCTCCTTTCTAGCAAAAGATCTGATATCACGATACGGACACATGCAGGTATCAATATTTAGAAGACACATGCCGATATATGCAGAAATAGGAACGATAGCAAGATTACCATGTACGTACTTGTATATTTGCGTGCTTATGTGGGCTGGCTATTAGATATCGTCGGCGACATGGGCCATGTAGAATCGATGGCTCGCCAGGGTCTTTCTCTTTTCATCAGATTCTACGGATTTCTATCATCCATGTTATCGAGATGGCGAGTACATCCAGCTCGGTGTCACACGCCGAGAACCAAGAAGCCTCTAACATAAATTCCGATGACAACCAGATATCGCACTTGCCACCATCAACGACGACCATAGCCACCTTCTCATCATCATCGCAGAACGAGCTGCATCGGACTTTGAACAGGTCAGAGGAGAAGCAGTTTCTTAGCACAGAGCTCGAGGGACGCCAGCTCCCCAACGCGACCGCTGAAGAACACAACGTAAATCTAGATAGACCGCAGGTAGTGACAACTTTATCTAGCTTTTTAAAGTCACATAATGAACTTCATCGAGCCATCGAAAATCCTGTGGAACACGAAACCGATGGGATAACTTCCGAAGTAACATTAGCCTTCGATACCAAGGCCGAAGAGCAGCAACTTTCTGATAAGGAGACCAAAGAGCAAGGAGTTCCCGGCCTAGATTCTAAGGAACCTGGAGGTGGTGAAAGGAGCCTCCAGGACGAATTAGGGCACAAGAAGGAGGTGGATAGTCTCTCTAGTCCAATATTGGTCAACGAACAAGATGAGGAATATATCCAAGGCCCCAAGCTGTACCTGGTCCTGAGCTCGCTCACAATCGTCTACTTCCTTGTCATGCTAGATAATACCATTCTCGCGACCGTGAGTATACTCCCAACGCCTATTGGCTGAAGTAATACATACCTATACTGATGACGTCTTAATAGGCCATCCCGTATATCACCGACGAGTTCCATTCTCTACTGGACGTTGGATGGTATGCTAGCGCTTACCAACTAATATCGTAAGTACCCTCTCTGATGCTAAGGTAGACACATGTGTGTATTGACAAGAACAAGGTCAGCATTACAGCCATTGGGTGGTAAAATCTACTCCAAACTTAGTTCGAAAGTACGTTGATTCTCCTGAATTAAATGGACAAGCGAAGGAATTCATTCTTACGTTATCTTACAGTGGTCTTTCCTCATCTACCTCATCCTGTTCGAGATCGGGTCGGCTGTATGCGGTGCTGCTAAATCTTCGGCCATGCTCATCGGCGGGAGGGCGATTGCGGGAGCGGGTGGATCAGGTCTCCTGAATGGAGCTTTAATCATTCTCAACTCTTGTGTTCCGCCACATCGCCAACCAGGTACTTCCACCTTTCGCTATAGGACATAACTTAACTAACCGGGCTTCAAGCTGTCGTTGGCATCCTAATGAGCCGTAGGTCAACCAATCAACCTCGATGAACAAATAGCAGACACTAATAGGGCGTCTAGTTGGTCAATTAGGTATTGCCTTCGGACCCCTTATCGGCGGAGCCTTTACCCAGTACGTGACTTGGAGATGGTGTAAGTAATCCCTCAATTAAGTACCTCCCTAGCTTACTAACAACTTTTAGGCTTTTATATCAATCTTCCTATCGGCGGCGTTGTAGGTCTCGCGATAGTCTTCATTCGCGTTCCAGACCACATCAAGAAACCCGACCCACGCCAAGTACTCAAGCACGCAATCATGGATTTCGATCTTCCTGGATTCATCCTTTTTGCGCCGGCGGCCATAATGTTCTTTCTCGCGCTCCAGTACGGCGGACACCAATACCGGTGGGATAGCTCGCAGATTATTGGCCTCTTCTGCGGCGCGGGAGTAACCTTCATCATCTGGCTAATATGGGACATCTACCAGGGAGATAGCGCCATGGTACCGCGTTCGATGATAAAAACGCGCGTCGTGTGGGCCAGCTGTATGACTGGCTTCTTCATGGGCGGGACAGTCTTCCTTACAGCCTACTACCTACCCATCTACTTCCAGGCCGTGCTCGCCAAATCGCCATTTACAAGTGGTGTAGCTGTTCTACCCAATATCCTAGCACAGATGGTTTTCGGACTTATATCCGGAGGCTTAGGTAAGTTGATGGTTCTGGCTCGTCTCTTGATCCAAACCGATTCCTAACTTGAGCACAGTTCAGAGGATTGGGTATTTCCCACCATTCATCCTAGCGGGTACCGCTCTAAATGCCATTGGATGCGGCCTTTTGAGTCTTTTCGCACTATACACCCCCACGAGCCACTGGATCGGGTTTCAAATAATAATGGGAGCTGGCCGTGGTCTGACTATGGCAGTCGTATGTCCTTCCCCTTACCCCCGGTCTCGTGGTTGCTTTGAACATTCTGATGAAACCACTAACATTCTCCTTGCTTTAGCCCTTTCTTGCAATGCAGAACAGTCTTCCGAAGGAGATGATACCTAGCGCGATGTCAACCTTAGTGTTCTTACAGAATTTTGGCGCGGCTGTGATGGTCGCCCTGGGACAGACTATTCTCACCAACAGCCTCGTCACTTTGATACCACAGTACGCCCCGGGGGTCGATCCATCTCTTATTATCAACGCCGGCACGACATCCTCAGCTATATACCAAGCCGTAGGCGCGGAGAAGCTACCAAGCGTTCTTTTATCTTATTCGAAAGCTTTACAGCGCGTCTGGTACTTCACCGTTGGTATTGCTATACCACCTTTCTTTATAGGTTGGTGCTTTACCTGGGAGAACATTCGCAAGAAACCTAATGGGACGGACTTACGTGAGTCCAGTGAAGCTTTGAAGTGATGAAGGCCCTTTTCGGATGATATGAGAGGCTACAGACGACGTCTTGCATTGGTATTGGCGTTTGGGGGAAAGGGAAACGAACCGAGGCTCTGGTACAGGAAATCATAATACCCCCAACATATTACATTGCTATTTCAAATCATATTAACTTAATTATCAAACCTCATTGTATCAATGAATCACCCTACTGTTTTACTGTATAGCAGGTAGGTACCTTCGGGCATGTTTTAGGTAAACAAGACAGCACAGCCTATATGCGTATGGTATATTAAAGCAAGCGATAATGGTATAATCGAAACAAAGGAAACAACTTCTAACTTAACGATGCTTAGGGATCCCGCCTTGAATCAGAGCGTAACGATAACCTTGGTGGCGGAAACCCCTCTCAAATTTGTATCCATCGCTTCTTGGATAGATTCCAACCCTCTCCCAACAACCTGCGGTTCAGGTTTAACATGGTACTCTCCGCTAGCAAGAGCCTTGGGCAGAAAATCTTGGTAGATCATCTTTCCAACATCATCAGCTATCACATCCGGAGCCCAAATAAACTTCGTCTCCACCCCTTTAAACTTCGACATAAGAGAAATCTTAACGTTCCACCATAGAAAACCCAGCATGACACCCATCACTTTCACGACGTTCTTCGGCATTTTTGCGGGGTTGATAGGGACGGTGGTTTGCGCGACGAACTTACGGCCATTGCCCGGCACCGCGGCTAAGATGTTAATGCATGCCTCAAGAGACCCGTTGCCTATGGCCATAGCGCCCGCGCAAGTTTTATTCTTTAGAGCCGCGATGATCGTAGCGACCGTATTAGGGTCCCTGTAATCGTAGACTTGAGATGCGCCCAGCTCCTCCAGGAGACCGAAATTCTTCGGCGACGCCGTCGCAATGACCTCATACCCAGCGGCCTTAGCGAGCTGAATAGCGCTACAGCCGACGCTACTCGAGCCACCCCACACGATGAACGCCGGTTTCTTGTCTTGGGACTTGAGCGGCGACGTCGGATATTGCAATGCATTGTATTCTCTCATGAAGAGGCCACAAGCGGCAGTGGATATGCTCATGGGAAGCACACAGGCTTTTTCGTACGGCAGATCGTCGGGGATCTTAGTCGCCAAGTAACTCCGTAGTACGGTGTAGTGTTGGAATGCACCTTCTGGAGCACCGGCTGAGCGCTTGTCCAGGCTAGCAGCGAAACCCAGTACACGATCACCAGGCTTGAATAGCTTCGCTGCCTCTCCCCCTTTGCCGACCTCGACGACCTCGCCAGCAACGTCGCTGCCAAGAATGTGCGGATATTTGATCCAAGTGAACATTTGGTCGCCGCCATGCTGCTTGGTGTAGTCTACCGGATTCACAGCGATGGCAGCATTCTTAACGACAATTTCGTCCGGGCCGGGAGCCGTGTACGGCGCAGGTTTGACTTCGAGGGGGATTGCGCCTGCCTTTACAAGGTATGCGGCATAGTTCTTGGGAGCCATCGTATGTATATGTAGGTAAGTATCAAGTGCAGATGATCCGGGTGATAAAAGGGCTTCAAGGCCGTATAGATTAGGAAGACAAATGCTTTCGTAAACTTCAATATGAGACGATGTGAAGCAAAGCGCGAGTTAGGAGCTGGCAAAGACTCAAGGTTGAGTATGATGATACAATTCAAATCTCGATTTCTTAAGGAGTCTAGTAAGATATATATAACAATCTACTTGTTACTAACCCTCTGTCACAGTCTAGTCGTCCAAGATGCGTTGAACTTCTCTGTAGCGAATGTACAATGTATAATGCGGGTCTAAGTTGAAGATCTCCCAATACCAAGCCCTATCTAGTCTAGTGGGACCCGGCAATTACAAAGAAGCGGGTCCCGCATCGTAGGGCGACAGGGATTCCGGATTTAAGACTTCCTAATCTGGACAACTTCAAGTCATCGATAGGCCATTATTGCTTCAACACTTAGAGTTAACTCCGGCAGAAAGTCAATTAAAGCCGAAGCATGACAGCGTATCTAATGGAAATCGCTCCCAGGAATCCGACTGTGCTACACACTTGCATGTTAAACACGTGTATTATCTAATACGATTGGATTAGAAAGAACTGTCGTTGGTATTGTATTATTAAGATTAACCGACCTTAATCATTCACTATGCCACCAACCTAGTTCATGTCCCTGTCGCTTGCGACCCCTCGCTTCGCGAAGTTCCCGAATGTCCAGGAGTTAATCTCTTCGCGACGCCGGAGGCTAGTGTACTTAGGCTTAATAAATGTGGAATTAACTATCAGGAAATTCCAAGATATACGCATGATAGTAAACTCTTAAAATAGTGATAGGTACTAGATACCCAGGTAGGTCATCAATGGCCTTACCTTGACTAAGGTATTGCTGATGCAAAAGGGAAATTTGCGCCAGGTGACAGTCATGAAAGATCAGATGTTGGTCACCCAAAGTAGGAGTTTTAGTTAATTTTTTAAAATATAGCTAATATAATTGAAGACGGGAAATTTTGCGAGATAGTCCGGAAGTCATACAGGCCAGATACTGATGCGCGTTCTATCGTGCAAGGTATTGGTAGAGCGCAACGAGACTTTAGGTATCTACCTAGGTATACTGGAATATTCCGATACTGACAGGTTGATGAGCGACAAGATGAACGAGGAATATCGCAATGATATACGGTTCAATTAGGTCCATTGAAAAAAGGTAACGGCGCCATCGCTGTCCAGAGGGGGGAGCCAATTGCGGATACTCAGAAGAAAATAACGAATCGAGATAAAAGCCCATCGACACCATCGAAAGAAACACAAACAAGTGGATGACTTCAGGGGGACACCATTAAACTAAATGGCCACAACACATAACTAACTCTGGGACTCACTACAAGTCATAGATAACTACCTTCAAGAGACCATCTTTCCTCTTTAAGTACTCCAACGTTTCCCTTCGCTGTGTAAGAAATGTTGCCAATCATAACACGGCTAAGGTCAACGAAACGGATCACATAGACCATAAAGGGGAAACAATTGAATCAAATATATTTTCGAAACTATGTCGAAGACGGCTTGGACTATTGTCAAGTAGAAATCCGTAGACACAGGAAGTAGTTCACTATTGTCAACTTTGATATCAAACCATCATTGGCATGAGACAACCTTTTCATATATTCGCACAGTCGGGGCTTTACTGATAATGGAGCTGCTACCGACCTAGGTACCTGCCTACCTAGCCATTTCATTCCAACCCTTTCCGAAAATTCGCCTCATTTGGTAGGAAGCTTGTCGGAATGCTTGGCTAGCGGGAAACGACACCTCCCCATAGGTACCTATGCACATATCCGTCCTTACATCGTCGTCATCGCTAACATCATATTCGCAAGGCAAACCAAATCAAGCAAAAACGATCATAATCACAATCTCCAATCCCCTATTATTCGCTCCTACATAAACTGCCTAGCATCCTAGTCATCTAGTCTACTCAAGCAGTCCAACCCCGCTCTCATACACACAACTACATCCCCCCACAAATATATGAACTCGTCCGCGGCACCTCCAACCCTCAACTCCGACCCTTCTATAATAACCATAAACGTAGAAACGTAACGTAATCATCCTCTCGTAACGCCGTGCTAGGTCGTAGAAGGAGCGAATATTCGACGTACAAAAAACTGTTATGTGACCCATACAAGTCATACAAACTATACAGGCGTTCCCATTCTCTCCAATGTCAAACGTGGCGTGCTCTTATTTAGTCCAACCGTGTTATCTTGTTGAGCGCCGTATGGTACCTTGTGCGGTTCGAGTTTATACGTTCGGTCGCCTAAAATTGTCCAAATAATCATAGCACAAGGAACTTTATATAAGCGGGATATCACCACACGATGCTGCCGTGTCACCAGCCCATTAATCCTCAGGCGTCTTAGCCTGTAGCACCGAAGCAGGTCATCATCTTGCCTTCTCTACCTCTCTATACAACACCAAAAAGCCATACTCGGAGCTGAGGACTCGAACCGGGATACAAGGTCTATCTAGATCTTCACCATCGTCTCATTCACATTCGTCCTTAGATGCATGTTCTACTGGAACGTGCCTCTAATCTTGGCGTAAAGGTCCGTGTCGAAGAAGTTATAATCTGCGTCGAGCTCGCAGAATTCGTGCGCTCTTAGCAAACGCTCAGCCGTTGGGCGGTCTCTAGGGTCACTATTTCCTTGTTAGTAAAAACACCCCCATATTATTAAGTCACGAAAAAGAGTCACGTACACAGTGAAGCAGTCCAACATGAACCCCAGAGCATAGGGGCTAATAGTGTCGCGTACGTCGTCCGTAATTGGCGGCGTCTCTCCGTTCGCGATCTTGTAGATTGCACCAACAGCCTCTTCCTTGCTCCAAGGTCTCCTGCCCGCGAACATCTCTAAGACGACGCACCCTAAACTCCAGATGTCGACCTTTGCGCTGTACCCTTCGCCCTGGGATCGGATCACTTCCGGCGCCATCCAGAACACAGAACCCTGCATCGAGTTGGTCTTGTCGTTGCCGTATATATTGTCTGTTTTCTTGCTGATGCCGAAATCCGAAATCTTGCAAGTCCCGTCTACATCCAGCAGAATATTGTCGGCCTTTAGATCTCGGTGCAGAATACCCTCACGGTGCAGGTATGCTAGACCTGAGAGTGTCTGCCTAGTCAACGAGCTAACCACCGGCTCCTCAAATTTTCCGTGTTTGCGCAAACACGACCCAATACTACCACCAGAAATATACTCCAAGAAGATGCTAATGCTTGTCTCCTTCCTCTCGCAGCCGAGATATTGCACAATATTGACGTGATCTAGATTCTGCATCGTGTCAATTTCCTGGTCCAAGGCCTTCAGAAGTTCCTTCATCTTGTTTTTATCTCCAGCCGCAGCTTTGGGATTGACTTCGACTTCCTTGACGGCCAGGAATTCACCTGTCGTAGCATTCATACCCAAGTACACACGTCCGTAGGTACCCTTACCGATGAGCTCACCCTTGAACCATCGGAATGTCGTTTGCCGCTTTGGCAGAACGTCCTGTGGAATTTGCGGTACAATCATTGACCCACGCTCGGGGCGAATTTGAACGACATTAGCGCCAAACATCTTCGTACTCTTCCGGCGTTGGATCATCGACGACGCTCCGGCCCCGCCACTGGCCGTAGTTGTGGTGAATCGCTTGTTCGCTTCATGAGCCCCACGCGCTACCTCTCGGATGGACTTCATACGGCCAAGACCGCTTGAGCGCTGCATGTTTCGGGTCGCAACCGAAGCAATCGAAGGGGGACGCTCTAGCGCCTTAAGAGTCGATTCGTCGGAACCGAGTGTGTCGCTCTCATTATACACCGACGATCTCGTAGTACCAGTCCCGGTAGCAGGTATAAGTGGTTCAATGTTCAAAGTGGATGCTGCTGCTTTACCATTTCCACTCGGAAGCTCCTCGTGCTCATTTATGGGCGATACCGGCAACTCATTCTCGTCTAGCACAGGCTGATCCAGGTCGAGTTCCGGGAAGAAAGCATCAAGGTTGCTGAGCAAAGCCTCGGGAGGTGGACGGTTGGCCCACACACCACGATCGACGAACGACTTCCGGCGATTAAGCTTGCTATCGTCAGACTGCCATTGGTCCGAGCCCGGAGTTCCTGGTGTGCGGCGGTGAGAGTCCCGTCCGCTCCGGATACTTCCATCGTCGTCCTCCAAATCAGGCGTATTAGACGAGCCTGGAGAAGCATTAAATGTAACCGACAGACCTTTCTTAGACCTCGAAGTCTTGACCCTCAAGTTCGGTTTCTTGCTGTCACTGGATTCCGAGTCGCTATCGAGGACACTTGTCTCGTTGCGGCTCGGTTGTTTACGTACCGCCTTCTTTGACGGCTGTCTCCCCCTCATCGGAATAGCAAAAAGACCATCGTCCGAATCGTCGCCCGACTCTTCGTTCGTTGGCTTAGCAGGCGCTGCTGGCTTGGAAAACTGCACATCTGTCTCGGTGAAGTCCACATCGGGGCCGTGGGATTTTCGGCGGGGGGGACCTGTAGGATTTCCTTGGCTGGCGGGAGCTCCTGGGGCGGGGTGTGCCGTGCTCGGACTAAGATCACCGGGAGAGGGCGCTCGTTGTGCTATTTCACGCATTTTAGTAATCGGCTCTAGCTGTGTTGTGCCCCGGTTACCAAGAGATGGGGGGGTGTCACCGGGAGAGTAGTCTGGAACAACGAATGGTATGTCACCACGGCCCCAAGTTAGAGAGCCGGGTGAACCAGACCTTGACCGAGAACTGCTACGTCCCGAGGCTGTCGTGCCAAAATCAACGCTTGCCATTGCTCCCTTACCTTTCTGTTCCACTATTTCCGCTGCTGGTGCAGGTACGGGCGCAGGTGCCGATGTATTTCTGGGAGACACCGACCGTTGTTGCGGTACCGCGGTTGATGGGCGACCTAGTCGGCCCCAGGCACTTCCCATATTCACCAAAGCGCCAAGGGCCGATCCTGCCGGCGGAGAAGGGGGCCCACCAGGTCGATTCTGATATGCACCTTGGTTCGCCGCACCTGTCGAAGTGGATGGCCGCCTGGGACTAGGAAATCCATCTAGACTACCTTGGGATGGCCGCATGTTGTGGCCGGTCTTCTTACTCAGTGAATTCGCCTTGATTAGGGTAGCGGTCTCAACGACTGGCGGCGCGGGTGCTTTCCTCTGCGGGAAGAGGTTATCCGGTTTCTTGTCGTCAAATGGCGAGAGACGCGGGTGGTCAAAATCCACATTCCTACCGACAATTCCAGTCTGGGGAGATATTTCATGAGGAGAAGATTCTTTAATGGCTTGCCTTCGTTTAGCAAGATATGCTGCTTGTTGCTTTTCCACTTCGGCTCGATACTCGTTAGCCTTGGCGGCCAGTTCGGCGTCATTTGGCGGTGAACCGGCTGAAAGCGTATTGGTCCTCGAAGTGGGAGGCGACGAGCTTGACCTGGTACGACCATTGAGGTGAGCATAAGCGTCCTCGTTTATGTTAGAACCAGGGGCTAGATAACCGGGCGACAGTGCCGCCGGGTGGGCGAGACCGCCATTGCTGGGTTTGCCGATCTTAATGAAGAATTTTAGAGTGCCGTGAGCATCGCCCTTGTTGCGTTTATGAATCCACAAGCTCTGATCCTCCAACGCCTCGTCATGCGTTTCGCGACCTAACTCAGTTAAAAATATCTCGAACCCTCTTGGGTCAGGGAGTCCTAGATGTGTGCAGATATTAGAGCGTAGATCTGCGGCTGTATCACAGTCGGTGACATCGCATAGTCTATAATTCCAGCCATCCAATGTGACGAGGATAAATACTCGAGGCCCATTTTTATTACGTCTGAATGTCGGGGCTGAGTCTTGAACGGCTTCTGGTGGGGGGGTTCCAAACCGAGGCCTCAGCAGGTTGGGACTCGTAGGCGAATTTGCATCGTCAGGCGAAGGGTAGGAGCCATCATCTTTCTGTTTGTTCTTTTTCTTTAAAAAGCTTAAGAAGCTCTTGTTATCCCTCGCAGAAGACGGTTCTGCCGAACCAGGCCTGTTATCGTTTTCAGCATGTTTTCCGTCGGCATTGTAACGTCGATCGCCGCGACTAGCATGAATCATATCCCCAATCCCACTCATGCCATTTCGGAGTAGCTGACCTGCTTCAGGCGGGACACCAGATCCGTATATTGCCGCGTTCGAGGAAACGGAGTCGGTGCTATTTCTGGATTTGTGATGAAACCTGCTAGAGGGAGACAAGCTTCCTGAAGAAGGCTGAGGCTGGGGTAGGAATGCGGTCGATAGTTTCGGGCTAGATCCAGGGCTGTCACTTCGCAGCGCAGCTCGGTAATTTCCATCTCCATGCTCACTTAAGCTTGGGCTTAGCTTGCGACTGCTTTCAATATCAATATTCTTTAGCATGGCACGGTGGTTGGAGTCCGAGCTCATCGGGTTATTGAGAGTTGGCATAGTCGTAGATCGAGACTGAGAAAATCCCCTGATGCTGGAGCCGAACTTGATAGGAGTATTGGGAGACTCCGCGTCTGTGCCAGCACTCTGTGCATGAGCACTAGCAAGGGATTCCTTACTGGCGTGAGATGGCAACGATTTGGCGCTGTCGACTGGTTTCCCAGTAACTATACTTCGTATAAGGCGGCGCATCCGCTTCCCCTCTTCCCTTTCTCGGGGCTGATCCCAATTGGTATTATTATTGACACACTCCTGCGCCAATCGGGGATAGACGAGCTGATGCATCATACCAAAATTTCCACGGCCGCCCTTTTGACTACCAAGCTCGAGGAACTGTGCTCCGTGAATGTTGAGGTTCTTAAACGTCTCTTGCCATTCTTTGGAGAAGTGGTTCGCGGCAAGCCATAACAGTACATGATCTAAAGGCCACTTAGCTGCTAGTTCGGGAGGAATCTCGGAGTGAACATTGGTGGAATTCGAGGTTGTCGACAACATCCGGTTATTAAATGCATTGGCGTATAGCAGCCCACGGTTGGGATCATCCATTGACATAGTATTCATGCTGCTCATGGTATTCACGCTACTCGTCTGGCTAGAGGGCCAGGAGCTTTGGGTAGTGCTTGTTGACTGGGTCGCCGAATCATCCGGGAAGAAACCAGGTATACCAACACCCTCCCCGTAGGTATCGCCTCCCGGTATATACGTTGCAGATACCATCGCCTCATTCGCATCGTTTCCGGGTCTGTACGTGCCCGACATAAGCTCGGCCGGCGGAGGGGGTGGAGGGATGGAAAGAGTCCCATTTGAAGCCTGGGAATGGAGTTTCGGATTATATGTTGGGACAGGACCGCCCGCAGGCGGAGGAGGAATCGCGAAGCTGGGCTGCCCATTGTACGTACGGCCCCAGTTGTTTTGCCACGGAGGCTGCGGACCTAGAGCGCTATTTGGCGGAGGACCGGGCGGCGGAGGCAGCACGACGCCGCCGGTTGCTGAAGGGGCACTCGGGTATCTAGGTGGCGGAGGCGGGATATTTAACATAGTATTAAGCTGCCCGGGCTGACCAGCGATGGGTGGCGACATGGGCGGAGGCGGCGGGACCTGAAACGGCCTTGCCTGATTCTGTTGGGTATTGGAATACATGTTGAATATGGGATACGGAATAGCACGGCATGAATCGCTTTAGCCGAGCGTATGGCTGCGAACGAACAGCCAAGTTCGTATCGGGATCGCCCAGTGTGGTTGTGATCGAGTATCCGGAAGATCGTCTAGACAATGAGGGTTCAAAGAGAGAAGTCGAGTGATGAGCAACAACAAGACTAAGCAAGAGAAATAGTAGGCGAATGTAATAATGGGGCTTCTTTCACGATACGAGAAGATCGTCAAGTGTCGGCCGAGACGGACGGACACGGTCAACGGTCAACGGTCGAAGGTCGAGTGATCACCAGCCTTCCGATCTCGTCCTCAAGATAGATAATCGAAGGGACAATATAGCAATCGATGAATCAATTCATATGTTGAGTAGTTTTCCGAATGGATGGGAGGGCAGAATGTCTAGTCAAAAGAGAATTCTGCGTGAGGCCCCGGTCACGATTTGGGTAAAGTAGCGACAGCGATAGCAGCGAGCACCATGGCTAGGTAATTAATGAATATTGATATTATAGTATCGAATTATAGTTGTTTTACAATATATCGTATTGATCGCCGTTGTTGTCTTCGTTCGTCGTTCGTCGTGTTCGGCGTCGTCGTCTTTTAGCGGGGAGATATATTAAGTGGGAAAGTTATGAAGTTGGTTATTTTAGCGTGGATGTGAATGTGTAGCGTTGGTGTCTTGGTGAGTTAGTGGGTCAGCATCAAGGTTGGCAAGGACGAAGATCAGTTGTTTGGTGCGAACCCTTGGAAGCCAAGAAAGCGTCAAGGGTTGTTTTGTGTTTTACGTCGGTGGTCCTACCTACATGGAAGCATGGGATACACGGCTACCTCGTACATGGGGCTACTACGTACAAAAGTCGAGGCAGTTCCCAGCACTAGTCGCCTCCGCTCCGCAGGGGAAGCCTTTACGCTAGCCCTCACTCCACGTCGTACCTTCCTACCGTAGCGTGAAAGCCCGGCGGCTACGCGCTTACAGGCAACGAGGGGTGGAAATCATTGTGACGATTTGGGTTTAGTGCCAATCATGATACAGGTATCGTACATACATATGGTAGGTATATAGTACATATCCCGATGTACTCCATCTTCGTTTTCTGGCTTGTAATATCAACATGAATCTTTAATACGGAGTATAACATATAACATAAGATATTAGCAAGTTCAAGCATTTCCAGTACGAATACGTCTGAATGAGACCAACTCTAAGGCAAGGAAAATATGATTGGGGATTGGATGAGGTCAGGAAGGTGCAAGACAACCGTTACAAGGGGCGAGATAAAATTTTAATCCAGAAACCAATTGAATTTCCATCAATCACCTACAATGAATTGTGGGTTTCATTGGTTAGATATCCATTCTTTTCTTGCTTCCTCATCAACACGGAGACGAAAATCAAATTTGTGAAATTACAATTAACCAATTTTTCATCTTATTATTACGGAATGTTCTCCCTATTAGTCCATCGCATACCATTATCATCCGTTCTTCGAACGAGAAGCTCAAGTAGACGAGCAAGTAGATATACAAGAAACCATCTTAGGACCGTGTAACTCTGCAAGTTGACAACCATCAGTAAATGTAGATAGGTAGATGGAAGGGACGCGCATCATCCTATTTGCTTGATGCGCTGGATGCATCGCATTCGTCAACCCTATCCTATTCGGTCCATTCCTAGAGCGAAGCACCCGCATCTGCAGGACTGCGACATGGCTTTAACCTCAATGCGGGTAGATCGGCATGGTAAGTATCCCGAGACTTCGGTAGAAATAACTATTGGGATCTTATCTCACAAGTACCGATGCTTCTATTGCCTCTATGTATGTAACTGTTAAAACAGAATATCAAAGATGGTCAATAGGTCTTTTCATACCAGGTACTCCAGATGAGATATTTGATATAAGTTTTAGTGGCATATTGTAACGGGTTTCTCTTACCCCTTTTTTTAATAAGGCACCAAAGAGGCTATTTTCAAGGAACACTAAATCCAAAGGAATACCCAAGTAACATCGTGGAAGCATCAGCTTTGGGTCGTAGGATCTCGTGGTAGTAATCTTTATGAGGCTCAAGTAAAGCTGAGCCACTACATCGAAGGCTAAGACGACGTATAAAACACATCCTGCGTCTTTGAGTTTCTCGCAAATTCCATCCACGTGTCTGTGATCGCTACTTTAGACACTTCGGGGTTCACCGTTGGGGGCCGATTCTTAAAACATTTAAGATGACTTAGGTACCTGATGTGCCTTGCAGAAAAGCGTCGGAATCGCAGAGACATGCAGTTTAATTTGTCTTGATCGAGATTATTCCCTCGTCTCACATGCCTGGCATTGTAAGCCGTGCAACCCAAAACCCCCAACACCTTGATGAGCATCCTCCAAGCTAGATGAATACCTGGTAGGTAGGTATACTTAAAGTAACCAGCATCGCAGAACTCAGCCGTAAAAGCCGCAAAAATTATTAAATACATATACTTCCACATATACTTCCACAACCGTGACGCCGATCACATGACGATACAATCTTTAAAGCTGGACATGTATGATTCCTGACATTGCTGTAGGTATCCGGCCTCCTCAGCTGTGCCTGCCAGGGTGTTGTGCGGGCGTATTACGCCCGTCACTTTGAGACTTTGTTTACCATCGCCGTGCCACCACCGGAGCTTTTGAATCCACGTGCGTTCTTCATCGTCTGTGCTGATCTCCCATTTGCCCGAGCTGACAGTTACGATGCATTGGTCCTTGGGGAAATGATATTCTGGCAGAAATACGGTCGTGGGGAAATCTCCAGATTCAGCCTTGGTTCCCTCAATTTCCATTGTGAACTCGCAATTCTTGAGGTCAAAGGTATAATCTATGATCGGTCCATTAGTAGTTATCGGTGCAGGGCGGACATAAGCTTCAGCAGCGCGATATCCGGGGGCGTTAGTCAATTCAGGATTTTGGCTCGTCGGAGTTGACGCGATTGAAGGGTTTGTCATAACACGCTTCAAATTACCAGGAGTCACCGAGGATTCATCATCAACTTCTTTTCTAGTAGTAACTGATTTCGCGAGACTAGAGGTTGACCGATTGAGCTCAGGCGAATGCGGGAGAGGAGAAACTGGCAACGTCTGGTCATCAACCGAAAAGATGGATAAATCTTCCCCATTCCATTGGTCACCTCGTTGATGGTCATTCTGAGCATAGCGTCAGTAGCTAAACAAAATCAATGAGAAATGCAGGTGAATCTTACCGTCGCGCAGTATAGCCACAACGTGTATCCCTCCATCAATGCCCCCTCAACAGCAAAGTGATTCGCGTCCATAGCCGCGGACTGGCTTGAATAATCGCCTGTCTTGTAGGCATATTTTTCATCCATATCATATGGGATACCAAATTCGGTGAGAATACACGGGTGGTTTCCCATATAGTCCTGACCTTCCTGCCTCATAGCCGCCAGCTGTTCTTTGAAGCTGTTTCGGATGGCCGTCTCGCCAATTTTAATAGCGAAAGCCGGGTGCCAGTAACGGCCACGAAGAACCCCAAAGACGTCTACATTCCATGTCCGATTCCACTTCTTAGTCATGAGAGTGATGCCGTCATAGTAATGCGGTGCGTAAACCATCCTCGGGTCGTCATCTTCGGTACCTTTAATACTTGGGGGTACTTCTAGGGTTGGCGGTTGGCACAGCATAATCGCATCTTTGTGGATGCCCCTTATAGCATCCCGATATTTGCGATAGAACGCCATGAAGTATGTGTTCGTGAATGTATGGAAGTCCAGTTTATCGCCACTGGTTGGGTGCTTCTCAAAGTAGTTCTTTCGTAAAAGCGCATCTGTGGAGGGATCCCATACTCCGTGTTGGGCCCAGACACATTCCCCTAGTCTCCAGTCAGGATCCCGTTTCCAACCGTATCGAGACTCGTCATAATCTGCTGGTAGCCACGCCTGTTCGCCGTGAGGATCGATCAAAACGCGCCCGGTCTTGTATGGACCTAAACCTCCCATATCCCACGTATCAACTTCGCATGCTCGCCCGGAGCCCGTCAGGATGGCCTGCCATAGGGTTGGGGACGACCCCTTTTTGAGTTGTTGTTCGCTTGGGATGACGCTCAAGTCCACGTGCCCAATCATCCCTCTGCCAGGCTCGTTTAAACTCTCCCACCCAAAAACGATATCATTTTCAATGCCCCCAGCTTCATGTATACGGTTCGCCAGGTGTTGGCAAGCACGTATGAAGTGTCCTTGGAGATAGTCCTGGATATTAATGCCATCAATTATACATTTCGGGGCGAAATCTCGTCCGCCGAAGAAGAGAGTGAATATCGTCGCTGCAGCTAGTCGGTAATAGTTTGTAGACCAGATCATCTTTGGGAAATTCTCGGTGTCGGGATACGTATTATGTACGATAGCGGCCTCGGTGGCGGCGAAGCTCTGGGGATTCAGTCCGCAAGCGTAAATCGTCCACATGGGTGCACCAGATCCGCCACAATACCGCGACCACTAGTTAATTATCATAGTTAGTATGTACCTGTGCACGTCGTTTCTATATATATCAGCATTGGAAGCACATACAACATCCTGGTGAGGGTCCATGAATATGTAAAAGCCATAGTCTTTGGCCGCTTTCAAAACATCGATCGTGTGCTGGATCCAGACCTCATCGTACCTCCCCGGCCCGGCAGCCTCGATAGCTTCCCACGTAAAGACATAGCGAATGGTATTGTACCCGAAACGCTTCAAGCGGGAAAAGTGAATGTGCGCATCTTCTTTTCGAAAAGGCCGGCTGTGAAATTTGACGTTGTCGCCATCGAAGAAATCTTGGGCGACATGCGAAGGTACGTCGGGTTGACTAGGGAGCTTAGCGTCGCCAGCGACATTGATGCCCCTTAACAGGACATGTCTCCCATGCACGTCCTGGAAATGGCCATCCTCGATAATCAATCGCAGTGAGGAAGCCATGAAGAGTCGTCCAGAGAATGCGAGATGCGAGAGTCTCAAACAAGCAATCGTCGATAGTTATGAAAATATGAAAATACCAGAGGCGACTCCCACGGAAATACTTTGTACTGTCGTAGGATTCCAGACCGATTGGTACTAAGAGGATACACCTATGCAACACGGAACACGGATGTTACTACGGCCCCGAGCCTAATCAACCGGCGATGACGTCTGTGCAAGGATTAAGCGAAGGGGAGTGCTTCGGGAGTACAGAGTACATAGGGATATCGTATCAGTCTAAAGGGATCAGAGGAAATACTAATCAATGATCAGTGGGAGAAATGAGAAGTTTTATAATCGAGAAAAGTATACAACTTAGAGTTGATGCATGTACTTAACCCAATTCGTTCAACTCTTCTGCTTGATAAACACGAATGTGCAGCTGATCGACACATATGTAGAATGTCGGAAGTAGAAGATAAAGTGACCTTGAGTGACATCCCACTAGTTGATTTACTAGCGCATGTGAGAGGTGAGAGGCGCCAACATTGAAACGATGCGACAACCCAATATGAGCCGATGTTCTCCCGGCATAATTCCATATCCATGCAAGCTTAGTAAGGAGCGAACTAGGTAGCTGAACTTAATGTTTCCGGAGTTTTGCCGCGGGCCACTTTTTATTGCTACACCAGAAATTGAGAGTGATACGTCAAACCAATAACTTAAAATTAAATCCGATGATGAAATGACACACACTCATCCCTCATGCCACTTCCGTCCCACATCTGGTCTCACCAAGACATGAACGCCGGCATCCCTGATGCACCTCCTCTAAGATGGCGAGCATCAAGGCCTCATTGAAGGCTATTATGGATGCCATTCGCCAACAAAAATGGGACGATGCTCTAGCACAGACCGAAAATGTCATCGCCAGAGATGCGCGTAATTACCAAGCGTACGTAGCCTTGTCTACCTATAGAACACTCATCACAGAATCTAACGTCCATCTCAGCCATGTATACAAGGCCTTCGCCTTGGACAAGAAGAACCAATCGGAACTGGCCGAAGCCGCCTACCTAACTGCTATCGGTATTCGATCCGATGCTCAAGCATGGCAAGGCTTAATTAAGATTTACGAGAAGCAAGGCTCGAAGGCCGTCCAGAAATATCAGCTAGCTGCTCTCAAGCTTGCAGAAATCTACAGAGATTCCAATGACATGTACAAGTGTCAGGACGTCGTTGACAAATTTATTGACTTCGCTCGTGCCTGTGGCGATCGAGCTCAATACGTCCAGGCCCTTCATCTCATACTTCCTAATAGTCCCATATATCCTGCTCTGGAAGGCCGTGTTCCTCATCCTGCCAAAACTTACGAGACAATAGCTCAGATCCTGGAGGTGGACGAGAAGAAACGCATCAACACGCTCATCGGTGAGCGCCGTACACGATTGGGAGCTAAGCTTAGTGAAGTCACCCTCGAGGTCAACAGAGAAGTTCTATGTCAAAGTGAGCTATGCAATATCTACGAACAGCTCACGCTTTGGGCTCAAGATGACGATGTCCGACGCCAATATGAGGAGAAATTGCTTCAATTTCGATACGACCGCCTTCTGGTTACCCCACCCCCAGGCAAACCTGCCGAGCTTCAAGTGGTTCAGAAGCTGGCGAATGATATGGTTATCATCAAGCACCCTTTTAAGCTTGCTTGGGACATAGCGGTCGAATGGCGTGATCACAAAGAGATTAAGGACTGGGACGTCAATGTACTCAATGAATATTGTTCCTTCTTCCCGGATAGTGATCTCTATCGCGTCTTGACCGGGTTCATGACGAGCGACTTGTCGCCTTTTCCGAAGAAAGCGGCAGAGGCTCCGGCTCCCGCCCAGATATCTGGGGCGGATGACGAAAGCTCAGATGATGAGGATGGCGGCGCGCCGACCTCGGTGATACCGTACACTGATGAGGACAGGCTCTTAATGATGACTGAGGGTATCTCGACTACTAAATCGCTTCTTGCCCACAGACTGATGGGCGAATACTACCAGCATCTCGAAGAGCACGAAAGCAATGTCGAACTTATGAGGAAGGCAATGAAAATCATGGTTGCGGAAACGGACAAGACGGGTAAAGTCTTCGCGAATGCCAACCAATCTTTTATGCTCTATTTGGGTACTGCATTGGTGTTCTATCAATCTCCGAGAAATCACGGCGAAGCCAAATTCCTTTTTGATAAGGTGCTAGAAACAGATCCTACATCGACATCGGCTATGATCGGTGTCGGTCTAATTTATGAGGAAGAGGAGGAGTTCGACCAGGCGATTGATTTCCTGGGACGAGCACTCGAAGGCGATAGTGGCAACCTCCGTGTACGTGCTGAGGTCGGATGGTTATATGCGCTGAAGGGAGATTATACGCGCGGCAAGGCAGAACTCGAATCACTTTTGCCACTGATGCTGCGTGCTTCGGTTTCCAAGGATTTACTGGCACAGACACAGTACCGACTAGGTTGCTGTGTTTGGAATATTGATACTTCGAAATCTGCTAGGAAAAGCCGCACTGGTGCCTACGCGTACTTCCTAGATGCGTTGAAGAGTAACTTCAACTATGCGCCGGCGTATAGTAGTCTCGGTATCTACTATGCAGATTATGCCAAAGACAAAAAAAGGGCTCGGAGATGCTTTCTCAAGGCCGTTGAGCTCTCCTCGGCTGAAGTCGAATCTGCTGAAAGGCTTGCACGATCATTCGCCGATGACGGGGATTGGGACCGAGTCGAACTTGTGGCACAACGAGTGGTGGATTCGGGCAAAGTTAGGCCCCCTCCTGGATCCAAGAAGAAGGGGATTAGTTGGCCTCTATCTGCTTTGGGAGTGGCTGAACTTAATAAGCAAGATTATGCCAAAGCTATCGTGTCATTTCAACAAGCATTACGAATAGCTCCCGCAGACTACCATTCGTGGGTCGGTCTCGGGGAAAGCTACCATAATTCTGGACGATATATCTCTGCGACCAAAGCGATTCAAAATGCCCAGAAATTTGAGGAGCGTGAGGATGGCGACAAGCTCGGAGATACTTGGTTTACTAAGTATATGCTCGCTAATGTTAAGCGCGAGCTTGGCGAATTTGACGATGCTATTTCTCTATATCGCGAGGTCATATCGGCACGACCGGGCGAAGAGGGTGTCGCCATAGCTTTAATGCAAACCATGGTTGAAAATGCCCTGGATTGTGTTGAGAAGGGCTTGTTCGGAAAATCAGCCGAGCTAGCCACCGAAGCTTTATCTTTTGCCCTCACTGTTCCCACTCACATAGCTACCACGTTCAACTTCTGGAAGGCAGTTGGCGATTCATGTTCTATCTTCTCTTCTGTCCAAAGTCACATACATGATTTCCCTACTGACAGCATTCGAACACTACTCAACCTAGGCTCCGAAGAAAAATCCGCCTACGCAGCGTTAGAGGACGTTGATGGTGTGGGCAAAGGTGTTATCTTAGCTGAAGGCATCTTTCCAGACGACGAACAGCTTGGAGTGGATCTCACGAGAAGTCTTCATGCAACTATTCTGGCTCACAAGCGAGCAATCTACGAGTCGGCTAATGACATTCATGCTCAAGCTGTTGCATATTATAACCTAGGCTGGGCCGAAAATCGAGCTCACCTCTGTCTTCCTTCCGAGCTTCGTGTCCAATCCAGCAGGTACCAGAAGGCTGCCATTCGATGCTTCAAGCGCGCTATAGAACTTGAAGCCGGCAACCCAGAATTTTGGAATTCGCTAGGTGTTGTCACGAGCGAAATCAATCCCTCTGTAGCGCAGCATGCATTCGTCCGGAGTCTATTTCTCAATGAACGAAGCGCACATGCATGGTCGAATCTTGGGACTTTGGCACTGCTTCAGAATGATATTCAACTCGCAAATGAGGCCTTTACGCGAGCTCAATCCAATGACCCTGATTATGCCCATGCCTGGCTAGGCCAAGGCTTTGTTGCACTTTTATACGGTGACACCAAAGAAGCGCGTGGTCTTTTCACTCACGCAATGGACATCTCGGAGTCATCTTCACTTTTAACTAGGCGTCAGTATCCAACGTCCTTATTCGACCATATCCTGACAAACCCCCCGAATTTAAGCGTTACGTCTCTTATCCAACCGCTATTCGCTCTCGCCCAACTACGACATCTTAATCCGCAAGGCCTTTCTTACCAGCATCTTTCGACTCTATATCAAGAGCGAACCCACGACAACCTGAGAGCGATAGATACACTCGAGAAAGCTTGCGAACAACTGGAGGCAGACTATGAAGCTACCGAGTCTGCAGAGTCTCTTGCGCGATTTGCCTTAGCTAAGACAGATCTCGCGCGGTCGTACCTCTCAGCCGGTGAATATGCGAAGGCTTCTGAGTGCGGGGAGATGGCTTTGCAGTTGAGCAGCGATGAGTCTGCGAATGAGCTTACGGCTGAGCAACGCAAGAGAGCTCGACTATCAGCACATCTGACTGTTGGCCTAGCTGAGTATTTCTCTGGGAATGTCGAAGCAGCCGTGTCGTACTTCGAGACTGCGCTTGACGAGTCTGATGGCAACCCTGATGCTGTCTGCGTTCTAGCTCAGATGTTGTGGGCTACGGGTACTGAAGAAGCTAGAGAAAGGGCACGCACTATACTATTTGACGTGATTGAGAAGGACTCAACCCACGTACAATCCGTACTTCTCCTAGGGATCATCGCGTTGCTAGACGAGGATGAGGAGTCGCTAGAAGCCGTGACTTCAGAGCTCCAAACACTTCGCACCAGTGATAAGGTCACCGATGCAGAACATTCTCAAATTGGAGAGGTATTCCGTGCCGTTGCTGCCTTATCGGAGAACAGCTCGGATGAAGACGTCTTAACTCAACTCCAAAACGACGTTATGTTATACCCACATTTACCATACGGATGGTCTAGGTTAGCCGATGTTAGTAGGGAAGAATATCCAGCAGACATGGCCCTGAAGGTAGCATTGAAAGCTATTCCACCAAGAGGTGAACTTGGAGCTGTGGACCTTGCTGATGCATATGCTGGAACCGGGAAAGCCGCTGATGCTCAGACTGCAATCTTCATCGCTCCCTGGAATAGTAGTGGTTGGGAATCCTTAGGTAGTGTGGTCGCCTCCTAAAATCGCACTACTGGTTCTCGGTATGTTACAACCCTTTTCCCCCTCTGTTACCTGGTGTTATGGTGTTGTGATGATATATGGATACCCTAAACATGTTTCAAGACGGGGCTGAGATCTTCATTGATGCATAAATATCCAATCTGATGCGGGACACCACTCATCGAACTTTATTTTTCCAAAACTATTTCTCGGATGGTTAGCTAACCACTCTTTAGGCACACTTGATACCACCATTCAACGTATGGCCGGGCTTGGGTTGAATGTATGACGTTGAACACATATTGATGAATGAATGGTTGAATGATATAAGGAATAAGAACTCACCTTATGTGAGAATGGATGATGGCTATGACTACGTGCATACCACGGCGCAGTACCAACCTGATCCTTGAGATACGCTTTGGAGTCACGCCCGTAGCTATTAGCACCTTAATTTAGCATTATTTCAGATGTAAGGTCATGAACGTCACATCATTCTTACTTCGTGCCCATCATGTAGTAACGTACCTAGTAAGTCATCGTGAGATATGTACGTACCTACCTAATTATGATAGAACTCTCGACAGGCTCGCATCGACAGAGGTTAGGGCCTCAACAAGTCGAGATAGGTGAACACAATGCGACCGTTTATATCCAATCAATATGTCGAAGAAGCCTTAATTGCCTCAGGTCCTATCAAATGAGAATATCTCGGCTGACTTAGTCTAACCATATTCGATGCTTTGCCACGTCGAATTCAAACATAACTACCTTCTGGTAGACAACACAGTATCCAGTCAACCCCATTCCTACCTAGGTAGGTTATGCAATAAATAGGCTCATACCCACTCAACCCACTCTTATAGAGTAGCATTGTCAATAAAGGGAATGGTCCTACGGATGCCTACACTGGAACAAAACTTAGCTCCCAGCTGAAACTACGATCAGCACGTCGCATCACCTTACCAAATATTCATAGGCTACTAAATCTATAATTGATTGGGGAGTTGCGGGTGAAAGGTGCCACGATACAGACTCAGCAGGTGGGGGGAAAAGAACGCAGCTGCGTGAGGAGCTCTTAGTTCTCCTTTCCGAGGATTACGACGCATATATAGGTAGACAATGCTTTCTTCCTAAGCTATTCGAAGGCTAGCCGCCAATAGACCTTCCAAAGATCGAGCTCTGGTTCTAGTAAGTGGTCTTCTTTCATCTTGCAAGTCCTTTCTCTTCATGATGGGTTGTTGCTCCTCAAGACAGACCATGGAAATTTCAGGAGGGGGTGAAATGCAGAATATTGCTCAAAAGTCTAGTATAAACGTAAATAATCTCTGCTCGCGATGTACGGAAATTAATTGGAGGGGCATAATACAGCAGGCGTGCGAGGCACCCGTACGACAGGTCATTCACTGGCCGCCCCAGGACGATATGTCTGCATCGCCACAGAGCTTTGAACCAGAAGAAAGCTATCTTCTCAAGATTGAGGTTTCGGAGTTGAAAGACAACTGTCCAGTTTGTCTCTTATTTTCCGCTCTTGCCAGGGAAGAGGAACGTCATGGTCATAAAGTTGAACAGTTCACATTTCAAAGAGAGGATGCAGAGAATTTCTACGGCGATGCAAATACACTGTATCCAAGACCTTATGGTACTATGGACTACCAAGATCCGGAATTGTCCATTGCCAATGAGTCATGGTGCAGCGATGTTGTTCTAGGTCTCGCGATACAGGAGAGTGCGATCGGTTCTAATGACGTTTCGAGAACTCTCCGGAAAATAGACCCGGCGAAGATCAATATCGACCTTTTGAAATATTGGGTTTCGACATGTTATGACCAACATGGAAAAGATTGCAACCCGGCCGAATCCGAGCTGATACCTTCCCTCCGTGTCATTGACGTACGTACGGGAATCATTGAGAAAGCCCAACCCAGATGCAAATATGTTGCTCTGAGTTACGTTTGGGGTAGCTCACAGCCGCCTAAAAATAACTCTCAGAATGGCCAGGGCCGAGGCCTGTTAGATATAGCCCCAGAAACTATTAAGGATGCGGCCTGGCTCACCGAGGAGTTGGGGTATCGATATATATGGATTGATAGGTATTGCATTCCGCAGGACGATCCCCAAGCTAAACACGACCAAATTCAAAGAATGGATCTAATATACCAACAGGCAGAATTGACTATTATCGCTGCTGCAGGCGAAGGTCCTGAGTTCGGGCTCCCAGGGATCGGTGATAGAAAGCGTGACGCACAGCTTTCCGCAAAAGTGGACAGGGATACTTACCTTGTCTCAACTGAGCCAATGTGCGAGTCTTTCTTTATGTCAAAGTGGATCACAAGAGGCTGGACGTACCAAGAGTCAATTTGTTCTCGAAGATGTGTGGTTTTCACCAAAAAGGAGATGTTCTTTCAATGTAAGGGGACGGCTTGTCGGGAGACAGTACGTGAGCCGGGAAGTAAGGATTTCTTCATCGGCAGGCTAGACGAAGGCCCAATAAGCTTACGAGGACAGAAATTGACTGTATGGGACCATATCGAGATGTACTGTCACCGGCAATTATCCTTCGACAGCGATGCTCTGAATGGAATTCTTGGAATCTTCCGGCTTCACCAGCAGAGTGAGGACTCAGTGTATCACTTTTGGGGGATTCCTTTCTCCGCCAAGGATATTGAGTCAGTCGAACAAGGTTTCCTTGCCAGTCTTTGTTGGACATCTGAAATTGACCCGGAATCTACGACTGGTGTTAGAGAGATTCGTCGTCAAGGCTTCCCAAGCTGGTCCTGGACCGGGTGGAAAACGCCAATCAGACGGGTTTTTAATGAATACAGGAGACCTCCGCCTTTAGATGGCAAAGTTTCGGTTCATTTCAATGATGGATCAATCTTGGGGTTCCAGGATGCTTTTGAGCGGAATATAAAGAAAAGCGAGTTTGAAAGGCTTCCAAAGTTTCTCAATATTGAGTGTTGGACTTTTGAACTTCAATCTAACGTCCTAGAACTATGCCAGGAGAACCCTGGTGATGGAAGTTTCGATGTATGGGTTTGGCCAGCCGGCAATTCCGCACTAGATGAGAAGTCGAGAATTGCGATGTCCCTATCACTAGATGGAGACATTCCACCTGACCTCTTGTCTAACTCGAACGGGCGATTATTGGGCCTTGTCTTCGAAAGCAGGGAGAAAGTCATAGTACCCAGGCATTCTCTAGAGTCATGTGAAGTTGTCGCAGATTTTGTGATAATAGTCATGAAGAAAGGAGATTATTATGAACGGATCGGGTTTATTCAACTCCATCATAATGGGCTTAATCGGATATCTACCACAACTTTCAAGCGCATCACACGACACGGCTCCTCGATCCATTCAGATAGCTCACTGTCTTTCCCTCCTATTAACTTTGATGATCACGACGTGTTTCGTATCGAGAATTGGCTTCCAAGGGAGTTCACTTGGCGGGAGATCAGAATTGGGTGATAGCATTTTCTTCTAGGCGTGGATTGAATGAGAACCATGCGTCTAGGCTTTATTTACACGACTCTTACCATAGAATGACTCTATTTTTGAGTAAGAAATCTTCCAAGAACGTGAGGTTTGATACTCCACATACAGCATTCCTTGATAATGTCCGAGTAGAGTATCCACATCAACGCATTTCCCTGCTGAGATTAGAATGGTGAAACTCCAAAGCTCTCTATTTCGTGCGGTGAAAATCGCGAGAAGTATGAAATTTAAAGAAATAATTTTAGCTCTCAGGGCCAAAGAAATTTATAGAGAAGCCTTAGGGACGTGTTAGTGACGCAAGTAGTCATCACGGGGTTTAGGGGGATTTCATCTCCCAAATCTTCTGGCCTGAATGCTTAGAACCTCGCATCTCGTCGCAAAATGTTAAATAATGTTGACTAGATCCTAGATATCAAACCCATTTTCGTACCATACTAACTGAGCATATGTATATACTGCTAAAAGAACCAGTGGTCTGCTTTAATATTGATAGTATTGTATTGTAGGTAGTGGTAGGTGGCTGCATTTTGATAGTACGTCTGACCATGAAGAGGGAACAGAGTGTGCACCATGAAGCAATGTGCATGGGCGGAAGATATGAAGTATAAGAAAATAATGGAGATTGGGATAAAAAGGAAACAGATATGAGAATTTGAACGTGAATGAAAAAAAAAAGTGAAAAGGTCAAGTAAATGCTACAAGAAAAAAAAAAGGCAAGTGGTTGATTTGAACAGCGAACCTCTAGGCAAAAAAGTTCACCAGGAGTGACTTCTTAAACCCTGATTATGAAAGACTCGGTACAGGCCGAATTTTTCTACCCACCTTAATGCGCTGGACCATGCAGGCCGAAATCACTACGCGGCAGGTGATGAAACTTTTTACAATTATAGATTATATGTCTACCTACGCGCAGGGACCAATCACGCGACATGGCATGCGTTGCCCTGGCGGCTGGCTTGGGATGAAGTCATAGGCCCTCGTACAGCTATGACCGTCGTTACCTTACCTACTTACTCGGAATGACGTAGTTGAGGCAGTGACTCACACGAAATCCATGATAATAGTGATAAGAATCTAATGTACTATGTCGTTACTATACGACCCTTGAGACCATACGTGAAGCCTTTGAGATATTTTCGTATATTAAGCTTCAACGACCTGCCTACCTACAGCTGACTTTGTATACTCAGTTTCTCAAATCGAGATCTTATAGTAGATTATTATTTCTTCCATTCTTTCCATAAAGAGATTCCCTTTCTGCCGTCCACGCGGACGAGGACACAGTCTTAATGCTGCCCCGTAAATCATAAACAGTTGAAACTGCTTCATGTTTCCTTAACAAGAACCCGACTAGTACTTCTATGGACGCGCTATCTTATAACAATCGACGAACCAGAAGGTTTAGATGATGAAGGAAATAGGGGGCGAAGGTGTATCAATTATCCTATTCAACCTACTACATAGGTAGTGTTATGTTTACCCAGCAGGTCATTACCCCCATTCAATAGGCAGTCTCCCCACTTGATAGGACAAGGAATAAGGAAAGACGCAGATGCACATAGAAGCAATATTTGGGAAGTGCCACACAATTGTATGAATGATAAGAAGTGTATACACAATGGCATGTTGTATGCTTAAGCCCTACTGATGACTAAGCAAACCCTATTTATTGATTACCTAAGCCACTTAGATAGCGATTTGTTGGGCGAAAGTGGGAGACCGACAGCTGAAACATATTCACATAGGTAGTGAGACTAATTTCTATCATAGGACAATTAATTACTGTCTAGAAACTTTTGTTATTAGCCCGTGGAGCAGTAGTCTATTTACATAACTGCTAGTGGAAAGAACAAGCAAGCGGGCGACCGCGCGTGGTATCTCAAGACAAGCGAGAAGTCCACGCCAATCATGACTCGTGAAATTTTGCCAAACTCCATGCCCCTATTATTCCGAAAGAATAGCCACACACGAAATACACCACTGTCTGGCACCCAAATTAGCCAAGTTCTCATTGACCAGCACCCTCCACTGTTGCAATTCAATCCTGTAAATGAACCGTGTATAGAAACGTTCAACCAAGGAGTTGCAACCCGGTTGAAGACCAGCTTTCTAAAACCCAGTATAATCAGAATGTTCTATCCGGTCTTATTAGAACTCCTTAAGGACCTCGGTCCTCTTCAACTTAACGTTTCATGTTCATGCTAAGAACATGAGGAAGAGGGATCGGTGTTTCCTTCTTTGGCTTGAATGCGGCCTTCTTGTCAGTCTTGGCCTTGTCGTTGTTGGCAGCCTTTTGCACCTTCGAGGGTGTATCTATAGCAGTCGGTGCCGGAGATGATTGTGCCACGACTGGTGCTTGAATAGGTGTTTCCTTGAAGCTCGATGCCTTTGCCGCGGCCGACTTAGAAGTCTTAGCTCGCTTTGCAGATTTTCCTCGAGATTGAGGTTCATGCGCAGTAATAGGCTGTTCACCTTCTTGACTAGCCTGTTTTCTCTTAAGCTGTCCATTGACTGCAATTGACTGCTTAGAGTTCTTCGAACCCTTCGGCTCACCCGCCGAGATTGACGGGACGCTCTGCCATGTGGGAGTGGGGACTCCAATAGGAGTGAAACGAGGTTTCAGACCTTGGGGCTGCTCTCGTATAGCCTTGGGTATCGCCGCGTAGTCGTCGGTAGCGGTAGCGCTAACGGCACCACCCGGGCCGAACTTAGCAATGCGACGCAAATGTACCGTCGAATCAATGCCGCGGTTCACTAACATCTATTAGAAATCCTCTATGTATGAAGGGTTATAATGCACAACTTACAGGCAGCGTACTTATCACCACCCTGTGACGGGATGAGAAGTTGAATTTGCGTGCTAGTAGCATGCGATTCTAAGTCCAACCCATACTCATCTCCTTGGTGACTTAGCAGCGCCTCTCCAGTTGTTGCCTTGGATAGGTCGATCTCCATATCCTTTAATACCGTGATTGGTAGTGAAGCTGGCGCTGTAAAATACCACACTTGCTTGCCTTCTAGATTGGTATTATTGAAGAAATCAGCGACTTCCTTGGCGGGGTTGTCGGAGGAAGCCTTGCGGAGAACGAAATTAGAATTATCAATCCATGCGGGCCTTGACCTAAACATTGCAATGTCAGTCTAGAATACTTCATGGGTGTCAAGGGGGAAGAAAACTTACATTTGGGAAGTCGAACTTTGGGCAGTAGAATTTCCATTGACAGCTACCGCGTTGCCATCAACATCCATGGCGTCATGGGTAGATTCCTCATCAGCGTCAGAGGAATTACTCTCGCTATCATCATCGCTAGATGACTCGGTCTCGACAGGTTGCTGTGCATTCGTCGCCTCGTCTTCGCTTTCATCCTCACTAGAAGTATCACTCTCCGATCCACCGTCGTCCTTGTTTGCTGTTCTTTCGTTGGCAGCGGTTTTTTGTGCGGGGCGATCACCAGAGTCAGAGCTCTGAGAGTCGGAGTCGGATTCAGAGTCGGCTTCGGATTCGGATCCGTCAGCGCCGAGCACAACGGATTTGGCGGCTTTGGCTGTAGAGGACTCATTCGCACTTGGTGTAGACTTTGTCGGTTGTGATTTCTCAGGAATGGGCTTTTGTTGGACACTTTTGCGCTTGCTTTCCTGCTTCTCAGCATACTTCTTTCGAGCAGCCTCGATGTCAACCTCGCTGTCACTGTCACTCTCATCGCTTCCATCAGAGCTGGTATCGTCACTCGCATCACTATCGCTAGCCTGGGCGAACTTCTTCGCACTTTGTGGTTTATTAGAATTGGGCGTAGAGTTTGTCGCAGCTTTCTGGTCGCGGACGTGCGACACCAGAGAGGCTAAAGACGCGATGGGAACGCGAGCACGATGCTTCGCCATCGTGAATATCTGCACCGGGTGGTGAACAGACGGTGTGAAATTAAATACGGTAGGTGAGCGCAAAATGTGACGGAGAAATGAGGTTAGAAGGTTGAGTAGGAAGGAATGGAGGAGTGTATCGGATCAAAAGAAATCCATCCAAATGGTAAGAGCGCTCGGATGAGAATTGAGAGCTCAATGTTTGGATGAGGTAAAAGTGGGAAGGTCGTGGTTGAAAAAAGATTAAGAGGTGTAGAGTGAACGAATTGACTTTCACACCATGACCGTCCAAAAGTTTTTTTTGGAGCTTTCAAAATGATAACGCGCGGGTTCACTGATTAACGCGCGCTATCAGCCGCGGGGCTGGGGACTCGATGTGGGGCAGATGCAAGTCGAAAGTTCATCGGAATATCTTAGATCCGCTTACATAATGATTGCTTGCCCCTCCATCAGCGACCAATAAAGAAGGAGTACTCAACAGACCCCAGTCTAACCCAAGCTGTACTAGCTCATAGAAATTCGTCACTCAACTCAACAGAGCTTCATACTTCATACCTCATTACTTCATACTTCAATTCGACTTCTGTAAAATGTCTACAAATAAAAGGCGGAAGCTCAATACAGCAGAGCCTCAAGAGGGTGCGTTTAAAGTGTACAAAGCCATCATTCCACCGATAATAATGCTTATAGAACACTAGCTGTGAGCGCCTTCGCTCTTCGTAAAAAGCTTCTCAGTCAGCAGACTACGCTCACTCCAGACGAGACAGTGAGGGACGAAGAAGTAGAATCAATTCCATCACCAAAAGTCGCACGGAATAAAAAACTCAAAAGTTCAAAGAAATTGGGAGAGAACTCAAGTGTTCAGACAGCAACAGGTCACGAGAAAGCTTCTAGTACTGATCTGAAGGATCCACTGCCGGACAATCTGTCGATAAAAAACACTACTGTGGCTGATTTTCCAGGCGCTCTGGAAAGAAGCCCCTCGCCTTCTACCACTGATGATGGAGATGAGGTCTCAAACAAGCTAGCCAAGGTCCTGCCTGTCCAGCTCTCCAGCTTCAAGCCATCTAAAAACAACTACCAAATACGAAAGGATGGTAAGATAGTGATGAAGCTATCAGACGGAGAGGTGTGTTTATATTTCCCCCCATTATTGGGTCTCTGGCTGATTAAAGTAGCGTCTAGTAATTCTCGGTAGCTATGGCATACGTGTGACATCTGGCGAGATGACCATTAACGGTGCCACCCTAAGGAGCGCGGACAAGGTATATTGGGTAGATGCACCATATTGTCATGCACTGCCTGTTGTTAGGTGCTCAGAAAGTGCGACCACAGAGTTGCTTCCTCATCCGAATGCTACAGCCCTCAGGAGTCTCGGGAAGCTCTCTCCTTACTTCAGAAAACTTTGGAATGAGTCTGACCCATCGTCTCTGGCTAAGAAAACCACTATATCCGAATCCTCGTTTCAAATAGTAAATTTCCCGTGAAAAATCATATCGTGCCTTTCTGACAGTGTCAATAGCTATACACATCGGCAGACGGTCCAAAGAAGACGTTACTACAAGATCTTGTTTCCCCGCCAGAGTGGAACAGGGAGATCGCCAAATTAGTTAACACATCTAACTCGAGACCATGCTCGATCATGATCACAGGACCCAAGTCTTCCGGAAAATCTACTTTCGGGAAAATTTTAGCGAACCGACTTATTACTGATACATTAAGACGTTCTAAACACCAAGCTCATCGTGGGGTGGCTGTGCTTGACCTTGACCCAGGACAGCCTGAGTATTGTGTTGCTGGCCAAGTCGCTCTAGTGCTCCTAGCCGAGCCTGTCCTTGGCCCCTCATTCTGTCGTCCGTTACCTGGCTCGGAAACCCGAATAATTCGGTCCCATGCTTTAGCCTCCATAACTCCCGCGTCAGATCCTGAGCTATATCTGGAAGCAGCTATAGACCTTGTAACGCATTATCGGAATGTCCTAGGGCGATATCCCCTTGTTATCAACACCCCGGGATGGATACAGGGCACAGGACTAGACTTATTAACTTCTCTAATCACCAATCTACGGCCCAGCGAAGTAATATATATGTCCGAATATGGCCCTGGCGAAGTGGTAGAAGCACTACAGGAATCCTGCAAGGTCTCTGGCTTTTCAACATTACCATCCCATGCCTCCCAGCTTACTTCAAGGACAGCGGCGCATTTCCGTTCCATGCAAACCATGGCATACTTCCATACTGAACCTGGAAATGCGGGTATTGCTGACCATATTCTATGGAATCCAAAGCCGCTAACAACCCTTGCGCCTTGGCAAGTCAACTATAAAAGTTTAAACCGTGGTATATTCGGGATAATATGCTATGATTATCAAGCACCTTTGGATTTACTGGCTGACGCAATTAATGGCACTATTCTAGCAGTTGTCGGTGTCGAGAATGTAAAGGCATTCAGACATACTGCAGAACACGCGAGTTTATCTGACGACACAACTGCTGATATGATGGAAATTGATGGCAACGGTGCGCAGCAGAAGCCGATGTCGTCATTCTCAGACCTATTGAAGAAAATCATCATGACAACGCCAGAGGGCATTCCCTTTATCGACACTGCGGATGGAACTACCCTCGATCCGAGATTTTCGCATTCCCTTGGCCTAGCGCTTGTTCGTGGTATCGACGTTGAAAATGGCATACTTCAACTCCTAACACCAGTATCATCGGAGAGTATAGAAGAGGTTACGTCCAAGGGAGGTGAAATCGTTCTGGTGAGCGGTAAATTCGATACGCCGAGTTGGGCTTATACCGAAGAATTATATTATAAAGCTCATAGAAAGGTGGACGATGCTACCGGTATGGATGGGCCAATGCATACTGCTGAGGATGACGCGGATGACACCTCCGATGCCGAAAACGGTGATTTCGGAGTTACTGATACAACCCCCGTTCCATGGATAGAGATGCTGCATGGAAGCCAAAAACGTGGCGCTGGATCGAAAGTGTGGAGGGTAAGGCGAGACCTGGGTCGCGGCAACGCTACCCACTAAATACCATGTAAGACAGCAAGATCTATCGTTCGATTCGCTCGATTCTCTAGGTTTCCACCGCTTCTGCAGCTACTAGGGTCAATGCAGGAACGGGATGACGGCTGCAGGGACTTAACATTAACTGGGATATAAGGTCGATTCATTTGGTCCCAATGCTACGGTACTTCAGCGTGGTACATACACTATGCTGCACGACGCTCATTTGTTACCGATCAAATGCCCCGGCTTTACACACCTTGCATGGCATGCACGGGGGTGGGCGTAGCAAATGTACTTGCAAAGTCGAATTCCCCAATCCTCTTTTGCATGAACCAATTGTAACTTTTGAAATTCGGATACGGTATATATATAGGTACGATTCAATTTCTACGAAACAAATCTACATCGCGTTTAATCCACTACTCCCGGCGGCAACACAGCAATATAATCCAACGGGGCCGTCTCGCGACCATTCGCCTTAGCATCAACGCGCACCACATCACCCTCCTTAATCTCAATCCCCTTAAACGTAATCCGCGTCGCCGAATGTCCGTCAATACCTCTTGTTAGCGTGAACCCTAGCCTGTCCTCATTATCCCCAATCCACTTCCCAATACTCCTCTCGTTCAAGAACAATTCGTACGACGCTTTTCCCTCGTATAGATCATAGTACGCTACGGCGAGATCATACACTCCCGCCGTGTAATTGAGCGTCGCGCTCGCGCTCGTGGCGCTTGAGTTCCCGACGCTCTGCACGATGCGCAGGCTCGAGGCGACTTCGAACGGGTTGACGGCTGTCACGCGGTAATTCGTCAAAGTCATATTCTCCGCTTCGATCCGGTACGGGTGATTGTTCACCCGGTCGTGGTCGTCGCCGATTTGCGACAGCGAGTTATAGAATTCGTTGATGCTGTCCCGCCATACGATCGCGTGCCCGGCTTGGTAAGTTAGTCGGAAGAGCATCTCGTCGAAGCGCTGCTGGTCAATAAGCCCGCGTAGCTTAGACCATTGCTCCGGGAAGCTGGCTGCTGTTTCGGCGCCGGCGTAGTCTGGGGGTTGTTAGTTGAAAAGTAGGGTAACGGTAGGAGACTACGTACGCGCATCATAAAAATGCTGAATAACCGTCTTCCCGCTCTTGAGAACATGAGTATACGGCACATGATGGAACCACAGGAGCAAGTTATCAGGCGTCGTCTCAATCTCCTCGAACATGGCGGCGACTTCGTCAGGGTATTGGCCCGAATATCCGGTGCCGTTGCTGACAGTGCGATCCATCCCAATGCTAAATGCATCAGCTCGGGTCCATTGCCCCCATGGGTTGTTGTCCATCGACTGCGGGTTTGGTCCATAGTGAGGGCCAGTGATATCCGTCAATGTCTGGATCCCCAGATTGCCGGTATAGTTTTCATAAGCAGGCCACGACTCCATCGACATACGCGTGATAGTTTCACGCACAGTATCGTCCAACCCAAAAGTCAACCGTGTCCAGTCTTCGAGGATCGCCACCTCATTAACCGTCGGATCCCACGCGATTCGTCCATACGCGTACAAATTCGACATGGCAAGGTGCGTGCCGAGCCATGTAGCATTATGACCCACGTTTACGACTCCCGCGTAGCCTGTGAGCCCCGTCTTGTTAAAGCGCTTGCCAGACAGGATATCAGTCCCAATAACGGACTTTTCACCATCGACGCGCAAATCAAAATCCAAGACTGTCTTCCACAGCGGCGGTAGATAAACTAGATGGCACTGTTGACCGAGGTACTCTTGCGTGATCTGCAATTCGATTGCCGTCGCCGTCTGCTTCAGGTGCGCAAACAATGGCGACGCTGGCTCCCGTACCTGGAAATCGATCGGCCCGTACTTGATTTGGACAATCACATTATCATCGAACTTACCGTCGAGACCGCGGAAGAAGTCCACTGCCGCGTTCGCACGGTCGTCCTTCCAGTTCGACTCGTTCAGGTTCTGGTAATCGTACACGAAGGCGCGGAACATGACGACGCCACCGTGCGGCTTTGTGGCACGCGCAAACAGGTTTGCGCCGTCTGAAAGCGTGCGGTTGTACGTTTCCGGCCCCGGCTGCCCCTCGGAGTTTGCCTTGATGAGGAAACCAGCCATGTCCGGGACCTGCACGTATAGCTTATCCGTAATGTTGTTCCACCACGCGATCACAGTGTCGTCGAGCGGGTCGAAGGTGCTCAATCCGCCGAAGGTCTGCGGCGACGCGAAGTTCAGCGAGATCCCGACCTTGACACCCCACGGTCGCATGGCGTCGGCGATGCGAGCTAATCCGGCCATGTTCTCGTCGCTCAGGAGGGTAACGTCCGCGTTGACGTTGTTGACGATTATTCCGTTCACGCGGATCGAGGCTAGCAGGCGCGCGTACTGCGCCACGCGCGTCATGTTCGAGAGGACGGTGTCGTTCGCGAAGAAGATGGATAGGCCGGCGTAGCCGCGCTCGATGGTCCCGTCCATGTTGTCCCACTGATTTATCCATCGGATCGCAGCGCTCGGATTCGTGGCGTAGGCGACCTCGGTGAAATTCGCCTGGGCTAGCATGGACAGGTACTCGAATGCGCCGTATAGTGCGCCGCGTTCGTTCTGGCCTACGATTTCGACTTTGTCGTTCTTGACGCTGAGCCAGAAGCCATCTTCCTCGAGCTCCGGGGTCTCAACTGAGATACCCGACTCGTTGAAGGCCGCGATTGTTCCTACGACCACGGAGCCGCCTTCGCTGATTTCGTGTGATACGTCAATTTTCTTGCCGAGAATTCCATTGATGCCACTTCGTAACTCTTGCCCCGCGCTGTATACGGGACTCGATTCGGTTGTGTTGAGAGCAACTATGGCAGGAGGAACCGTAGCTTGTCTGGCAATTTCATCGGGTAGTCGAGCGTATCGCAACCACGCATTCAATCCATCCTCTGCGGCCGCGAGGCCGAGAGTAGCTAGAAACCAGAATCCACGCATTCTGTCGTTCCCAGCTCAATTGACCACGTTATGTGTACGCGTAGAGATCTGAACCCGGTCACCTAAAGACACTCGGGATCTTCCCGCTTATACGTGATTTTCAACACCAGCTTGATGGAGTGCTGGGCCCCCGTCCGGGGAAGTTCGCCGGCCCACATTCTCCAAGAACCAGGTCAATTAACAGGACGTCGGTGTTTAGGCTAAATGCGGCCGGTATGAATAGCCGGTTGGTGGGCCTTTCCCTGCTGACGACGACGGCATGGTTTGCGGGAGGGTTTTTTTGGTGGTTTGTCGGTCTATCTGCACGCGAGCTGTGGAGTCTCGACCCCAGTTTCTTTCTCCGCAGTCGTGGAAATGACGGCCCTGATGGGATAAATGTTGGGGTAAGATCGCCGAGTTTCAGGGGTCGACGCGTAGATCTGACTATACCTAAAATGTTGTTTCAACTGCGGAGATGGATGGGGATGTTTGGTTGAAACATACCGACTACTATCGTACGGTTCAAGAAGGTTTGGGCTTTCCCTCTGGCTTTATGTCTAAGGAGAGTCAAGAAGTTTTGTTTCTTCGTAGCTCGAAACGACACGAGTCGCTGGGCTTTCTTGCCTACGTTTCGTCAGACATGACTCCGCATTTAGCTAATCTTCAAGCCTAGGCAACATTTCTTGTGGAGCTTATGGACTTCTCCACGGCCGATGTCAGGCATGAGCATGGTACTTGATTGGCGGGACGGCAGAACGATAATGTAACGCGATAATCTACTCCGCAGAGCCTTGGATGGAGAATGCTAACTTCACGAAACATACGGAGCCTCTGCTTCAATCCATGTTGTCGTATTCCTAACATTCTAAGAGTCTAATTTTTATAGCCCCACGTTGTCCCGGTATTGGTCTTGGTATCCAATGTCATCGCCATTCGAGGAAGCACTCGGGACCTTTAACGAGGAGGTCTAATCGATTGGTTTTTTTTAAATATAAGTAAGCAGCCCGACCAGCGAAGCATCTCTTTGGACTTCACCCTTCTATTATCACCCAGGTATCGCCCATCCTCGGATGGATGATATTACATCGAACAATCTGCGACTGTGCAAGACATTGTCCAGGGGTATCGTGGGAAAATAAAGATATACACCACCGATCCATGAACAACTCAACGGGACTGCGCACCCCAAGAAGAGAATCATAACCGTAAACTCTTCGGTCGCGAAATATCTCAACAACGCCCTGCCTCGTTTTTTGTAGCACCCAACAACCAATTGGCATCTTTATGTCATGACAGTCCATTCCAGTCGTCAAATCCTCATGATATCACATAGTTCAAACAAAATAAGACCAATTGGTCCAAGAATGAAATTGAGCGAGAAACTGGAAATGGTAAGAGACTTGAAACAGAAACAAGAAAAATTGGGAAGAATGATTTCATAAGAAGGGTCCGTCTTGAACCGGTCCGTGGACGAAACTTAGGTAATCCGATATAGCCTCGCGCTATCGCCACTCTCACCTATGTCTGATTAGCATTTGCGAGGGCCTAGAGTATCTCAGATCGAGAGGAAGTTTGCAAGGCAGGATACAACCTACTCTTTCTCTATTTCAGGCGCAGTTCTCTCGACGTCGACGAGCCTGGTCCTTGTCTGGGCGACGCCGCATCGGAGTCGCCGAAGTGAGTTCCGACGCACCGAACGTCAACACTAGTCCTGGCGTAGGTAGCAGCGCCTGATGCCGACGCTTCTCCTTTCGGGCTGCTAGTTGTTTGCCGCTCAACAAGGGTATTGTCGATTGAGCCAACAACCCCTGAATTGGCCCTTTCCCGTGAAACCCCAAGGTGTTCTGGCGGAGCTGAGAACAAGTGGGCGTTCGCAGGAGCTGTGGTATCTTGGCAGTACTGATGGACTCGTGTGCTAGTATATGACGGGTCGGGTGCTCGTTGAGAGTCAGACCTAGACTGGCGTTAGCAACACACCTGGTAAAAAGATCTCACGAGGGAAGGTCGGCCGGAACTGAAGTAAATCTATGGATATTGGACTTACCCAACGGAGCCCTGGACCGCTTGGTCCGAATGAGTTAGCGCCATGTCTGGATGGCTATACTACTAATTTAGATGGAATAGGAGCTGAGTTAAAGGGGACCAAGTGGAGAGAGAGAGAACTTAAGGTGAAATGAGAGAAGGGGCGAAAAGAAAGGGATTAGGATGCAAATGACCCGGTATGGTTTATAACCCAGATTATAAGGGGGCGTGGTCAACGTTATGAGCAGGAATTCATTTCAGAGTGCGGAAATGTGAGAAAGCCTGACAAGAAAAGAAGAATCAACATGGCAAGATGGGCTGGAAACATCTGGGCTTTTAAACGGGATATCATAACGAAGTAGGCGCCCTGAAAGTATCGTTAGAAAAATCCTCGATATCCAGCAGGTATGGAAAATAGGCGAAATGCTTATGTTAAAGGCATAAGTACCTACCTACCTTAATAAGCAAACAAGAACATTTGGGCCAAATGCACGCCATCAGGATCCTGTCGTCCAGTGGGTGGATCCAATAGGTTTCAGGCAACCCCATGTTCAGGCTCGCGATTAGTACCTGATAGTACCTAGATGACATGTCCTTGCCCACATTGACTTTCAGTGTTCTCGGCAGGACAATTCACATTGTCCAACCAGTTATTTACCTTTAGGAAGAGGAAGAAAAAGGAAAGGGAAAAAAAAGCGGTCCGCAAGAAAGAGGATCCCTGCTGTCGTGATATCGCCTTTTCAAACTTGCGACCAATCTCCGTTAATTCCACCACACCCAAAGTTTCCCTTTCAAACTGGACCTGCAGCTGCAGCTGCACCTGCACATCACTACACCACGGAAAAGATTAGAAGGGGATAAGATGTTGTATTGTTGAAGAAGATTTAGAGCTTGGATCTCAGTGCGGAGATCTTAACTACAAGCACAGTGCTTGTCGCACCTTCCTATCAAGTACACTCCGTCTATCACCACCGCTACTCGGCAGCTTGGCATCCGGCTATTCGCCGATGTGACTTGCGCGGTTCTAGGGCGCGGGCGCGGTCACCACTAGGCGCTGAAGCACCTAGGTGAGCAATTGGGCATTGCCGAAGTACATAGATACCTGACCACTCGCTTCCAAGTTTCTAATATTCGCATACCTACATTTGACATCTTGTTATAGCTGCTATATAAAACTTAAATATGATACATTAGGTACTTAGTATAGAGGTAGGTAAGGACAGTCATTATGATTCGACGGTAGAACCAGCCGGGGTTATTGTTTGTGTTCTAGTAGTAAATAAAAGTTAACGGGTCGTTAGCACCTGGCGGCCATATGCTGGAATTAAGGCTATCGTTACCATTTGAGGGAACGGGGTTTAAAGATCATAGCTGAATCTGAATGCAGGTTATTTCATTGTAGGTACTTAAAAGGTTCTTCTCCGAAGCTACATATTTCACCGACCCATCAACTTATCCTTCCCCGGCCGGTGAGATCGCAAAGTGGGGTAAGTAAAGCAACTAAAAACTCGGAACGGGACGTTTATAAGCTACCCCGGTAACTAAACCTTAAGCTTAAACTTCCGCGTCATCCATTACCAGGGTTGGATACTTAGGTACATGTAGATTTACGTAAGTACCTTACTAGGTATGTATCAAACCCCACTACTCCACTTAAGCAGATGTGGTTCAATCTTTCGGGTATGTGCAATTTTTTTTCTTTAACTCTACGTGCAAGAAATATTATATAAACTATTCTCACTTAATACACATCCATGAGACCTAATTTGACCGACATTGCTTGAAAAGAGGATACTAAACGACGCGAGACTATATCTTCGTGTTAACTGGAAGCCGCGAGTTTGCTGGGAACCCGAAAAGAAAAGAAAAAACCTGGGAGTGTTACATTGAGGCTCTGCTGACATCCACATCATACAAGCAGAAGTTATATGTATTATGCGGTCGCTCGACAGAAATTCGTGGTCGTATCTTAAACATACCTACCTACTTATATAATAGATTATACGGAGAAGGTGCTTGGTAAGCGAATTGTGATAGCTTTTAACTACCTAGTACTCCAGGTTTAAATATATCACATATTTCACTAAGTCGGTATAGATTTCGGTGATACTACTAGGTCCCGAATTACTTGACAACCTTAATGTGTATGCCTTGCAGATATTTATGGCGCTTTCATATGCCACGGCCCCGGCCGACGGACAGGTCAAAGATCGGCAACAAAATTACCTTTGCCGGGTCTGGTCAAGTAAAGTACTATAGAATCGCTTCAAAATATGCATCATACGCCATAAGCTGACATGTGTATATATCTACATGATTTCACATTATGAGAGCTTGGAACTGGCCAGCTATTTACATCTGTAAGGACCAATTACCTGCTGATGAAAGTAACTTTTGAAGCTACGTAAATACGTATCGTGCAAGGCGATTTAATAGCCGGGATATGCAGCTAGAATCCGGAAGCAACGGCAGGAGAGAAGGGGCGGGCAAAGTACAACTGCCCAGTCTTCTGCAGTTTGCATCGCAGAAGCCGAAATATGACCCTGCATGAGGTATTATTGTACTTGGGGTACCTAGATCGTGATGTGTAAATCGAGCTAGCTAACCCGATTGGTTCGAAGTGAGTATTAATATTAGGGGGCAGATCAACTCCATAGAACTTGCTCAAGCCCTTGTAAATATTGGGTGTATCAAATTCTAGAAGCCAACCCTGGTGCTTGACATTAATCAGTGTAGACTCAATTCTTTCTAGCGTCGCGAGTACTTACCAATGTAACTTAAGCGTTCCAACTTTACCTTAGCCGAGGTACCTACATAAGGTCTCTATGTAGTCGGGCATCACGACAAAGTGACCAGCCCCACCTCTCCCGCAACTTTGAGGCCTAGGAAACCCCAGAGCCCTTCCTATCTAACCTTTCAACGATGGCATTTTACAAATTTAATCTAAGAAAGTCACCTTGCGATTATCAGACTACATCAACATCAGTACACAGTATAGAACATGAATCTATCGTCGACCCCCTCCTCCGACCTACATATGTCTCGTTACCAAGAATGCTTACCTACGTATAATGTCGCTCAGCAAATTCTATTTCTATTATATAAGTTGACCTCCGTTTACATTGACCAAAAGAATAGCTGCTTCCTTACTTCCTCTTCGGAAATGTGTGAGGTTTCTTTGGAGCAAATTTCGACAAGACGACGCTTAATGCTGGTCGTAGTGAGGCATGATGGTCCTGTGCCATCAGCCGAATTTTAGTTGCAACATTCTCACATTAAAAAGAATGCATAGTCAGGCTTCTATCTCTTTAACTCGCAGCTATCCCCAGCCACGGGATAGGAGGGAAAGTAGAATCTCAAAAGACTTGCCGGTTTATACCAAAATATCAGGTATAAACAAGACATGATTTTACATCCATTTTGGCTCGCGCCAGTTATGCCAGCAGTGCTTCGATCTACAAATGGTACTCTCGGTCGATTAGAGCCCATTTCTTGTGGGCGCCTAGGCGTATTCTTCCTTCCAATCCCTAGCTAGGGACAACTGCCAGTTAGAAGTGATAGACGATATGCTCGGTGTAATCGATGGCCCTTAGATTATGGAAAGCCAAGACAGCGTTTTTCAGCACAAAGCCTATTCGAAAGTCTTTGCAGCCATCGTAGCAATTACTAGGCCGGTTCCACCACCTTCGTTTCATCGGACAACCCGATTTTGAATCATTGGATCAACTATTAAGCATGTCAGATATAACCCTAAGTTCCTGTATATTGGACAGCTTTCCAGGGCTTTGTAGGGAGGTTCCTGCAGTATAACTACTTCCAAACGTAACATACATATCACGCAATCGACTTACGTATTGGATGTGTGCCTGGCTTCATCTAGGCACATGATGTCGTCTCGAATTGTTTGTCACAGACAATCTCTTAGATTAGGTACGTCGGGATGCAAGTCCCGATAGCCCAACTAATACTACCTTGATAACCAGCCTTGTTTAAGTAGTGTCTGTACAACCTCGTTGAAGGCGAAAGAGCAAGTGGATTGTCTAGCTTTCAGCGATATAGTACGTGCGTAGGTAGCTTCAACGGTATTGCAAGAATTCAACTAGGCCGGATAGATTTCCCCACGATTATTAGTTGCAACTGCATAGCGCCGGTTTCCGGCCTCGTCCACCATGAAATATCACTGGAACTCATATTAATGGATCCCAGTATGGTAAAATTTTCCTAACCTCTCATACCTGAGATGTGGTAAGTTAAAGCGATTACACCGCCGGTCACATCGGCTTCTAGTTAGTAATTCTCGCCACACAAGACAAACTGCATTTCTAAGCCCGTGGCAAGTGATCAAATGGGTTCGACATGTCAAAACTTCTTTATACGCGACGTACCAAGCCTTGGGCTGCGCAAGCACTGCCAACGGAAGTTATCTGTATAAAAAGTACCTAAAGACGGGGTCTAGTGTCACAAGGTAGATCACTTAGGTTTGGCTTGGGATATTATATTCATTTGATAATAAACGGTTTTGGTCCCGAGGTCCCTGAAGAAGAAAGAAGAAGAGATCATCCTTTGAAGGATAGATGTGTCAGGTAGATATAGCCCAAAGTGGACCCTGAAGGGTCCACGTGACCTCGGTCCAACAATAATCCGTGTAACATCTAGGCAAGTAAATTTGTTTCGCCTATTCGTTAAGAGCAAATTTCTTTGGAAGCTAACCTAGGATTGTTTTTCCACGACAAAACGAGCATTGCTCAAGTTGGCAATATAGAGCCTTGCGTGGCGAAAGTTCGTTCTCTAGGAGCACTAAGCTCCCGCGTTTATTTCAAAGCAAGTCTGGCTTGCCCCCATCTCTAGATTATCTTGCCCCAACGTTGCCGGATAGTGACCAAGTATCCAATATTCTAAGTCAGCATAGTAAGGTAGGGTTTAGACCCTGTATTACCATCTGTCGGATGTATCGTTTATTTTATCGCTTCTACTGAACGATTAGCTACCAGTAGTGAGTACCTTCTACCGAGATGATGTAACTAATATATGATGAATTTTAATATATCCTACCTAGTTAGTGGGAAGTTGAAGGATGAAATATGACGACCTCTTGTCTGTTGTTTCTTTTTTCTGCGCAGGATTAAGATTTTCAAACAAATAAACGATTTATTACTGTAAATACCATCTACCAGGTATATATAAGAAAAGCATCCTGCCGGTTAGATCGAGAGGCTTATAGATCTAGCGCAAAGACGCGGAGCAAACTGAACGTAATTAAAACCATGTGCCTTTCATGTCATTAGCTTATTAGGACCCTTAGCAGAATGAATCGTGTTTGATCTACTAGTAGTAGTTCTACTTCTAATCCTCTGGAGCCAGCTAGAGAGATAATATTATCTTGCCATCATACCTGATTTATGAATAACGGGAATTTGGAAATAGAACAGGTGCGATATTCAATTCGAGAAGGAATATAAAACATCCGACCGTAGTACTGTGGACCCGAGGGAAGGTTCACGCCAAAACCTAAAATATGCTGTGGCTGGGCTGACTGGGGTACTAAAATTGATTGGTGGGATTATGTAAAATCTCTCAAGGAGCTCGTGGAGACGTGATACGATAATCCGTACCTAGGTAGGCCGCCACACACAAAGAGCCGCAACCTTATTCTGTACCCAACTCCAAAGGGGCGACAGCTCTTTTCTTTCATAATCAACCTCCATCATTGGATCATCTCCTTCTGTACTCTCCATGCAGACATCATCAATATTCCCATTCCACTCATTGATATCCATCATACAATATTCTTATTGATCCTTGAAATTAGTCTCGTGCTGCTGCGGGGTCGCACTGCCGAGACTGATAAGAGAACAACGTGTCCACTTCAACCTGATGGCATCAAGCTATATGAAGCCAGCCCGGCATTCCCAAGACATCTCAAACACTGCTTTATCTAGTCATTCACCTTTCCAAAGTCTGGAGATTCCTTCCGGCTGGTTGACGAGGAATGAATCCACACCTTTAGCACCCTGGGTGCTTAATGTGCAATATTAGGACTCGCAGCCTGTAAGGTGGTGATGAATCTGACGACCTTTTCCATAACATAACAAAGGAAGAGACAACGTATCAAAAGCTGACAATGATCCAGCATGATGATATGAAAACAAACATCCAAAGAAAAGTCCAAAAGATCCCAACAGCGCCCTGCATCGCTTTCCAGCCTTTTTGGTATCTCTCGATCAAATATGACGCTCATACCACCTTTCTCAATCATCATAACACAGTAACAGTATCTCGTCCATATCATATCGGCCGACAAAAAAAGCGCAAATAAGCAGATACAAACAGAAAAACAAAAGGAATCGAAGGAAGAATCGCCCAAATAAGGAAAAGGAGAAGAAAATAAAATGAAAAGACTTGAAACCGAAGCTCATGGCATCAATCCGATGTGCCATGAGAGAGGCTCACTATGAGCTGACTGCGATCTCATCCATGTCTTGGCATGGGCAAGCTTGGCGTAACCCTGGGATATTCTGCCCCATTTCACCACCTTCCTTACTAAGTAATTAGCTGTTGAGTCAAGCAAAAAGCAAACAAACTTCGAGTTCCAACATAGTGGACCAAAGTGGTAAGGTAGATTAACGAAATGCGATAGCTTACCTTTTCGGGCTGCATAGAACCCTCCATACTAAAATCCTCCGCGCCCTCACTGTCGCCCCGCTGTCGCCGACGACCCTCCCGATGACGACTGAGCCCTGTCGAAGCGACCTCCAATACCTCTAAGCATTTCCTCGATCGAGCTCCGCTCATCACTTGAGTCATTATGGCCGGAACCTGATCCAGTTGTCGTGGATGCTACTGCGTCGCCGAAGAGATTGTCGATAGAGTGAAGTAGCTCTGTGTGGTCTCTTCGGGATGGTACACCAGGTTGCGAAAATGGTAGCAACGCCATGGTGACGCGGACTGGTGCAGCTGTATCATGAGTCCAGCGAGTGACTCGGTTGCTGGCATACTTAGCGGGTTCTACTAGTGCTTGGTTGGACCCGGTCCTGAATGATGTCAGATCGATGGCGGCGACGAGACGGCAACAACCCCGCGATCGAAAGAGAGCACAATTGCGAATGCAATACCACACTTACCCGACAGAGCCCTGAGCCGCTTCGTCAGATCGAGCTGGCGCCATGTTTGAATAGCCAGGCACACTAGTGTCAGAAGACGAGCGAAGCTAGTACAGGGAATGGTATGAGTCGCGACTTTGAATCTAGGTATACTGATCAAGAGGAGGATACCGCTAGTATATGGGCAACTAAATATAGTATATATATAATTGCAGGTGTGGAAGGGTGTAGCTTGTGCTGAGAATGGGATTTGGGTCTGGTTACTTGAAATGTCTTTTAGCAAGAGCGCGACGGTAAGAAGAGCTGGGAAGAAGGTAATTGAAGTGAGAAAACAAGTATGGAGGATTAGCTTTATAAAAGGTAATATAATAGACTAGGTAGTGTGGGTGCAATAAGAATTCAGCTTGTCTACCTGCAAGAATCCAAGAATTTGTGCGTTGCGAAGTTGCGAGTACTTTTCTGAGGTAGCTCGGTCTGCGAATGCGAGTGCCTGAACCTCCGAAAGGTGCTTGGGAGCGTAGGCGTATGGTCAGCGATCATAGTGGGCTGTTTCCCTACCTGTTATCGATAAGGGCGGGGTGCTCCAGTTCTAGGTTCCATGCCTATGGCGACCAAGGTGGACCTATAAGAACAAGAAATTGTTGCAAGGATATTCTACATAGGCCGTCTGGCTCAAGACAAGACTTTAGGAATACCGATTGTTCATTGCCGACTTACAATCACGGCGCCCAACTCGCTTCAACCGAACTGAAAAGCGACCACCTAACGCGATATCTATAAATTTCTTGCAAGCCGGTCTCACTTGATTATTTTATCGTCCTGTTCATGACAAAAAGCGAGGCACCCCGAGGTTATGTTTTAGAGACATTGCTCTATTGTTACACACCTCTCGTGCTCACAATGGCGCAGGTTAGTGAGTAGGCGACATGCGCGTGGTTCGCACGCTGCGTCAAACACGGGTGCCGTGTATAGGTAGGTAGGTTAAAGAATCTGCAGTGGCATGATGGTGGAAAATACGTACTAAATCAAAACGTGGGGGATTAAGCTGGTGGAACCTACTACTGCGTTATACATACCTAGGTAGGTAGTATATGTAGGTACATAGCCTAGTGTCACACTAGTATTAATCCGTTAGTGCATGCTTAAGCTCACTTCCAATTAAGCTTGTTTAACTGGCTTTCTGATTACGTGATACGCGACTTCTAGATGTTGAAATTGGGCGGTTGACTACTGTTTATGCACGTAACGCCAATGACGCAAATCGAAAGTACTAACCGTCAAAGTCATAAATGTAAAAATCACAAAGCTCATCAACTGCAAATCATAAGTGGGGTTACGGGGTCGAAGCATTTCTATTCCTGCGGCCCAGCCTTACGGAACATGTGTAGATGAATGACTATGTACGTGACTTTCCACCATACAATACCAATTCGGGATTCATTATCACTTAAAAGGGTGTCATGTAGCGAATATAAATATTTGTTACTTTTCACCGGTTCCCAATTCCTGCTCGAAGCCTCATCTAAGTGCACAATATGAACTCATCGGATAAATAATAAAAATAGCCTTGGTACCTAGTAGTATAATAAAACAAAAAGTAATTATACCCGTAATTACATTGTGTGTGGGCGTGGGTATTACATAAGAAAGAAGAGATCCCAAATTTCCGAAATTCCGAAATTCCGAATATGTTTAACGCATATATAAAGTAGTAGGTAGGCTTAGAGAATAGTTCGTTTTTTAACAGGTGGGAGCTGCGAGACCCACGAATAGCAATCAGTGATGAGTGACTAATCTTACACGATCCATGCAAATATCCATAACAGAGCCTCATAAACTCTGAAGGTACTCCGTACGACGTACCTACCTTAGGAAAGGATGACGTTCAACCACCGCTCAGCCACCTAAAAAGCCCAACTCTGCGAGCACATTAGATGAATATACTAACTCCCGGTAGACACCTGATATCTGACGATAGAATCATTATAAGCCGCTCCAAATTTTGCGTAAGCTAATGTTCTATTATTGACAACGGACTTTCGGCGTTTATGATATGTATGCCTTCAAATGTGAACCAACCTCGAAGCAATTAGTCCGACAAAAAGTACATATTCACTAAGCAAGGTTTATGCGCTAAGTGGAGCAAGAGTACGTACTACCCCAGTTTGTAATCAACACCGGGAAGCTGCGGGGTGTTGTACTACGTCCCGAGGTAGTGTCTATTCCGGATGACTAATCGTCCTAAAGGATGACCGTTATTATCTTATTGACGATTTCTTACATAGAGATAAACAACAGTAAGCTATGCCGGGTACCTGATGTTATGTAATATTCCAACTCCAGGTTGGTTATTGATAATTAAATATAGCAATATAATCCATTGCAACAACTCTAGGCCCAATTGCTTGTTGTAAACTGGGTCAGCGTGATACATCATGAATACTCTCAAAGCCGGCCTGCCTAGAGGCATGTTCGGCAGAGAACCAATGCGGATTCCTTGTCCTGGACCGTCTATCCGTAATCGATGCCATACAACATGCGCGAGGTCAATGGCAACCCAATCCCGGCCATCAATGGCCATCCTAGATGATTACCTAGACATCGCCAAGCCGCACTTCAGTCACATACCCGCGTCCCAACTATCCATCACCGCCTTCCACGACAGCCTGCCGGCCTTCAACCACCCAAACACCAGCCCCGCCGACAAGCAAGCCATCATCGACCGCCTGAAGCCCTTCACCATCATCTCATGCATGCGCGAGCGCACGCCCTTCCCGGCCGCCCTACTGCGCGCCCTGCCTAACCTGAAGCTCCTACTCGCGACGGGCACGCAGTTCGAAACGTTCGACCTGGCAACGGCCTCGGACCTCGGGATCCGCGTCGCGGCGGCGCCCGGGAGGGGGCGCACGGATGGCTTCAAGCCGTCGTCGTCGTCGTCGTTCTCGCGCCCGAAGTTGGATATCAAGAGAGGCGGCAGCCACCCGACGACGCAGCACGCGTGGGCCCTAATCCTAGCGCTCGCGCGCAACGTCGCCGCCGACGACGCGGCGATGAAGGGGGACCCGGGGGCGTGGCAGTCGCGGCTCGCGCTCGGGCTGACGGGCGCGACGCTCGGCGTCGTCGGGCTCGGCCGCCTCGGCGCCGCCGTCGCGCGCGTCGCGTGTCTCGCCTGGGGCATGCGGGTCCTGTGCTGGAGCGAGAACCTCACGCAGGACAGGGCCGACCGGAAGGCGGTGGAAGTCGGGTTACCTGCTTACGGCGGCGGCGGCGGCGGCGGGTACGCGGCGGAGGAGCAGCCGGAAAAGCGGCCGACTTTTGAGGTCGTGGGTAAGGAGGAGTTGTTCGCCGAGGCGGACGTGGTGAGTTTGCATTACGTGCTTAGCGAGCGGTCGCGCGGGATCGTGGGGGAGGCGGAGTTGACGCGGATGAAGAGCTCGGCGATGCTGGTTAATACTTCGAGGGGCCCGTTGGTCGACGACGGGGCGCTGTACGATGCGCTGGAGAATGGGAGGATAGGGGGCGCGGCGTTGGATGTTTTCGATGTCGAGCCCTTGCCGGCTGGGAGTCCGTGGCGCTCGACGAAATGGGGTACGCAGGGGAGGAGTAATCTGATTATTACGCCTCATATGGGGTATGTCGAAGATGGCATCATGCATACATGGTACGAGGAGACGGCTGAGAATCTGGAGCGGTGGCTTCGAGGCGATGATCTACTTCACGTTCTCAATTAGATACATAGATTTGTTCGTCACTACACGTATCTAGACTTGCGGTCGTATATATTGGCTGCCTGTAGTGTCAATTGTAGGGCAAGCCATTGTAACATATAAATATGAAGATAGTGACTACTATCCTTAGGCGATGGGTAGTAACAGAAATTAGATTCATCGGATCTATGAGAATTCCGCATTGGCCTAATCACTCTTTCTTTTACTAAGGACTCACAGCGACAATGCAATTCCCGATTTACTCTTGGAATATACCTAGGAATACCAATTTTGTGACGGTCCTGTACTTTTTGGCTTAAATTATTGCTTGTAAGAGGTGGTTTTTCGTACTCCCTATAGTTACATGTGTATACAAATCTCAACGAATGATATTAGAAAATATGATGTAAGATCAATTGCTAGGTAGTAGATCGTCTAGACTTATTTGACGATATCCGAGCTTCTATCCCATTTATAGAAGGGGCTCTGAAGGGAGCCTTGACTCACCTCTACTTTCTCTTTAGGTATCCATATACGAATTCTTGTTCCATTATGAATGTAGTGCATCGGCATCTCGGCTACTATTATCACAAGTAAAATGAGTCTTTCATCGCGATCGTATTGTGTATGAACGGTTGTGGATCACCAAATCACTCGAAATTCTCACCATAATCTCGCAAAATTATGCTAGTAAGATGTTGACAATATCATCAAATAATAGATCTCCCTGTGCAATTATGGAAGAAATTATCTATATGTAGTTGTTATCCATTCCTCCCAATCTCTCTACAACCTTCTCTCAAGCACCTCGAATAGAGAACCTCAAACCATCGTTCTCTTAAACAGTTATACCGACCTACCCAGCTGATATTAGCATCAAAATAACCAGAGGCTTCACCATGTCTGATCATCGCCGTCATCGACATCGGGATGGGGATCGACAGACCTCTACCCAAGGCGCAGCCACTACCCCCAGCTCCTCGAGTTCTCATCGTGGTGTTCCCGCACAAGGACAGACAGTGATCAATCTTCGATGGAAACTTGCGTGCATTCTTAGCGAAGACAGAACAGGACCAGATCGCCGACATGGTCGCCGCATGTCGAGGCGTCGGCGTAGAAGCTGCTTCGCTCCGACACGATAAACTGATATATTCCCTCAGAATGCTGATCGACCGGTGCCATCTCTTCCTGTCTATCCCAACACGAGATAAGCTGCAATACCTACAGCATCTAAGACAGTCTTGCCAAAACATGCTCGACCCTGATGGTAGCTATCGAAGAGCGGCACGCATCCTACCTGGCGTCGAAAATTTCGTGCGCAGTATTCGGACGGGCCAGTACAATGAGAGACGCGATGGCAACTGGTTCACCTGGTGGAGACGGACCCTCGCTGCCATGGCGCGGCAGAATTACCTTACTACGAGTGATCTACTGCGGTACGATCAGAATTTGATACGCCACTTAGTAGAGTACGAGATTGTCGATAACAACAACAGAGCCGACACCGAGTCTAACCAACTTCCGCCTATATCGCCATCTCGTCAAACGACTGGGGGTCCTCTTCCATCTGTTAATGAGATATTAAGACAGAGTATGAGTGGACGCCACAGCAACCCAAGCTGGGGCAGCTCAAGCTCCAGCAACGCGGGGAGTAGCAGCCAAAGATATAGCAGCCGAGGTCATAGCAACGACGGTCACCGCAGGCGCTGATTCTTAATTCTCTGCTTGGATGACCTTACGAAATACTTGGGGGTTTGGATTCGGTATGGCGTTTTGACTTTGGATATTGCTAGGACTGGACGGGCTTATTGATGAGGATTAAGGAGCACTGGATTTCCTACTATTTTTCGGGTAGGGCTTTGGAGTGGTTGGCCACACATTAGCAACAGATATTTTTATGTAGTAACAAGCTCTGGCTATTAATAAATTTTATCGAAAAGATATAACGTACTTGTAATCTCGCGAGCGCCTAAATGATTTTATTTACCTAGCAGCATAAAGGAAGGTTGATGTTGGTGTTTTCAAGGCAAATCTATACCAATTCCTAAACCTCCCATACTTGAACGACTCATCCATAAGCAAGATGAGCACATTATTAGCAAGGTATGGTAATGGCTGGTGAATTAGAGAAGTTCATTGAAAATAATAATAAAAAAGGAGTGATTCAATATGACAGCATATAGTTTCATGGCTAGGTACATAAATAGGCAATCTTTTTTTTATTTGCGACTTGTGTCAAGTGCTCACACCATAAAAGCACGCTATTTGGATAACAGAGCAAGTAAAAAAATCGCAAAAGCGCCCTCAATCTTAGTAATTAATTTGTCTAGACAATATTCATGCCACCTTTGGATTTCTCTTAGAATTAGAGAATATAATTATATTTTTTTCCCTATGTAGATTTATCTAGTAATCAAGGACCCTTAGCCGGTACCTAAACCCTCTTCTGCATTTGAGCAGACTCAAGCCCCTAATTGTCAGCTTCTAACTAATGAAGTATCGAGGTTAAAGTACTTATGGCAGTATTTGTGCTTCTATCTCACGGGGCCTTAATTTATCTAGAAGCATCCGGTCCTCGTCTAGAATTCTTTGTATTTTGTTACAGTCAACTCGTAAAAGGCCATATCTCCTCGAGGAATACCACCAAACGAACCAGTTCTTTCCAGTATTCGCAGAAGACTGGTCTTCAGAGGTAACATGGTCGAAAATATGTACTCCTGGGAGAAAATACGCTAGGTACAAACCGTCATGCTTTCCAATGTTATTGCGCCATTCGATGAGTTGGGTCAGGTATTGGCTCTGTCTAGCTAATGACATGCGCTTGAAGAGCTTGTACCGCTTGAGGATCCACCACATTTGGACTTCAAGAGTATCGCGGGTGAAAACGTAGTCGAAGACCTGACTTAGTTCAATAAATGCTTCCATCTTACCCTCCATGTTTAGTTTCTCGATCCGTCTGATTTCAGTGCACATAAAGTAGGCGCATGTTCTGGCTTGGTCCTCAGTTAGCAAAGCTTCGCTTTTCATTTTAATGATCGAGGTTATTCTTTGGATAAGTTTATGATGTCGATTGTTAATTCGTTCAAGAAACGAATGGCTTCTCGCCTCCAACACACGGGTGGGATCACTCATGATGTATAGGTAGGTAGGTATGTATTTTTTTTCTAGATGGATGGATCTACGGAAGGTCCTGAACGTTACCAATCTTTGCTTGCTCGTAACTTACCTAGTGATGTATCATGAATCTCTAAGCACCAAGTAAAGCAGTATTTCACGCTTAGTACCCACCTGATAACCTACCTAGCCAAAGGGAGCCCAACTCTCTTTTCCTGACTGACTTGAGGTAATTTTTATTAGATTCAACCCTTCCCACCTATTCAGGTGGGTGATTATTTTAAATAATAAAACCAGAAAGCCTTTGATGAAGTTGTACGAAGTCAACAAAGAAAGTGTTCAAATTGATGGGAGACAATATCATACCTCCATGTTTAAATAGATCGATAAGATGCATAACACCTTAATGTTAGTCAATCAAGTTTCTTGCCAAGCAAGTTAAAAAGAAACAGTCCAGAACAATAGGTTCTTTCTTTATTATCCTAACACACCCTCTTTGTCCGGCGTGCAACAACCTTTTTTGAACAAAATACAACCCCCTATTTCTCCACCAAAACTCACCCACGTCAATACGCCTTCAGAGATTCAAATAATGGGGAAAAAAAGAACACCTTTGATTGAATAATAATATTATAATATTATAGGTATTAAGCGGATATATAAATTTTTTTAAATGCCGATTCTATAATGGTGCGTGACAAGATGGAGGAATGCATTGTCTCGCGCACCATCGTTTCTAGGAGTGGAGACAGAATTCAGGGGATGCGAATCACTTCATACTCTTGCATGCGTATAACATGGAAGTATAATTTTATATCAAAGCTAAATCCGAAAGACTGACTGTAAGCCGCTTTTAAAATTTAACTGCATAATGAAAATCTTACGATTTTTCCGCGCTTGTGAAGGTCCTGCGAAATAGGCGAGTTTTGGTGAGAAAATAGGGGGCCTTCACACAAGACTGTCATGTACCTAGTAGATAAATGTCTTGCTTGTGCCACGTAAATCCCTGCAAATCCTTAAGTTCATAATATGCCAATAAACTGAACTAATCGATGTGCTGCTTACTTTCTCGAGGAAGGCGTTTGACGACCCTGTGAAATTTGCCCAAGGTGATATCCATCAGATTGTAGAATAGTTTAACCACGAACTGTCCCGGTCTTCGGCCGGCTTTTCGGCTGTATCGTCGTAAAACCCCTTATATCATTAGTTAAGCAGTTGTGAATTCAACCCTTTTATTAAAGGTACCTCTATTATATTTACATGTAAATGCTACTATACAAGATGCCACTGCCAATTGTTTCCTTATCCGTGTATCATGAGCTCGCCAACTCCAGTGGATGATCCTCATCGTCCTGCCGCCAAATATACATCTTAATATGCACCTAATGCGTCCTTTTCCGAACCCAACATCACATACTCAAAGGTGCGTGATCCACCCTCAGTCCCAGTAGCTAAATGTAATATGGCCCACTCCTACTCCTTATCACCCCCTCCAAATTTCTGCCTCTTAGTCAAGATCTCAACACACAACTTTGACGGCCTCTTGCGACCCCTCTCGCCATCTGAGAACTCGGCCCCCACGCTCGTCGCCGGAGTATTCGAGGAGCAGTTATCCGGCGTGGACCTGACGAACAGCTCTTCCGACGGCGCCGTCGACTCATCCGACTCGTCCAGGCCATTTCCCACATCCGTCATTTCTACATCATCTCCATCTTCCTGCTTAATAACCGTTTCTTTCTCCCTCCTCTCTCCACCACCGCCACCACCACCCCTTTCCACGCCCCTCTCCACACTGCCCCCCTTAACCCCCATCCCCTTAAACCTCGCGAGTCCCCACTGCGGCACATTCGCCTCATCAAACAAAGTCCCGAACCAGGCCTCCCTGACCGCGAGCCCGAGGGCCACGGAAACCTGTCTGGCGACGCTGTTCCCGACGATGCGCCACTGGTTCGCCGGCGACGCGACCAGCACCTCGTCGTCGCGGACCCCCTGCGCGCGGCGGATCTCCAGCACCGTGAGCGGCCGGTGCTGGTACCAGTGGTTCGAGCAGCCGATGCGCGCGTCCGTGGGCCCGCACTTGGTCGCGATCGTGCTGAACAGCTTGTTCGGGTGTATGCGGCCCCACCCCTTGGCCCCCTTCCGCGTGCGCTCCTGGCCGTCCGGCGGGTACATGGCGCGCTCGATGGGCGTCATGACCCGCGGCATGCCGGGCCGCCCGTGCCACGCCTTCGCGAAGTTCATCTCCCACGGCTGCGTCGGGATGGTAAACAGCTGCTTGCGGATAGGCGGCGTCACGCCGGCGGACAAGCGGTGGTCCGGGAAGCCCGGGCAATAGTCCGGCTTCCCGTCTTGAATGTCGGGGAGGTCGCCGATGGCGTCGCGGATGCTGACGTATTTGAACGGAGTTGAGATGAGGATCCGACGGTCGAAGGGGCGGCCGCAGGACATTTCGCCGAGCTTTTTGAGTCTTGTGCCGGGTGGGTGGGAGTGCGACGGGTTGGGCACTTTCGGCATGCGGAGGCCGGGGGCGCTGAAGCATAGGAAAACTCGGCTGCGGGATTGCGGCGCGCCGAAGGACCAGGCATCTAGGAACATGACTTGTACTTGGTAACCGAGGCCGACGAGAGCGCAGCAAACCTGGGAGAAGACGCACACGTCACGTAGTTTTGCCGAGTTCACCATTTGAGGCACATTCTCGAGTATTCCGTAGTAGGGGCGGTATAAGTCGACGTAGGCCGCGAAAGACGCGACGAGAGATTGGTTCTTCCGTTGATCATCTGTGGTTCTGTCAGGGGTGAGAAGAGAAAACCCAGGGCACGGGGACCCTGCGGATATGAAGTGAACATCACCAGGTCGGGGGATCTTATCGCCCTCGCCCAGCAATGCCCGAAGTAAGAGGTCATCGACCGAGCCAAGAAATGGGGTGCAGACACCCGGCTCGCTGTTCGCCATATAAGTGTGAATAGCCTCTCTCCAAATATCATTAGCCCAACGCATTTCGATGGCGCCACCGTCTTCGAGTCCGCGTCCAAAATTTCCGCCACCGCAGAATAAATCAAGCCCTTGCAACTTTTGTCCATGATGTATATTAAGAGGGTCAAAGCCTTGTCGCAGTTGGCGTACCAGGGCCATGTCGAGAGGAATATAGGCCATATTACCCACTTCCGTCTCGATCTCTTGATGTGTCATGAAGAACAAATCACCGGTTCCACCATGATTATAGGGGCTCGGTACTTCCTCCTCGAGATAAAATGCCCTGACCAAACAATGGCGAAAGATCCTACGAATAGAAATCTCAACAAGTTGATTCGTATAAACGACTTCATTCGGAGGCGACTTGGGAGAATTTTTATCGACGTCTCTCCTCCGCGTGAGTTTTCGTAGCTTAACATAATTCTTCTTTCTCTCGGTAAAGAATCCTTCTATGATGAAAACCTCTAGTTGAAGGGATTTGGGGTCGGTCTCGACAAGAACAACATCGCCAACTTTGTAGGATGTCTTCACATGAAATTTGTCCTCCGTACATGTCAAGTGTTCTTTCTTCAGGGTGGTCCATCGACAATCATCGGAAAGGTAAGTCTGACGAACGAAGAACTCGGCAGACGTAGAGGGATTTCCGAACCATTCAACACTATGCGTCGCAATAATTTCGTCAGCTTTAACTTTTGCTGTATTATGATGACAAGTACAGTTGTTCGATAAGAAGATCTCGTTGTTGTAGGGATACTTCATAATGCCGCAAGGAGTATCAATTGGTTGATACAGCCAGATGACGTCGAATGAACACCTCCCCTTTGGAGACTTATGGATCTTCTGCACGAGACCGAACCATAAGTGCTCTCCTTGGTAGTGTTTCGACTTCTGTTGTTTCCATTCCGTGTCTGTTCCTTCGTCATCCGGGTGTGTTGAGATCACATCTCCCACTTCGATCGAAGCAATGAATGCTGTGCGGTTCTGGTTGACTCGTTTGATTGCAGGCGGACTTCTTTGCTCTATGGGCAGATTTCTCTGTGTGAAACCATTCAGTTTCTTTTGGATATCGGCAGACGGCTTTACTCGTTTGAGGACGTTCCCAAACACCATGTGGGAGAACAAATCGTATATATACGGAGTTACGATAGTTGGCGGTACCTGGCCACCTTTTTGACGCTTCCCTTTCCTAAGGCCTGCTACCTCACTATCCTCGTCCAACAATGTTTGACCAAATGATAGATTAGGCTTGTAATGATTGAATGTCTTAGTTTCCCCCCAAAATTCATGCCAAGTAACAATTACTGGATCTAATCCATGGGCTTCTTTCCAGATGAAATTAATGTTCGCAAGAATGGCGCCTCTGAAATCGCTCCCTCGGTTTGCAGAGTACCAACGCCGAAAGGTAGCTGATTCGGTATGTTTTTGTTCCAGCCAAATATTGAACCGCGACTTGAAATCATATAGAACGGCTCGCTGGCGTTGGCTCATCAAGTAGTCGCAATAGTCAAGTACGTGCTTGGCTAGGTCCGCAATCCAAAGAAAAGGCTCATAATATCTTAAGTACTCGGCCGAGGGGTTCTTGAGTTTATAATAGACTTCTTCGTCCCGTCTCTCATTTAAGTCCGACCGTACCCAGATTTGGTCGCCGACGGTGTGTTCTTCGCTACCGTAATTTCCAATAGGAAGCTGCCGAAAATGAACCTTCCTAAGGTAGAACTTCTTCTCGCCGTGGCGGATTACGCCATCAAAGTAAAAATGTTCCGAGGCTGACCGGGTTGCGAGTTGCTGTAAGGGTCGAAACTCATGGGGATAAAGAGGACCATTTGAATATATAGAAAACTCTTCCAGGTCAAATTCAATATGCCCATCTTCTTGAAAGGGTTGTTGTGTCTTTGTGGCATCGAGAAGCTCAGCCAAAGCATGCCGTTCTCGAACTTCAGCAGCAGGTGGAATAAAACCTTCAAAAATTGACTTTGGATGAACAAGGGTTGATCGAGGAATCTCCACTGCTATCGGTCTCTCCCTAGGCGCACCAGTATTATGGATGTCAGGGACTGTGTCTAGACCTTCAAAAGGATTTACATTCGAGTCGTCGAAATTCGTCACCAATTTCGCGTCATTGTGGGCAAGTTGAAATGGAGCGCTCGTGTTGCAGTTTTCCGATTTTCCATTATCATCCTGGCCGTCCTTCTCAACACTAGAGATAAGCTGGTCATATACATATGAAAAATCTGACTCTAGCGGTGGCTCATCGCTACTTGAATCAGACGCGGTAGTTAACTCAGGGGTTGCATTATCAGAGATCGGGAGACGCTGCCAGCCGGAAATATTGGCATGGGCCATATTTGTATTTTTTATATCGCTCTAACATAAACTAGAACCATATGAGAGTTTAGTGAAGCTCTACACGGGAAAAATGTCTTCCATCGTTAGCTAGCTTACCAAACCTTCCGAGTGATAATCGGTTGCTCGAAAAAACCCAATATAACCCATCTAAGATAGCAATACGGTGCGAGGATATTTCAACGATTACATTAGAAAACAGGAATCTAGATGTAAGAATATATCATAAGAGAAGGCGACTTCTATGCGATTATATAGCAGTGAGATAATAAGATGATAATAAGACAACTCGAACCCCAAAATTCATCATTCATAAATCTCGAGTGGATAGGGTTTAGAGAAATGATTGATGGGTCATATTCGAAATTTCCCATAAATTGAAGATAGAATAGTCGATAGAGAAGTTCGACGCTGTTATAATTGAAGATCTCGGTTCTAGAGCATGAGCCGGACGTAAGTCTCTGTTCAACGGCGCAAAAATCGAATGCATAAACGCAGCAGCGCAGTAAGACATCAGAAGCGTATAGTATGAAGGAAACTAATGTGACCAATCCTAGCATGGGACTTTCTAACAGGGAATAATTGCTGGAATGAAGCCATTTTAGCAACCCCGCCGCTTGCGAAAGGGTTGGTAGCGTATGGGCACGACAGCCGGATGGGTCATGAAAGAAAACGGAGAAAATGGAGGAAAAAAGGAAGAAAATAAAAGGAACCCTAGGATTTCGAACGTGGCGCGTAGATCCACCGAGCTACTGAACCAATTGCCCAATAAGAGGGCGTCAATTTCGTGTAAGTGGACCTAGTCGTGACTTCTCCTGCCGCTTTCGTCAACCCGACAACTCAGCAGTAGCAACCGGCGCCGGGGCCAGGGAAGCTCCCGCATCTTACATAAGCGAAATCCGGATCAGAACCGAGACATATGGCCGTCGAGAATTTGCGAATGCAGGTAGCCCGATATGATTATTCGAAAAGTTTTATTCTTTTTATATAAATATAGGAGTATTTCTGTATCGAAAGTATACATTTATTTAAGCTGCTACTGTTCCAATTCCATTGTTTTCACTTTCTTGCTGAGATGCAAGGAACGCTTTGCCCGCAATCCTCTGCTGAAGTCGTTGGGAATGTCCGCGCCGGTCAGACTGTACGTAATTGTCGACATCTTCTGGAGTTGGCCATCTCCAGCTACCCGCAATACTCTCGACGTCTCCTATATGGGATATAATATCCATTTCTTCATCGTGGCTGAGACGTGAGCCGGCAAATGCCTGAAAGGCGCAGAGAGTCCTCACTACCAATGCCTGGCCACGGGTACCTACTCGTTCAGCCTCCTCATCGATATACGTCTTATTCCTAAGCATCCATCTTAGCAATTCTTTCATTGCTTCGGTGTCGTCGAGGAAGGCTAAAGTGCGCATATACGTATGTAAGTGCACGGGCTCTATGTTATGCATAAATCTGGGCACTTCGAGATCCTCACATTCTGAGCTTATCGTATCGACAGGTTTTCTAAGCTGGGCAAATATCGTCTTGAGAGTTTGCGAGATTGTTTCAAGTAGTGAAACTGGGGAAACCTCCTTTTTGCCGACGTCTAATGATGCTTCCCGAGACCCAAGTTGAGAGGCTGCAGCCTTTTGAGCAGCACGACAGAGATATAGGAACATATCCGGGTTTATCACCGTTCTGTCTTGCGCCAGTTGGATTACATCCATAGATATAGATAGAGCTTGGACATCATTATCAGCTTGAGTGCCATTCATGACACAAAGATGCGGCCGGGCTAGTGCCCTGAGGATGATAGACCAAGGCGATCCGAAACTAGATCCCTCAGTAGTCTCCACTCTTAGTCGCAAGCTACACAGATTGATAGCGTGGCGGATGAGATAAAGCTCATTTAAGGGTACTTGTTCTTTGTTTCGGCAATGGGGTTGCAACTTGCAGAGAAGTTGGATATAGCTCCGGAAAACCAAGAGAGGGATCTTCCGAAGGACTTCGTAATGAGCTCTTTTGAAGAGGGCTAATGCACTAATGCTAACCGGATCGAGCCCGCTGTCATGAAGATAGCGAGTTGCCTCCCCGAGAGAGCCAGCATTGGTCAATAGCGTGTGAAGGCACTGACCCTCCGGCTTTACACCGTGGTTGACCATCCGATCGTAGAGCTCACTAACTGAGGGGGGCGACAGCCTAGCCAACTCATATTCGGTATAATTAGCGTCATAGATAGGGAACGCTTCTCGAGCATCACCAGGTAACACAGTTGATTCTCGGTGAATAAGAGGAGCATGCAATTTGATGAACATCTCTGCATAAACTTGGGCGTTTGGAGATTCGCTCGTCTGGGAATTAAACTCGTTAAAAACTTTCCATGCTTCTTGACTATTACGAGTTGCTCGTATCGTGGCGGCCCAACGAGTTAAGAAATTTTGGGCTTCGTCATCACCTTTTTGTTCTTTGGGCGGGAGACCGCGGGTTTGTACAGTGGGGGAACCAGCACCCATACCACCAAGAGCATCTAGAGCTTTATCGTAGTCATCGTCAGGATATCCAGCTTCCCTCATAAGAATTCCGGCCCTCACGCTGCGCGAGTAGTCATCGTCAGCCGTCCTTTTCGCATCAAGGCCGTCAAAATCCTGTCGGTATGGGGGCCAGGATTTCGTATATCTTAAAGCTACCGCTTTCTCCGTCTTTGACTTTTTTAACCCGATCATGACTTCTCGAATAGCGCGGTAGCTGGCTTTGTTAATTATAAGAGGCTTCTCCAGATTGTCCGACATCGCAAGTAAGAATTTTTGCGCTCTCCAATTGTATTCCATATTGGTAACTGGTTGGATGACTGCTGGCTTTTTGAATAGCTGTATTGCTGTATTGAAAATTCTACACTTCTCGTGGAAATTATTGGCGTCCACATTCGATGGCATCCTTTGAATGTACTTGGCCGTAAGTCGGGCTAGTGTGACAATTGACCTCGGCCATAATCGTTGAACATGTTTGACAAGACGGCGAAGGAATAAGAGAAACTGAGTCACTGTCATGACCATTTTAGGATTTCGGAGATCCAGCGTGTGATTTGGTAATTGGATGTTGATATGAAAGTGGCGTCTGGACGCATATACCATGAGAGATAACAAGGTCTCAGCCTTGTGGATTCTGGCGTCGCTGCGCGACAGGATCGAGACTAGGAATATAGGTGTTGGTCTTTTGGTCGAAGCCAATCGTTGAACTTGATCGTCTCCATCTTCCCCAGATAATATCCAAATCCATTGATCTATATCTTCCTTAGACCATCCCTTAGTTTTTAGGATGTGAAAACGATCGGCCCAATCAGAAGGACTGATAGAGTTAATAAACAGACTGACACGAGAATCATTATGAGTATCCTCTCTAGCCATCCACGTCTGAAGCATCACTAGTGGGAGCCGATCAGCGCGCAGCTTGGCGGCGAGTTCGAAGGCTTTCCCATATAGTTTCTCCTGCCTATCGGTTCTGGTTCGGAGACGCAGGGCCACTATGCGACTAGGCGACAGTCGAAGTTTAGGGTAGCGTTGCCGCCTTGAACTAGTCAGTCGCGAGAGCGTTTGATTCCAGTCTGGTTTGGAAACCCATATTGAGCTTTGTTTAGTAGCTGACTTTGCCGAAGCTACTACATGTGAGACAGTCATGCTGCTATGAGGGAGATTGGGGAGAATCGATGTTGTAGCCCATTAGCTCAGGAGCTTCCGCTCTTAAATTGCACCTATGTGTGCATAATAGCGAAAGGTCTGGCATATCTCATCAAGCATATAGAGAGTCGTGTCATTGGCGTGGTAAGACCAACATTATATCAAAAGATGGTGATGGTGATAGAGAAGTTGAAAGTTAAAAGTTGAAGCCAAAATTCATAACGCACGGTGGGCCTGAACGTCAGTATGGATACTAGACACCCAATTATTCATTATTTCCTTATCTTATCACTGGGCATCATGCAGGGTATCCTATCGATATGAAGCTACGTACCCCACCACCACAGCCAATTAGTTACTTGACTTCAAACTCCAAGTTCTGATTTTATCGCAAACTTTCCCTCTCCCACACAGGAACAAGTCAAAATACGTTTGCGATCAGCAAATCGCATTCAGATGGCTCAACTAACATCATCATGCGCCCCTCATTACATAAAGTAGCAGCTCCCGCGCTTAGAGGATTGCATACCATAGTTTCCGTGCCCGCTCCAAGACCGCAGCGATGTTTTCACCAGACCACTTTCGCCTCTCTCCCACGCAAGCGCTACTTCTTCACCTCCAGCAGATTGTTGTCGGATACTGACAAGAATGATGAATTGATCCTTTCAAAGGATGCCGTCGATCAGTCGGACGCTCAGCAGCAGAATAAGACTTCGCCCTCCCCTAAGCGCAAAACCGCTCGAGCTTCCGCCGCCAAGACTTTGCGCCTGGGGCTCACTACGAAACAAACCAGAGGTACTAAAGATGCGAGGGAAGATCATACAAGAGATCATACTGGACCAGAGACAGATTATCGTAGAACTATCAATTCTATATGCGTTGCTCAGTCTTTCGATATGGATGCCGTACAGGATATACTACGCTTCCACGCATTTGAGCTAGATCCCGATGGTACCGAATTCGACCCCTCAGGTGTTGTACATGCGAGGGGCATCAATAATGGAGATATTTTCGTCTTCCCCTCCGGAACCATTGTAGCATGGTCAGTGCCAGCCGACGCCTTTAAGACCCTTGCCACCAAGCAGCTCATTCGAGCGGCCGAGCTTCCTCATCTTAACCGTGTCGAGATGGAAGAGCTTGAGTTCATACCAGACGAGACACGTGACACCAGTTATATGAAGGGAGAGGTCGTCGTCTTAGGCACGCGAGCGCAAGAATTAGAAAATGACAGACTAGACACGACTCTCGCAAAGATTGCCTTCTCCAGCGGGTTGGCCAGAAGTCCAAAACTAGCAGTGTTGGAAAACCAGGCCATTGAGCACTTCGAATACTCTAAGAACAGCTTAAATTTCATCGAGGGTGGTTTAGAGCATAAACTAAGACGGCGCGCCGTGTTGAAGATGACCGGTCAACTCTTGAGCCTGAGGTCGCAGCTGAATCATTATTCGGATATCACGGACCAGCTACCGGATATGTTCTGGGACTCGGAGTCGAACCTAGAGAATTACTACAATCAGATTAGTACCGTTCTAGATATCCGGCAGCGCATTGGTATTCTGAACAAGAAGATCGACTACGGTTTTGAGAACGTAAGCGTTTTGAGAGAGATGGTCAGCGAAAAAGTTGGACATCGGTTGGAGTGGATCATCATATTCCTTATTACCATCGAAGTCGGGTTTGAATTACGAAGGGTGTATCGTGAGGATATAGTTGAGTCAAAATCGGATCAGATAGTGAAAGTCTAGTCAAGAAGCAGCAGCTACAAAAACACTACTCCTTCACGTACCTTATATATGATACCCCTTTTTCATACAATATGATTTCGTTAACTTTTACTACCCACATAATACGGTCCTTAACAGGATAGGACCCTATCATATAGGGAATTACCCACGCGAACCCCAAGAGAACCAAAGACATCAAAAAGGGGAGCCAAGGACTCTAGAAGTAGGTAGAAAGAGAAATCTCATCAGGTTCGGCAACGTACCCTAAGTTGTTCATCGGTAGGTAATATGTTACTAATCAAAACAATACTATATGGCAATAATTTAAGAAAAAGGAACTTGCGATGAGGTAAGTGCCAATCTTAGAGCAGTTGAGGATATATCTACCCTTAATGTCAATGGCGTAATCAATATACTCGGAAGCGAAATTGCGCTTTGAAGGGCTCAGAGAGAATGGAAGACAATAGGAAACATAAATCTTACTGTCGTAGTCTATGGCAGTTTCCAGCTGCCACACAGAATTCGAAGCCTTGGAGGACAGCTCCTAACCTAACGCGCTACATAAACCAGGCAATCCGATATACCTTCATTTAGATTCTAGCTCCTTAGATAGTTCTTAACGATAAGCAAGTCACTAGGCAAATTCTATTCGGGTTCAATATATAGATTATAAATTGCACCACGGGTCTAGTAGTGACGTGCGAAGACGCACAGTTACGATGATTAATACCAAGACGACATTCAACTAAGAGGGGAAGCTTGCATGTCTTGTGCGTTTCGTCAACGTGAGTCTAGAAGCGTCGGGTCATCTTCGAGTAATGATATATCAGTCTGAGGCCATCACAAATACCTCCATGCAAAATACAAGGTTTGCGGCTCTCATCCATGAATGCGCGGGCATTATCTGTGTAGGTAAACCGTGAAAGCGCTGTATTTATAAGATTTTATACATTAATAGCTTAGAGTAATTGTTCTGTCTTGTAAAAAGGCCCTCCCCACTGCTGGGTTGGATCTTGCATTGATGGTCTCATTCTGTTCTCTAATTAATAACAACCCAAACGCGCCTTTATCCTATCCTTAGCCCAATCTATCTATTTACAAAAAACAATCGCTAACCATAACGCAAGCGTTTCCCAATAGACCTCCCGCGGGTCTCGAACACGGCCATGAGCTCGTTCTCTCCCATCCGGAAGAGGCTAGGCCAGGACGCGGGCGCGGCGTGGACCAGCGTCGGCTGGCTCCAGAATATCCTGCCCCTGTTCAGGCCCGTCGCGAAGACGACCTTGATCGCCGCCTTGCCGGGCCACGTCGGGTCCGTCTCCGTCTCCTCGTCCGTCATGAACACGACCGCGAGCCCCGTCTTCCCGTACCGCTCGATCTGCGGCGCGCCGGCGTTGCGGCCGTGGCGCGGCTGGTACACGACGCCGCGCGACCCCCACGTCAGGCCCTGGTCGTACGAGACCGCGTACTCGACGCTGTAGAAGGTCCCGCGCCGCGTCGTCTCGAACACGACGACCTGCGCCTCGCCGAAGAACCGGTCGCCCTCCGCCGTCAGCCCCGACACGTCGCGCACGCTGACGATGCTCTGCATGCCGTCGCGCAGGTTCACGTGCGGGGAGTGGCACCGCAGACACCGCGGCTGCGACCACGTCCTGCCCCCGTCGCGCGAGTCCACGCGGAACGTCTCCTGGTTATTGAACGCGAGCTCGCGCGAGTACGTCAGCTGCACCTCCCTGCCGTCCGGCCCGCCCAGCCGCATGAACGGCTCCCAAAGCCCCAACCCGTTGCTCGAGTTCGCGCTGTGCTCCGCCGCCTGCGAGGAGTACTTCCAGGAGCGGCCGCCGTCCTCGCTGCGGCACACGGTGATGCGGAAGTGCGTGGGCCGGTTGCCCTGCGCCGGGTCGCGGTCGTGGTTGCGGAATGCGGCCAGGACTACGGGGCCGTCTCGCGGGTTGGGGGTGGCGGGAGAGGGCGAGGGCGGCACCTCAATCATGAAGGCGTTGTCGATGTCGGCGGCGCCGCGGGCGATCTCGCCGTGCGGCGCAAACGTGTTTCCGCCGTCGATGCTGCGCGACACCTGCAGCACGTGTTCGCGGCCGCCGGGGCCGTGGAATCCGGTGGTGACGCAGAGCAGGCCGCCGTCGGCTAGCCTGGCCAGGCGCGGGTAGGTGCCGGGGATGGGATGCAGAGAAGTTTCGTTGACATCGACCTGCCAGCGGGCGGGAGACACGATGACATCCTGCTGAGCCATGGGATCGCCGTTCAGCAGGGCCCCCAGGTGACCGATGTGGCCTAGTATTTTCTGGGTGAGCCTCCCGGCCATTTAGATTCTGGCGGGAATCGATGGGGGAGAAGTCGAGGTTGGCTTGGAGGACACATCTAATTAGTACCTACTGGTTTTTTATGTTGGTTTTTCTTGACCAAGTGTCGTCGGCGAATTTATGTTTCGGAGTACTTCAGTACAAGCAACCTGCTCCACATATTAGTAGGCCGTAGTATGGAATGTAGGGAATGTTGGATATCATCCATATGTACTTGCTTAAGGTGTCTGTGTGTCCCCTTTTTTCCGGGCGTTTATGGTTTATGAGGTTGGGTGATCGTCGTTGCAGGAAACCCTCAAGATCGGAAGGATCTTCTTTTTATTGAACATTTATCGCATGAGATGTTGTTCGTAATATTTCATAATAACGACTTTCATAACGTTTCGAGCCAGGGAGTTTAAAATGTTAAAAACGGGTGAATGGCCCTGGCCCCTGATACTGACGGTTTGGCGAATATCTAACGTCACAAGCGCCTCCCTATAAGAGTACAATTAATGATATGCATCTAATTGTCGGAAATCTCCTCTCAAATGCCGTTAACCGAATCGGAATCATTCCCTGTTTCAAATTCTTCGTCATCGCCCTTGTCCTCTTCTTCCTCAACTCAACAATTACAATTAAAAATTCCAATTATTCCGATTATTCCAATTCCTCACTCACATAATCTATGAAAACATGCAATATAAATTTATATGATATATCTATTCACTGTTATACCGTGTTTTGCACGTTATGCACATTATGACAAACGCCTCGATCAGCATCCAGCGACAATCTAAATCTCGAAGAAGTGGACCGAACCACTCGAATTTGTGTATCCGTTCAACAAGAAATTTGCAAAAGTCGCGCTCAGGACGCTCGGGATGATGACATGTGTCAACGTTGAGTTGTCAGGCATCTACATCGGTATTACTGCTAAACACTTGCAGCTGTAGCGGCGCCTCCTCGGCAGTGACACTTTGACGCCCTCAGCAGGTGGACTTCGTCCTTGGCGATCGTGACAAATATGCGCGCATGGAACTTCTAGTGCCACTATCGACTGCAGGAGCCGCGGATTATTATGTCATCCCAGGTTAAAAAAATGGATTTAGAAAAGGGAAGTCGTTCATCTTTGCCTTTTCGAAGCCGCGAGCGCTTCTAAAGGCGCATACCGTATCTTAACGCTATCGTAGCGACCAGAGCGACTCAACATCGGCTGAAACTCAGCCGCTGGGGAACGACCCTGAGATCACACCCCGTCCCTGATCGGCCCGCCCTGGATGGTACTTATCCGTGAAGACAAGCTTTTCAAAGTGACCATAATATATTTCCTGCCTTCGATCATTGCCCAATTAAGGGCTGATGGACAAACGGAACCATGACGCCTGATTAGATAACTCGGAGGCTTCCGGCGCTGTCGGATACTGGGGGATGCTCTTGCCAGGCGTGCGAAGCGATGCCTCCAAGAAACCGCAACTAAGAGCAGCAAAAGGCAGACGCCTACTCCCACAGGCAGTTCAAAGTTGTAAGTTTAGTAAGTACGAGATTGTTATTAAGGTTATCGATCTTAACGCCACGAGGCACTCACCAACTTAAGGAAAGTAGTAGTGCAATGAAGGCGTATAATTCTATCTATTTTAGTTTTTTTTCATTATGGAACTCTCTCTACTTAAGAGGCGACTCATTTCCCAAATGCCAAGTATTGCTTTCTGTGCAATATACGTCGGTTGAGTTTCTGTCTCACGAGAGTTCATGAAGAATTGCATTATTTGTGTATCCTGTATCCTTTGGATATCATATAAAGCACGAATCTCTAATCCCGTACCTTTCTACCAGTCTTACAACGCACGCTAAATACACTCGCCAAGTTCCAAACACAGATCTCAGCGTACTATCTCCTACCATGTCTCTTAGGCTCAAGGCGGATTCTTTCCGCATGAAGATAAAGAACGTAAGGCACAAGCTCTCTTCCAGTCCCAGCGAAGCCAAGTCTATTGGAATCCAACCCAATGGGGTCCAAACCAACGAAATCCCATCCCAGCGCTTTTCTTTCCAAACGCCGTGCAGTTCACCCAGCGCGGGCTTGGGTAACCTCCATATCAACAGCGCGGAGAAACAAGATCATCGTCCTTCCCTTCGCGGAGGCAAGGTCAAGGAATCTGGGTCTGGCACGGCTTATTACCCAAACCAGGGCTTCAAGAGAAAGGACAGAGAAGACAGCCCAGCCCACTCGGGTGCTAGAAATACTCGTCCCACGAGCGACATTTCTAATGACCGTGCCAAGAAGATCCCTAAGATCACCCCTTGGCAAGAAACCCTCTTAAAAGATTCCAATTGTGAGCTCCTTGAAGAGGATAATGAACAAGCTGTCCGCTTGAACAAAGAGATGCTTGAAAACTTAGAGAGCCTATGGTCCGCGAAGAACGATGATCTGTATGAACCTGAAGACGAGCGACCAGATCAACCAAGAACCTGGTCCGGTATTAAATCCACGTTTGCGGATCGTGACTCCGATAGCGACTTAAGCTACTACACAGACAAGAATCCTATCGAGGACCACAAATTCAAGGAATGGTCAGATTATGACCTCGACCTTCAACGTAAGGTCATCGAAAAGTACAACAAAGGAGACAGACTCTGGACCAAGAGAGGACTTCGTATTCTCGAGGACGAGATTAAAGGGGGAAACTCTTCCATCGGTATACCTGCGTATGCTGGAGACGGTGAATTCGTCGCGAAAGAGGATGAGTATGCTGCCCCTCCAACCCACTCTTCAGTCAAGATAGACTAATGTACATAAGCAGCTTATCAGATCACAAGATCGTAGCGGAATTCCATGGCTACCAGGCCCTAGCATGCCCACCTGCCACCCGACCCGACAACATGCCGTACAGGTCCATGTCACTCAAAACCATCAAGTACGACCATGAGGATAATATGGCCGAAAGTGACCGTTATGTCTGGCGCAATTGCTACAAAAGGGTATGGAGGAGTAACCCGATAGCCTTCCAACTGTACTCGATGTTCATGCGGCTGCCTCTACCGCCCATCGACAAGATTATATGCTTCGACTTCGGCCCCATCGCCCTCAGATGTGACGAGCCAGGGTGTATGACGTCGAGGGGCATCTACCGCCACCTGGCAGCTCTGACGTTATTGGAGTGCCTGCGCAAGCGCTTCGGTAACTCCGTACGTCTGCTCGCGCAAGACCCCAAGTACCATCCAGACTGCGTCCGGATGCTGCCCGAGAACGGGTTCGAGATCGTGGGTATGCACGGCGCCGCCGGCCTCGCCGAGATCGATGACCGCACCTTGGTCTTCGCCCCCAACCCGTCATTCTGTCTGAAGGAGATCGTGGCCGATATCGCGCAGCCCGCGGCCATGTTCTGGAACACGGTGCTGACGCCTGAGGAGGCGGATCTCAAAACTAGGTCCAAGACCGCGGAATGTCTGAACGATAACATATTATCTTGTTACTTCCAGTACGTCTATTTTCTCTTTCATCCCGTATTCCAATTTTCTGGGTACACTTGGTCCAATTTTTGTATTCCCTACCTTATATCCCCGGTAGACAAACCCGACTTCCCCCAAACCATCCCTAAACCACGAAATCTGACGCCGATGTCAACGCTAACCTGTCAAACAGCACACCCCTAGCAGACCCCGACTCGCCGCGCGTGCGAGAACTCGTTCGAAATTACGACAAGCACCTGTTCCCGCTGAACAACCTCTTCGGCGATTGCGCACTGTACACGCGCTCCAGCGCTAGCGTCCCAAGGCCCGAGGAGAGCAAAGAGCCACTGTCTAAAGTGCCCGCGTCTAAGCTGCCCGCGTCGAAGAAGCCGTCGACTTCCGCTACTGCCGTTGTCGATTTCGGTGCTCCCGTCGATGCCAAGAAGCTGAACAAGTCCTGGAGATTCTAGGAGGACGAGGGCGAGGAGGTCGTGCTGCCTAAACACAACGGCATCGGCATATTTCAGCCGCCTCCGGAGTGGGGACGGACGCCGGTGAGCAGGGAAGAGAAAGAAGAAAAGAAAGTGAAAGTGGAAGTGAAAGAGGAAAGGGAAGCGGAGGAGGGTTTGGAGAATTGTTATCGTGGGATGGGGTATAGCTTCTAGTCTAGTCTCCGCCCTTTAAGAGGGCGTTGAGTTCGGATTGGGGAGTTTGGCGTTAGAATGCATGGGCTACGTTAGCCATCGAGGCTTACATCAATTAGTTGGTCTAGGCGTATAAATACCTAGGCGTAAGGATTCGGCTTTGCAGTCGTTAAAGCCTGTTGTCCGTAGACTGGAGGAGTTGGTCAATTAGAGAATAAACGAAGATCCCACTCCCACCCTCCTATGAAATTTAGCAAATGAATCGAAGCACTAGAATTGTACTCTGGATGAGATACCTAAGTCTACTGAATTCCCCGTTTTGGAGTTGGCTCAAGTTGTTGATTTAGGTTGAATAATACGGACGTATATCTCAGATCATACATTCATGTAACGTACGTACCTCTGCCTACATTACCTACATAGATATAGGTAAGTGCTACATTTGTTGCCCCCTATCCGTTAATCCGAATTCCCCGTCTCCTGTATGCTACCCAGTCTATATATCCTTTATGAGAAAATAACTCCAAATCAATAGAGCAAGATTAGAACAACGAAACCTGCGAATCGGAATTGAATAGTATGCTCAGTTTCCAATTGGATATAATCATATTCCGTACATAGGTAGGTACATGGCGTTATTTATGTCGTACCTTGGAGGACATCCCTACAACCAATATCAACGATTTATTCACCAAGTTACCTGGATCACCTAAGTAGACGCATGTAATTAGTGCAACGTCAAATCAAATCACATCAAATCACACGAACCTAAGTCAAATCACGCAACACCAAAAAAAGCACCATAAGCAGTTATTTTGGGGATCATCTGTATTGTATTAGACCACGGCTCACACCCAACCTTACTTACCAAGTAGGTGGGCAAAAAGGTGAGCACTGCTGGTAAGGCACCTCTAACCCGACAACACGCGCACGTAAAACAAGAACAAAGGCAGCGCGAAGTTATATCAACAACCATGGACCGACGCACTGCGTGCAGCATGGCGACATGCAACATGCAATGCGCAGCCGTCGATTGACTAAGCCAACTGCCAATGCCACTACCCCTGATCACCACACTGCCTCCACCCCTAGTAACCTTGTCTTCACCCCCTTATCTCGTCAACGTATCAACAATCCCCCTCAACTTCGACCATCTCTGTCGACTGACCAGTAACTTAGAAGCTTGTATAACGCGCCCGTTTATACACCAATTCCACCCACACTTCCCCTTATGCCACAACTGCCACGCACGCCATACCAGCAGCCGGCCTCGCTCAGCTAAGCTCAGCTCCAACCACATTGTGAATCTCGGTGAATTAAAAAAAAAAAAGGTGACAACGGTAAAGAGGAACATGTGGAACTTTTCTCTTCCCAAGCAGGAAAAAGCCCAGAACGAAGAAAAAATGACTTAGAAGCTTGCGAATCGAAGGAAAAAAAGAAGTAGCAGTAGTAGCCATCTACAATTCCTGTTCCGTCCCTTTGCCGTTGGGGAATAATCCTCCGTAATGATGTCCACTGCACTAAACTCCGATTCTCCGGTATCGTTGAACGCCCCTCTAAGTTAGAATGACGAACGTGTAAACAGAAATACGTGCTCGAGTCTTTTATATCGACAAACCCCTGCGCCCACCCTTTCCGTTTAGGGGGAAATCCAGTATGTTACCATTGGCTTCATAGTAACTTTCCCTGGCCGCCAGAAGCCTTACCGTCAGAATTTCTGATTTGCATTCTGCATTGCTTCGGCATACATTCGGCGAGCATCCTGTTCCGCATCCCACATTAGCAAGGCTGGGTCTATCATTACACTGGGTACCTCGTCAACAGTGAATGACTTGGACTCGTTTGACACCTGAGTTGTTTTGACCCTCTTGCGCGGATGTTCTTCATCGGAATGGCTGGATTCAAGTAACATGGAAGGCCTCTAGGCTTCCCTGCTAGGAGCTGATGAACCACCATTAGATGTCGGCACTGACGTGGGGGTTCCGTTGATCGCAGATGGCGCGCCCATAACCCTAGGCGAGTTAAGCTGCGGCTTTGGGCTCTGGCTGGTTGCGGGATAATTAGGCATGCCGGCTCGGGCAGCTGCGAGCCTCGCCGGATCCCCCCCTAGGCCGATGCCACCGAGACCAACCGGCGCACCGACTTGTCCTTGCCCTTGACCAGACATCGAGTTCCTGATACCCTCATTCGTCCTCTGCGCGCTCTTAGTTGCGTCGAACCGAGCTTTAGCTTGATCCATCGCCTGCTGGACTTGATGCGGCTGGAGAGATGTATGGAACGAGGAGGTGCCGGGGGTTTGCGAGTTCTGACTCTGCTGATTGTGCTGGTTAATTTGGTTGTTTGGCATGGCAGGCGAACCGGCATTCGGGTAGAAGCGCCGTGACGGGTCATTGTTAATGTTTGGTTGACCGCCATAGGATGCTTGTCTCACAGGGGTGCCAGTCGGATTGTATCCTGGATGGTGGGAGAGGGGTTGATGGTGAGTTTGCGGCGTTTGGTGGGAGACGTGCGGAGATGCCGTCCTCTGCGGAATGGGTGCAGTGCCGTTTGTGTATTGGCTGTATTGCTGGTGCGACGGGGTGCCCTGGAGTTGATGAGGTTGTTGCACCTGGAAGGGTTGAGAATGATGGTAATTAGGCGCCGGTTGGGTGGCTGGTGTGTAGGGCGGGAAACGTGCTTGGGGCGTTTGATTACCCATGTTAGGGTAGCCCGGCATTGGTTGGTACGGAGGCCGGACTTGTGTGGGGGTGTTTGCGTATGAACCGGGCTGCGAATATGGAGCAGGCGGTTTGTTGAATTGTGTGGAATAACCTGTACCGGGATACTGGTTCGGAGGTCGATAACCCGTGTTGGACGGTGGTCGCGGAGGATAAGCCGCTGGGGGCATCGTCTGTGGGGGACCTCGCATCGTAGGTTGAGTAGCCCGTACCGGAGTCTGCGCACCATAATACTGCGCATTAGGCATTGGCGCACGATTGGCATGGTACTGTTGACCATACTGCATGTTACTCGATGAACTTGACGCCCGATGCGTGACCGGCCGAGGGGTCGCCGTGGCAGCTTGCGCGGCTCTAGCGCGAGCAGCTGCCTCATCTTCTTCCATCAACCCTTGGTACTCATCAGTTCGCACTTCAATCTTGGTTGATATGTTTAGCTCGTCCAACTTGTCGGAGTTGAGACGCGCGACTGCGTAGGGTGGCAGCGATTGAATAACAAGAGCCAACTGCGCTTTGAGAGCCTGGTATGTGGCTAGCTCTTCCTCTCCGGGCTGCACCGGCGTTCCGTTCGTAAGCATATCGCTATGGGCCGGATCCGCCGCGTATCGGCTCTGGCTAGACGCGGACGGCAGGGTCAAGTTGCGATTCTTCTGATAAGACACTAGCGTCTGGATCATGTCGGATACCTCCTGAAGGATGTCATCCACGTCCATCTCCTCTTGGGGTTTCTTCGGACAACAGACTTGCTCTAGACTGGGATCTACCATAGTCTCATCCCAATTGTCTAGTACTTCCTTGATCAGCGTCTCATCTACCTCTTCAACGGGGACAGTATCAGTCTTGTCTGTTTCCTCGGCAGCATCTCCTAATAACTCGGTCTCGACTAGGCGATCGAAGCTACGTTGTCCCACCTTCTGCCACCACATGGTTTGGCTAATCATGCCCGACGATATCATGGCGGCAGAGTCGTCCTTGGAGGGAGCAAAACTACTGAATGCGCCGCGGAAAAGCGATTCCATCTCGGACATCTCAAGGTCGGATGAAGACGGTTTATTTCCGGCAAGGCTTAGAGCCCGCTCGCGCTGTTTAGTCATGATTTGTGACGGGGGTGCCGCGTTGCTGTAGTCCAGCCAGCGCCCGGTGGTAATATTCTGGCTGAAGTATGACCCAGCTCGGTACTTAGACTTCTCGGTCAACTCAGGATGGTGCCATCCGACTTGCACGCCCTTAATAGTGCTCTTCGGTGCCTTAGGCGGCTGTAGCGACGGTAAGTTGCGCGGAGCCGGGAAGAGCTCTCCGAGAGTCTTGGCCTTCTTATCCTTTTCGATAGGTGAAGAGAAGGAATACGGTATCGCCCTGCCCGTCTTGATACCGTTAGGCAATCCGCTTTCTCTCAGAGGCCGAAGAGGTATATCAGTCTCCGTGCCGTCGCGAGTAGGGATAGAATGCTGCAGGCTCGAGTACAACGGCTTTCCTCTCATTTGCTCGCCATTCACCACCAATATCATGTTTCCACTAGCGTTGGATTGTAGATCACTAATCGAGTTGAGTTCCTCCAAAACGCCGGAAGCACGAGTATTGTCTGGATATGCTATTTCTCTCTTGAATAGCCCATAAGCCTGTCGCTTAAAATCGATGATCTTAGCAATAGCTTCATCGTTCGCCTTACTATCCTTTCCGGGCTCAACCTGTCGCAATTCTTGCAGGTTGTCGGTGATGGACGCCTTGATGTCGACGATGATACTATCAACGTCGCCATACTGCTCCCGGGCCACTTTGTCGGCGATGGAAGGTGACGGGTTCCCATCGTCAGGCTTCTTCCGTTTCGCTTGAGGCTCATTGGATGAATCTTCGGGGTCGGGAAGGGGGCGTTTGAGAACAGAAGGCATGGGGTCGATGCTATAAAATCGCCAATAGTAAGTAACCGAAGATAGCAATGGATTGTATTATACGGTGAATTAAAAGAAGTAAAGGAACGGAAATATACGAAGGATGCGAAAGGAACGAGAAGGGGTGCGCATAAAGTCGACGTAAAATAGAAAGTGAGTACGGATGGAGAGATTGATTTACCTTTGAAGGACCTCATAATAGTTACGTATCGTGGGTTGATCGACCTTAGTCGCGCTGGAGGGAGAAGGAACGGTGTCGGTTGGAAGAGGACTTATGCGGCTGAGGTTGAGGCCATTCGGGGGTTTCTCGCTGGCGTCGGTTGATTCGCGTTTGCGCTTGATGGAGGTACCGGACATGTTTTGCGCGGTATCGATGTCGGCGTCGATCATGGTGTTAGCGTTAGGAGAATTAGAGGTGGCATTGGAATTGGCGTTGCTGTTGGCGTGTTGCACGGGCGTAGAAACGCCATTTGGAAATGCTATGGCTGGCGAGGCCATTTTTTCCCGTTAGTCCAGGCAACTTTTTATTTTTTATTGTCGTTGCTGTCCTGGTTGTGGTTGACAGTTTGACAGTGGACGGTAATGGAATGCTAAGCAAAATGGTGGCTCCGTCGCGCTGCACGGTTAGTCGGTCGCGATTGAAAAAAAGGGAATTTGGGACTTGAGATTTTGTCGTTGCTTGTTTGGTGCGACCGCGACACTCTGACCCTCTTTCCTTCTGAAGAGCCTCCTAGGCAAAACTCAGTGCTGCCGTGCTGCCACCTTCCACTGTGTCCAGTGCTCCAGGCTGCGCTTGACTAGGGAGGCTAGGGAGGTACCAGTTCGGACATGGAACTAAACCGCAATAAAAAACCTTCAATGTTGCAAGGGCGACGGGTAAGAAAGTGGACGAGATTCACCCATCCAAATTCCAATAATGAACGAATCGTGTTAAAAGCGGTAAGAAAATTGGAAACGAGGTAATTAATCTACCCAGGTCTACTACGGGTTGACCATGAGAAGATCTTAAACCGTCCGTGAACAATTTTGTTGTCGGGATGCACGCGATATCTTCACTGATAACTTTGGTTTCGAAAACTTCATTCATTGCAGAAGTCTTGTACCCAGTATTATGAGAGGGAGGACGGAGAAGTGCAACGAAATGAATCTGTCTGTCCTTCGACTCACCTGCAAATGATGGGAGACGCTAAGCTCGCTACTAAGCTTCTTACGGACTAGCGGTACGCGCACGTTCCATCATTTGTTCTCAGCACGTGATCTCAATCAAGCCATTCTTCGCCAACATCGTTTATGTAATACTGGGGTACCTATGTAATTAAGTGCAAGTTGCCTTGTCGCCAACGAATTGCGACGAAACAACACCCATGATGAGCTTACATCGATGTGAATGTTTGTATACTACAGTAACAGTGTACAATGATATAGCACTATATATACATATTGTATTTTAAGTCTATATAGTTGATAGCTACATGTCTTAACTTCCACTCGGATCGGAATGTTATTGATCTCCTCGACCAGAGCAGTAATTGAATGGACAGTCGGCAATCTTAAGGGATCTAAAAATCTCCAGCATGTACATTGAGCTACATTACTAGTAATTATCTTTACGAGTAACAATTTCACTGTGGCATTGGCAAGAAATACATCTCTACGGTACGAAGTATTGAGTTGTAACAAGATAAATAGTACGAAATTAACTAGACAATTTCACTTCAGAGTATGACAACTTAAGTAATCCGTAGATCGATAGAGATTCCTTGAGAAATACGTATGTTGTATCAAGCTAAACGAATACGTGATGTTGGGTAATTTACAACGGAGACTCAAGTCTCATCATGCTTCGCGACTAACACGTTTCGAGGGGAATACCCTAAAGGAAAAAAACACCGCAGATGAGGGTTCAATTGGAAATGCAATCAAACGCGTTGTCGCCCTCATATTATGATCGAACCCGTACAATACCCATGTTGCGTCGCAATCTCATCACAAGCATACAAGATAGTTCACAGATCTTCTCCCAAGGTCCCGTCAGCCTTCACCTATTTAGCCTTAGCCAGGCCGACGGTGCCCTTACCGAGGTCGTAGATGGAGTACCATCTTCGGAGGAATGCATCGCCGAGAATGGCAAGAGGACCAACAGGGGCGGGGAAGTCCATGCCCATGAAGGTCGAGATACAGCTGCCCTGAACCTCGAGGATGTAGTCGTAAGGTCCGATGGCAAAGTCGTATCCGGCAAGCTTGAAGCTGATATCAGGAAGCGAGTCACGGACAGAGCAGTCGACGGTGTACTGGCCGTTGAAGCTCTTCTTGGCACCGATCTCCTTGTTCAGGAGCTCGGCAAGGTCGCTGGGGAGAGCGATCAAAGAAGTACCAGTGTCGAGGATGACACCAGTGTTCTCGAGCTCGGCAGTCTCGTCACCGAAAGAGATAGAGTCGAAGTCCACCTCCCAGTAGGCCTTGCGGCGCAGAGGGATTTCGGTGATCTTGCCGGTGTAGTGGTCCTTGTCGACACCACCAAAAACGACCTCCGAGTCGTCGCCTCCATTATCGCCACTTAGGTAGAAAGCGAAGACGGGATCATCGATCAATTTCTGGTTAACCATCTGGTAGAATGGAGGGACGATGCCCTTGACGGAAAGGCGATCGAACCCCATTCCAAGAATACCATCGAACCGACCGAAGGCAAAAGCCAGACCAGGCTCGCTGGTAGCCTCAGCAAAATCTTGGTTCTTGACAGTGAGGTCACCGATAGTTAGGGTGTCCTGAGACACGAAACCACTCAAGCTACCAGATCCATAGCGAATCTCGAACTCAGTGCCGTTCTTCTTATATGTTGACGAGGACGAGGAGTCATATTTGGAGTGGAGATAGCAAGCAATACTGCCGCAAGATGATGAAGGAACCCAGAGGTTGGAGCTTCCCGTGTCGAGGATGACCTTGAAGTCTTGGGCCGGCGTACCGATGCTGATCTCAGAGAAGTCTATAGTTAAGCCATTAGCAAATGAACTTCTCAAGCTTTCATTATTAGCTTCGGGTTTTCGGGTTTACATACACTGAGCGTTCATGAAGTTGGAGATGGGAACGGGGTGATCTGTGTCGGTATGGATAGAAGTGTCTTGGAACACCGCCTGTGAATGAGTCTCGGGTCGGGGTCCCATGTACTTCTGGCCGAGGCCTCGCATTTGAGTCTCGATCGGGATGCTTTCCTGTAATAAACCATCAATATCGAGTCGCATGATAAGTCAAAAGCTAGCACCAACCAGTTGTTCCGAAAGAGGAATCTTCTTAAGCTTCATCTTGTGGACTCCGGCCTGGGCGGAGCCAAGCAGCACAGCTGCGGTTAGCAGAGCTCCCTTCATGATGGACGACTCCGAACAGTGACAAATTAATTAAAATGAAAGAACTCTTGATAACAATGTATAGAGTGGGAAATGATGTCCCGATGACTTTCAATTCTCTGATCCTCGGGATGGGGGGAAGAGAGATGAATGATGGCAGATGATGGATGAAGTGATAGATGTAAGTAGGAGATAATAGGAAGAAGAGATGGACCGATGATGATGTTGAGGGACTGGGAGATAAGACCGAGCTCCCTTTGATCAATCAGCGCCTAGAGTTGCTAGGGGCAGGTGCGAGATGGCGCATGCAGGCTCTTGCGGGAGTAGTAAAGTGGGTACTCTCGGTCTCGTGCGCGAGATACACAGCAAGATGTACAGTACATCAGTATTGCATTCAGGGTGAGTTGTTTCCTACTGCTGCTGCCTATGACAACTTTAGCTTGCCCTAAAAGGCCTTAGCGTTTCCAGTGACGCAGGTGTATATGTTTATGTGGGTCTTTATTGTTCCGGGCAACCAGATTCTAGAGGCAACAACCGCTGATGACACAAGCAGGTACACACTCAACGCCACCAATGCGGGTAAGTTTTACCCAATAGAGTTTCATGTCGTCTGATTAATCCGATTCGGGGCACTTCACAGGGTGTTCAGGTACCTGGAATTTGGAGCAAATATTGTACTGTACATTGAAGTATATTAATGAGCTTCCTGCATTTATGCGTTGTTACAGAAACATAACTGGGAATAACTATCATCTATCACAACCGTCACGAATCTTGAACTGTCAGTCGCATGTGACCAAATACAGGTGTATTATTCCAATTTGTCGATGAGGTTCATGCGTCCTAGTAATATACGAAAGAACTCTAAGACCACCTTGTTCTATCTCAAAGCTTCTGAATTATCCATTCACATGACACATAATCCCAGGTATTTGATTTCAATCCTTCTCAAGGGCGTGAATTCAATTCCAAGTTTCGGTAGCTCCGGTAATAAAGCTCTAAGGTTGTATTACTAATGAATATTTTTATAAGCGAGAGTTTTGCTGCACATGTACTGCATTAATGGTTGCAGAGCATGGTGCATAAAAGATTCGAGAGATTCGCCTCTCAGGAGAAGCCAAGCCAGAAAATAAGACTCTTTGAGTTATTAGAACCTCCCAAATACATTTGATAGTCGGTGTCCCAATCCAAGAATGCTCGAAATATCACTGTCCGATGGATTCGGAGAATATTGGTCCGTATACGGTTAGCCTGTAGATAGAACATACCATTCCAAGCCTCACGGCGGTGACAAGGAAAGGAGCAGGTTGGGTTTGCGTAGACCGCCTTGCGTGTAGGTTAGTAGTATTCTGAATAGACTTTGATCGTCCGGAGAACTACCAAAGAAATTACCCCTGAGCTTAAGCGTTAAATGTTTCCTGCCTAGTACCTACATTAAATACTCGGGACCTGCGATTAGTCAGGAACTGAGGCTCTGGGTTAGTCTAAAGACCAATCCAACAATTCCTAACTAACTAAATAGTCGTAGCATATAACTAGGAATGACACAGCCAATCAGAATATGCTGTAGCGATAGGCATATACTCTTTGTAGAAGTTCTCATGCCATTTTAGCCAATGAGATGCAAACGCTTCAGGGCATCGTCGAGAAATGAGTCCAGCAAATCGCTAGTTAGACTCATGGCTTGACCTCATCCAAAAGAAAATAAGAACGTTCCAAATAGAAAGCCTTAATAATAATCTTAGAAAGCATGATCCCACTCATTTTCAACTAAGAATTGACGCGGATTGAGATATATACCCACCTAGGTATATGTGAACCACCTATGGTTGTTAGATATTATCCTAAAGTCAATGATCTATAGCTTTCTAAACACATTCTTGCAATTAACTTTTCAACTATGTTTCATGATCGTCAATCTCAACTCGAGACACACTTGAGCTCTAATTCTTGAAGCTGAGAGTCGGAATGAGAACATATGTCTATCTTATACTGCCAGAGCTTCAATGTTTGCGGCGATTTGATAATGGCAAGTTTGCCCGCAGCGAACTTCCATGTTGCACGTTCTTGTACACTCGGAACCTTGATGGAAGGTTTGATTCGCCGACTTCGGTATGGGTCTACCAATGGAAATACAGAACCCCAAAGCTACTCCGTTAGTTACTCCGGATCCTAGCATAAGCACAACCAGCAAGGACTAGGAAGGAACCAACAGCTCGTCATCACCCCGCCGTTAGCATCTGGGCCCTTTCTTACTTAATACGAACCCCACCAATCAACTAGAGTCGAAGAAAAATTATTATTCTCTCCTTCCACTCTACCCTTCTCCATCCTCCGCCTTTTCTCTTTTTCAATAAAAAAGCTAAAAAGACCTGAAGTCCGCTGGTGAAATTGTAGAGAGATTCTTCTTCACAATCTTTCCCACCTTGTAATTTGAGCAATACTCTTTCATCCTCACACAATGGCCGCCAACGGTACCTACGCTCTTTCTCAAGAGCACAAGGACGTCAGTAATACCTAATACCCTCGTGAAGCATCTCGCTGACACACCAACAGTTGCTCGAGAGATCTCTCGTCGAGTCTGACCCAGAGGTTGCGGAGATCATGGTAAGTGTCTCGCCCGAAGCCAATTGATTCGAATTGATCCAACGTCTAACTACCTTGATTATAGAAAAAGGAAATCCAGCGACAGCGAGAGTCCATCATTCTGATCGCGTCTGAAAATGTCACTTCGCGTGCCGTCTTCGATGCCCTAGGCTCTCCCATGTCCAACAAGTACTCCGAAGGTTACCCCGGCGCTCGATACTACGGTGGAAACCAACACATCGACGAGGTCGAGCTTCTTTGCCAGAAGCGTGCTCTCCAGACCTTCCACCTCGACCCGGAACAGTGGGGTGTCAACGTTCAGTGCCTCAGTGGTAGCCCGGCAAACTTGCAGGTCTACCAGGCCATAATGGCCCCTGGAGGTCGATTGATGGGCTTGGACCTCCCCCATGGTGGCCATCTGAGTCACGGATATCAGACTCCTTCCAGAAAGTAAGTTTGTTTCGGATAATTCGGAGATTTCGTTACTGACTCGGTCACTTGCAGGATCTCGGCTGTCTCAACTTACTTTGAGACTATGCCTTACCGAGTAGACCTCACCACTGGTATCATTGACTACGATAGGCTCGAGGAGAATGCCCAATTGTTCCGTCCTAAGGTCCTTGTCGCCGGTACCTCCGCTTACTGCCGCGAGATCGACTATGCCCGCATGAGGAAGATTGCCGACTCCGTTGGCGCTTACCTTGTCGTTGACATGGCTCACATCTCTGGTCTGATCGCCGCCGAGGTCATCAAGTCTCCCTTCCCCCACGCCGACATCGTCACTACCACTACTCACAAGTCTCTCCGTGGCCCTCGCGGCGCCATGATCTTCTTCCGAAAGGGTGTCCGCAGCACCGATGCCAAGACTGGCAAGCAGACCTTCTACGACCTCGAGTCGGCCATCAACTTCTCTGTCTTCCCTGGCCACCAGGGCGGTCCCCACAACCACACTATCACTGCTCTCACCGTTGCTCTAAAGCAGGCTCAGTCTCCCGAATTCAAGGCGTATCAGCAGAAGGTTGTGTCCAACGCCAAGACTTTGGAGAATAAGTTCAAGGCTCTCGGTTACAAGCTCGTCTCCGACGGAACTGACTCGCACATGGTTCTTCTTGACTTGAGACCCCAGTCGGTGGATGGTGCACGTATTGAGGCTGTGCTTGAGCAGATCAACATTGCTTGCAACAAGAACGCTACCCCTGGCGACAAATCCGCGCTTACTCCTTTTGGTATTCGTATCGGTACTCCTGCCATGACCTCTCGTGGCTTCGGTGAGCAGGACTTCGAGCGTGTTGCTGGTTACATCGATGAGAGCATCAGGATTGCCAAGGAGCTCCAGGCTAGCCTCCCCAAGGAGGCCAACAAGCTCAAGGACTTCAGGGCTAGACTTGCTGCCGGTGATGTTGCCAGAATTAACGAGCTCAAGAAGGAAATTTCTTCGTGGTCTCAGACCTTCCCTCTTCCCGTCGAGGGCTGGAGAGTGGATGCTGGCATTTAAATTGCCACGTGTATGATTGAATGACGAGGACGAAGAAGAGGGCGAGGAGGTGTATTGTTCAACATATAGACATGAAGGCGAAAGAGGGGCAACTCAACTTATCTCTGGTTTGTGGACATACGGCGGGCTTCATTCTGGAAAATGGGATGACAAAAGTGGACAATTGCATGCATTCATCAGGCGTTGCAAATATCATGAGCTCTGGAGTTTGGTATAGCTCTCAGGGTCTGGGTCATCCGCGGCACTGCTTCAACGCGGTAGATTATAGGGAATTGATATCCATTACAATGATTTAGTGTAATTAAGGAATTAGAGAGCACCAATGAGGACTCTTAATGAAATCCGGGCTACATATTGCGGTTCTCCATTGAACGTTTGATGGACAGAGACTGGAGGTGACGAAAATGATACGCTATCCCTAATTACTCAACACGTCATCCGTAAACGGTACACGAGGGGATTCGTTCCCCCTAATTACAAATCAACAAGCATTTGAAGCTGGTGCCACCTTCATAAGTAGGACGTCTAAGTCGACTTATACTGTTCGGAGCAAAGTCAGCTGTCTTTTCTTTTAATTTAATTCTCGTGGTAATTTTGAACCCAGATTAACCTTCAAGATGGCTCCTCCCGATGCTGATTTACATCCCGTCGCAACGGGTCTCGCCAAGAAAACGGTCGACGTACGTCCCAAATCCTATTCCCCCCTTACCCCCGCCAAGCTTTTTCAACCCAGTGATGGGATGTAGAAAAGAATATACCTGTCTACATTAGTATGTGTTTAAGCATATAACACTCACTTTTTCCATGCAGGATCACTCGGCAGAGCAGCCCCTTAAGCTGTTCGCGGGCTGGTTCTGCCCGTTCGTGCAGCGGGTGTGGATCACACTCGAGGAAAAGGGCATCCCGTACCAATACATCGAAATCAACCCCTACCACAAGGGGCCGGAGCTCCTGCGCGCTAACCCGCGCGGCTTGGTGCCGACTCTGGAGGTCGCGCCGGGCAAGGCGCTGTACGAAAGTACCGTGCTGTGCGAGTACCTCGAGGACCATTATCCGGAATATGGGCCGCGAAGTGAGTTCTTGCTTATCTCTTACCCTTCTCTCTTTTCTTCAGGTTTACGAACGAATGAAGGAATGACTGGGTAGTGGATGTGTGATATAGCGCTGACTCGCACATAGTCTTACCTCCGGCAGGCAAGGACGATTACACGCGAGCGAAGGCGCGCATCTGGACCGACTTCGTCACGTCCCGCGTCATCCCGGCCTTCCACCGGCTCCTGCAATTCCAGACCTCCTCGGCGCACGCCGACGGCGGCGCGGCTCGCCTCGACGCCCTGCGCCGCGAGTTCAGAAACCACCTGCTGGAGTTCTCGCGCGAGGCCGACCCCGAGGGCCCCCTGTTCTTCGGCCCGGACTTAAGCCTCGCGGATATCGCGCTGATCCCGTGGGCGGATAGGCTGTGGGTTTTTGAGGAGTTTAAGGGCGGTTTGGGGGTACCGGACCCCGGGAAGGGGGGCGAGGATGAGGAGGCGTGGGGGCGGTGGAGGAGGTGGGTGGGTGCGGCGACGGGGAGGGAAAGTGTGAGGAGGACGACGAGTGAGAGGGAGTATTTGGTGCCGATTTATAGGCGTTATGCTGACGATACGGCGATGTCGGAGTTGGCGAAGGCTACGAGGGATGGGAGGGGTGTTCCGTGAGGTTTGGTTTGGGAGGTTAAAGGGGGGTGGTGCTTGGGCTTCCTCACGATATGCCTACGTCACGAGATCGCTTGATGCAGAGAATCAACTTAAAGATATTTTCAGTCGCAAAGGACTTTGTTTTGGTTTTCTATAAAAAATATTCATTCTATCTTGTTCATGGGATTGTCTAGTTTTTTTTCCACCTAAAAAATTAGATGATCACAGATCGCCAACTGTCTAGGAATTTATAATCTTGTTCCAAGTTCGGTTGGGGTAGAGATTAGCGAGAAGCCCAATGTATGCATCGTGGATGGACACAGAGTCGTCGCTCAGAATCCTTACGAGTCCGATACGCTCTAACTCGGGGTACAGCTCAGGCATCTGACTTGAGAAGTCAGCGATGTTTTTCCCGATCGCATCATCGCAGCGCTTCTCATAGCGGGCTAGCGCAACCTCATAAGGACAATCAACCACGATGGCGAGATCAAGTATGTCCTTGCCGAAGACCTTCCTGGAGGCCTTAAGGTCGTCCACTATTCGTGGGAAACCGTCTAAGAGGATAGCCCTGTAATTACCTTCCTTGGCGACCCTCTCCATCTTCTTCTGCAGAAACGGGAGAAGGATGGCTAAGGGGGTCGGAAGGCCATGTTGGTGGCAGTAAGCAAGTACGACTTCTACCGTCTGGTCCATAAACCCACGTTTTTTGACATAATCACAGAGATCGGCGGGGATGATGCCCCCCTCCATGATGTAGTCATAGATATACCGCTTTACGGTCTTCGTGCCGCTGAAAGGGGAATTGCTCAACGACGTGAGCAACTCTGGGACGAATAAGTGGTATAGGTTAAACTGCTTGGAAAGCCTGGAGCCTAGCGCGCTCTTTCCGCTCGCCAGAATTCCGTACAAACTAATAACAGGAAGCATTGTGGTTTTGCTGATGATAGTATGTGAGGGGATTGGTGTGCATGGCGATATTCACTCCGGAGGAGTAGACCATTAAATACTACATACCTACCTATAATTGAAGACATACACAAGTCTTTTTCTAGCCGGCATGACTGTAGCATGGCAACCTCATAACAAAGCTAGTGTTACAATATTATTATTTTAGAATCATTACCTTGTTGTAGTCCTCTACGAAAGAAATGTGACTGAAGAAAAGTCCTTGTCCCATATCTTAACTGTTCTATGGTGGAATCACACACAATGTGACAATGAGAAACAATGGACGAAGACAAAAAAAGCCTGACGATAGATCTCTTCAAGGACCAGCCCAGATCCTGGAAACCGGCTCCTGGCTACTGCACCCGCACTGTTAGATATTCTTTGCTATCCTTCTCAAGGTCCTAAACGATGTGTGTCCAATTGTGAAGTGTCGCTGGGACGAGAGTCGGCCACTCAATTGTGGCCTTTAAGCTTCACACTGTTGCTTGGCGGATTGACTACTTGGGTGACTGACTGGCGGTAGTTGCGGTGACGTGAGATGCGAAATACCCATGACATAGAGCTCAAAGGCACACCAGCAATCTTGTACCAGGTTTCTTGTGTGGGTGAAACAAAGCAACTTGAAACTTGGATATAGAGGCTTTGTTCCTTGTTCCCAACTAAAATAGAAACGAATCTGCAATGCTAATCTTAACTATAATGTCTATCCCTGTGAGGTAGCACATATCCTTTAAGCTTATCTCTAGGTAGATTCTATTTACGAGGTGGCACAGGAGCGGCCACTCAATGTAAGTAAGATACAGGAGCTCATCATTCGCATTTCCCGCTGACACAGCAGTGGGGTTATGCGCGTGGGACCACGAGAACGTTGTTCGGGTAACTGCGTTGACTTGAAGATATTATGTTTCTTCCCCGGAAACCGACGTCAATCTATAGGCTGCGAGGGTATTCCTTGTTTCCGCTGCATGGTCATGTAGGCTGGGTGCAGCTATATGTATACAGTTACCGAAACCAGATCGGTCTGCAGTGAAGATATTAATTACCAAATATCTCCCTTTGCCTCCGCCATCAGACGATCGGGTACTATACCAGATGACTGCATTTTGTTGGTACTATATATATGTTGCTTTTTCGCGAATTATTAATGTCGTGACACTTCGCAAAAGAAAATCACAAGTCGGGTTTGTGATAGAGGCGCTCGAAGGGCTTTGAGTGGAATGATTTTTGGTGTTGGTCAGTATATTACAAGCCAACGTAAATTCTACACCTAACTTGATGAGGTGCAAATCTAGTATAAGACCATGAGATTCTTGTAGAGACGTGGAAGAAAACCCATCTCGTCTCACCTCTCGAACAGCCTATTTGATTCCAAACTCAGATTTATCCTTTTCATCTTTCTCAACACCTCACAATGCGCTTCCTACTCTGCCTCGCTGTGACTTTGGGGACAGTCAGCGCTGCGCCCTTCGAGCTGATCTCCAAGCGCGAACTTGGAGACCACGAATGGACCCTTAACAAGAGAGACGGGTGCCCGGCCTACCTTCAGCCAGGCCAGTTCGAGTTCCCACATTACATCACGCAGGTATCTGCGAAACAGCCGAACCGAGCCTTTGGCCCCCAGTACAGAGGCCGTATCACGCCGAATGACATCTCTTCTCTTTACAGCTTCGATATTCCAAAAGACCGTGCCAATGCCAACTGTACTCTTGAGTTCATATTCCCTCGCCAGGACCAGCTGAACCACTCTTACTATAAGTATTCGGGACCTGGAACATTTATCTTCAAGGGATACTTGGCCGGTAGCTGTCCCGGACCGCACACGACCTTCAACAATCAGCCGCGGGCTGGTCAATTCCCCCCTTTCCCGCCTATCCACATGGAACCGGGTTTCGCGTACACCATCGACATCGGCCCTTGCACCTTTTCGGCCGGAAACTGCGTATCTGGAAGTAAGTTGGATCCGCCCTTTTCAACAGGAGAAGGTTAGGAAATACTAACATGAGTGCAGTGCTTTCATCGGCTGACACCAGCCTCGAGTACTTCCAGGACCAGGAAAACTGTCCGATTGGAATCTACAATACGTATAGCTATGGGCTACCTTGCCCCACGGATTACTGTGGATAAGGTTGGAGATTTATACACGGGGAATGCACTGAATCTGCCTTTTCAATTTAAGGGTTGAATCTGGCCTGTGTATATAGCAACCCCTTATTGAACTCGGGGTTTAACCTGGCAATTATGGAAATTCAGTCGGTACCTACGCCGAGTTCCTGCGTGATACAAGTTCGTTAAGCGCCTGTTCTTCTACGGGTCTCTCATATTATGCCAATTCGGGCCAATTCTTAGCTAATGAGAGTACAGTAATATTGCCGCCGATGTCATTGTGTAACCTTTCCTAGAGAAATTTCGTTAAGGTGATCTGTGATAGGGCTGCCAGGCTTGCTTGCCGGCATTCCTTGGCTTGATCGCCCCCAAATGGCTCACTGTGTTCTCGAATATGACTGGCTGGTGGTATGTACCTAGTTCAAAGCTCCTCAATCGATTGCATTGAGATTTCGGTGTGTCTGCACGTTAAATCTTTTTCTGTAACCAACACCATACTGATCGAGCGTGAGTGGGTGAAGCTAAGGGAAGCAAGGGAGGCATACAACCGCACTCAAATGCGTGTAATCCTCATAGTGTTTGGCCATAAGTTCTGGTTCACACCTAGTTATGGCGTTAAAAACTTTTTCTCGACATTTTCTTTCCCCGTTTCCTTGATCTACGATGTGCATCGCTCAAATCTGCAATCATAGGCGACCTGTTTCGTTGAATGTACCTACCTACTAACAATTCCTGACTCACCGATCCGACAATATCACGAGGCTCCTGGTGTATCCATCTGAGTTACCGCCCTTTTTTGGCAGCGAAGACAATGCCCTGAATCAATTCTGGAGACCAGGATGTGGATGCATTCGTACAGCCAGCTGAGGATTGAGATAAATATGAAGGCTTGCCTGTATCTATCGGTATTAATTCTTAATGGTGCGCATTTCACAGTTATAAGCTGTCAAGCAGAAGAATAGCATTGAATAAGCTGCTTACAATTCCAATAGCTGGGTTCGCTGTCGCAGGCTCTTGTACCACCTCGACTATTTCCCTCGCGACGCAAGCCGCTGCCGCCACCGGTGTTCCAGCCAGCAACAATGTCGGAAATCAGATTAGTCTCGAGATCACAGGCTGTGGTAATCTAACTGGTTTCCCTAGCTTGACTACTGTGGCCCGTGTCAATCTGTACAAGAATAATTTCACGGAACTCAACCTGACCAACCTCCACATCACGGACCAGATTCGCATTGCCGGCAACCCGAATCTTGAGACGCTCATACTTCCGGACCCGAAGCCAGGTCAGACCTTATCTCTTCCGCCGACGGGTACGGATGCGCCGCAGTGGACGGTAGTTGAGATCGTGGATAATCCCTTACTAGACACCGACAAGATCCAGTATCAGGGTGGTACCAACTTTTGGGATTGGGGGTTGCGCAACCTGTCACGGTTTACTTTCTCTGGCGGGAATTTCCATTCTGACTTCTTGTGAGTAGATATCTCCTGTCCAATATCTCCTATCCAATGGTGTAGCTCATGTAGCCCGAATTATACATACCCTTTACCCCTATTAACCCCTAAAACCCCCCTTATCTTATCGCGTAAAACCTGCTAATCCCAAGTGTAGCTACCCCCTATCATCAGATGACCCAGAATCGGGCCACGTATACGTAACTGAGAGTTTCTTTCTGAGCTCGACGGACTCGACGTATGATTGCGCATACTTGAATTCGCTGAGATACCACGGTTCTTTCAAGGGCAATTACACGTGTCAGGGTAGGACGGTTGTTCCAAGCCTGGCAGATAGGACGACAAGCTCTCATATCAATCTCTTGAGTGGATTGGCGGCAGCTTTTCTCTTTTTAGGCTTGCTGTAGTGGTGTGGAGGAGAGATCAGAGATAGCAGGAATCTCAAAGATCATTCGCAATTATCAATGTGCAGTGACTCTGAGAGGAAAGTGCAATGAAGTTGAGGTTCGGTATGACAATTAAAGTGCGACAGAACCACTAAAGCCAATCGATTGATTATTCTGAAAGGGTAGCCCTTCGCTAGGTATTGAGCCAATATGATTTAGCGTCGCTGGAAGTTGGAAGTTGAAGTCGGAACTGATAGTTATCTAGGTACACACGTAGCAGGCGCAGAGAGAGAATGCATGGTACCTACCTAGAATTAGATAAATAGAAGAGCTCCTTCACAGCTTCTTACACATGAACCCTAGACACGCTCAACCTCATCATTGATAATAACAATTCTTTAATTCAGATTGCATGAGCAGTTAGTTGATATTTCCCTTAGTGTGCCCTCACCTAAAGGAGCTCTACAAACAAGAAACGCTGGGTTCATACTACCGGGGTAGTCAATACATAGGCCACTTTCCCTCTCTCATTTCTTTTCTTAAGGAGCTGTTCCCGTATGTATGTCGCACCTCGTGCGCGAATAATTTCAAACTCCTCACGTAATAACACCATCGCTTCCTCGTATGCTGGGTCGGCCTCGTGGTAGTCACGAAGATCTTGTAAGAGATAGGTCTACCAACCCGGGGATTATCGGAGATAACCCTCTAAGTCCCCTTGGTATCAAGCCACCCACTCTTCACAGCACCACTAGGCTTATCTCGGTTCTCTGTATATCTCCATCCTTCACACATTGCCCGCCATTTCCAATGAAAGGGTGAACGACAACTCCCAAGGTTATGATATGTTGTAAATGTGATCATCAACCCATGAGCAGGACTAATCCACTCTACAGAAGTATCCCAGTCGGTCAGGCAATTTTTGCACCACCCTGTGATGTGAAGGCCCGAGATATCTACCGATCTTGAGCCGGTAGAGTGTACGTTGATGACATCCGAAAATACTTCCCAAATCATTGTGTGCATACAGACCTTGAGGTAACTGTGCAGGAGGTAACTTTGCAGGGCTCCGTTATCTGCTCCTGAATGCACCCAGCTGCGTGTGGCGGATAGGAAGAGCTCATCTCCCACCATTTTAGCTGCCCATGATTCTTTGTGGCATATCTGGGGCGCTATCTGCAGGTCCGCGAGGGAAAAAAATGTCAAGAGATCATTTTTAAAGGAGAACTGATAGTGCAAGGATGCATCGTCTGGGTGTCGGGTAGATGAGAACAGAGCATCTGGTTGCTGGTAGGATAAATGCGCTGGGGGTATCCCGTGCTGCGGGCCAAGAATTTGGTAGTTCGTCACGAGCCTTGCTCTGAAATAAGGCAGTGTAAAGGTCGAGCCAGGGAAATGTATCGAATGTAGAATAGAATGGTATAAAAATAAGTCTCTCTCCACACTATGCAGGTGTGTAGTGGGATTAATATGATTTGATCCCGTACCGTCTTTGTAAAATCTGACAAGTGCTTTGCAAAAATGACAATAGCACACCCAGGGTATGTCTTTTTCTAGGCGGCAAGAGAGTTCCTCCATGGTGGATGGCTTCAGCTGCTTCTTGCTCTTAACCCCCAAAAGGAAGAACAGATCCTTGCAGGTTAGGGCGAGGCAAATCTTGTCTCCGTCGGGGAGGTGATCTGAGACGGCTAGGACCATCTCGGCCGGTAATTCCAGTAGAGGGAACATGTTCTTGGGGGGTTCACCTCTCGAGGCTGCCTTCGAATGTGGCAGCATTAAAATATTCGAATCCGCCATGTCATAGGATAATGACACTTTCCCCGAGTAAATAAAGAGGAAAGAAGAGTAGGTAGAAAGCATCTGGCCCGAGAAATGAAAAGAACTCATAGATAATTATATCAAATTCTAGTACTAACTTTTGAATGATCCCCTCGGAAATAGGTTTAACTTTTGATATCATTGCACTTTAACTCCCCTAGAGTCAATTCCAAGGGGCTCGAGGTTTGTTAAAAGTTTCACGTCTTTTTACGTACTTTGAAGGCGTTGGTTATTGGAAACCTTGGTTGTGGTGGTTTGGCCATTCCGAGATATCAATTCAACAATGCCAGAAGTTAGGTCAACTTTATGAATCCTTGGATACCTAGGTATGCGTATCAACTTGACCAAAGGTAGGTATCAGTTAAAGTAGACCTTCCATACCGACGTGATTGAAAAAAGGGGCTTGCCTATTGAAAGTATGTCTCTTGGGCGACGTTAAACTTTTAGTAAGCAGCCATATACGCCGCGACGCTCTAGGTGCGGCAGGGCGCGGCAATCCTTTCAAATAAGTTATGGGCTAAATAACAAAGTCCTGGACATTATGATCAATGATGGAAACAACCATACGATGGTATCGGCCGAAACTCTTACGTCTGCTCATCGGTCAAAAAAGGGGTAATTTGCAACACCGCGCTACGTGAGGCGTTATTCTGTAATGGCTGAGCTCTCTAGATTGGAGCGGTTACCCACTAAATTTAGCAGAGAGATCGCTATTGTAGATCTTGGAAGTCTTAGCTTGAGGTCAATACAGCAATGAGTAATTGCTGACCAAATCGCGCACTTGGCAAGGGTCCTGGTCCCTAGGTAGATAGATATGCGAAGACTCCTTAGCTTGATGTGCTCTTCCGGCCGTGCCGAACACGGTACGGACATTTCTGATTGACCCACATCGGTGGTAGGTTAACTAGGTAGCATACGGAAGAGCAAACGGAGCTACTGTAGGTCCGGATATCTATCCATGTTGTGCTAAGAGATGCTGAGCTTCTTTCCCTTCCTATACCTTCCTAATCTGCTCTTATACCTGCCGTGATTGGTTACCGTTCCAGCTTCGGTATCATTAGCGTTATGCTAAGTAGCCTGTAAAAAGGAGACATCTAGAACTGCTGCAATCGCACTAGGCAAGGATATGGCCGGCAATCGTAGTCCATTCCTAACACCAAAGAGGATATTTATGAGCGTTCGACGCGACCTGGGCAGAAAGCCAAGGAAACATCTTCGTCCCGTTCTTGATTGTGTCCGCTTGGCCTCTCCGTAGCGATATCACGTCAATGCAAATCAGTGCCGATCTCTATGCCGCAGCGGTATCTCGGGTTCGTATTGTCGACGTATAAATCATCGACAGATCCCGCGATGAATTGATACTCGCCGACGTATGTTAGATACTTTCCCCGGTCTCGCTCGTCTTCAAAATGCGCATCTCCACTATCTTCGCCGTGGCTTCGGCGCCCCATATGGCGCTCGGCGCTCCGGGTTGCGCCAAACCGGCGGAAACCTCCCAGTTCTGCACGCGAATCACGCCAGCGCCCCCGCGGGAGGTGACCGAGGCGAGGTTCAACGAGTTCGCCTACCTGTTCCTGGTCAAGAAGGATATCTATGCGGCGTTCCACTATATCCTTCCCGAATACATCGTACGTCCACGAACCGACCGGTGAAATACCATTCTGCGCCAGACTTGATAGCTGATTATAACCTGCGTAGAACCATAACCCGGCGGTCGAGAATGGTGCTCAGAACGCGCTTGACTTCCTCGGCCCGATCTGGGCAAACCAATCCATCACCGTCTTGCGCACGAAGTTCGAGGGCCCTATGTCGTGGCTTAACTACCAGAGCGCGTTCGGTACGATCGTCGATCGATTTCGCTGGGAGGATGGCTGCATTGCTGAACACGTACGTGGTTGACCTGAAGTGCGGCGAAATAGCCAACGACTGACATCTTTTGACAGTGGGACCAAGGGGAGCAGTTTCCGGACTCTTAGAAGCTCTTATACTTGAGCACGTCGATTGCTTCGGACGAACTCAATGACTTGCATACGTCATGTCGCTTCCACCAACCTTGGGCTATAGAAGCACATCGTGAATCACCCTTTCTAGGCGCAGGTCCAACTTCGCCGTGTAGGTTTGGGGAAATATCTTCAATAGAGTTAGGAGAGAATTTAGAGGACTTATGAAGACTGAGTTCCTTGCATTCGTCATGCTTGAAGGCGCATAAATTTTGTGGAATATCATAATAACCTACCTTCACATGTGCCTGCTGTGCCGCAGCTTTGGTCCCCTTGATGCATCTTTGCCGTAATGCCAAGAGGCTCTTCGATCTCCACCACGAGTTCCATAACCACCACACCGCGATATGATTGCTCAGCAAAACGAGGATGGATACCACTCAAAATCTCCATTATAGCCTATGACACACAAATGCAGATCGCAGACATATCGCGACAATGTGCGAGTACAGCAGCAACTACATAGTAAGTGAAAGGAAATCGTGGACGATACTCAACGTGCTGAAGCAATGGACACAGAGAGACACAGAGAGGGGCTTTCACTGCCTATTTGGGGCTGAACGTCGATGTTAGCGCAGATTCGGTGTTTATTTTAGGGGCTGGTAGCTGAAGGGTCGGGAGTTGATCTCCTAAAATTACTGGCCCAGGTGCTTGTTACTTAGGCGAATTGCTTAATGTGACTTAGAAGCACTTTGCGGCTGAGTTTCAGGCACGTCTCACCGCACAGCGGGATCATTAGCGATGAGGCGTAGAATAAACTAATTCCCGTTTCACTGGTTGATTCAATCGGCGAAGTAATTTCATTGGAAGATTCGAACTACTCACTGTCCTCATTTGGATCAGAGCCACAGGCCTGCCTAGGTAGTCAAGCGTTCCTACTAGGAACTTCCTAGTACAAAACGTGGGTCTATTGCCAGCAATACAGCTGCAATGGTCTATGGTTGTGTAGATTAGAGGAGCCGTGAGAGCTTCTTTTGGCGTTGGCAGGAATAAAAACAGGGGTTTATAACGGGCTTCTTCAGCCCTAAAGGCGCCTTTCGTGGACCCCAAAAGCGACATTCGGCCAAGCAGGGTATGAATTGTGGAAAGCCAAGAGCCCTATGCAAGTTTCGTATAGATTAATTTGGATGTACCGACCATTGTTTGATGGGACTCTTTGGATTCTCAGATCCTTCATTAACCTCCCGCAAGCGCCTGATACGCGAGGGGATTACACTTCTTCTCTCTTTCGTCAATATACAGCGGCGACGGACCGCCTCGAATTCAACGCCAAACACCATGACGCGGTCGCTCAGATCGGCTGTCGCTGCGTTATGTCTTTGGGGTATAGCAGGAGTTAAGGGGGAGGACGGTGTAAACAAATTCACATATCCCGCGACGGATGGCCTCCTATGGAACTACCGCGACACAGTTATAACGTCATACGAAGGCAACATATCTGCGCCGTTGTTGTACACGTTCTGCAAGGATTCTAAAGGGACTGTCGAACGTGGGTTTTAGTGAATGTTGGAGACTGGATGAGCGATGCCGCTGACCAGAACGCAGAGGAACGGCTCGACCATGTTAATGGCCCTAATACGACGGCGTCGATAATTCTCGATTTCGTTGTTGCTGATCCCATAGCGACGTGCTGGTTCAACATCAGACTCGACGAACCCGACAGTCCTGTCGGCGCCAACAGCGCAAGTTTCCAGTACAACTCAACTGAGGGAGACCGGGTACGTTCAAGTTCATACCTATATACCTAGGAATCACGATCCAATGGAGTAGACGAAGGCATCTGGACTCCTTATCCGACACGGGCCTTTAGTGTGATTCGGCCAAAAGCTGGGCCGAAACGAACTTTAGGAGTTACCCAATGGCTTTCCAGTTTCTCGTCCGGATCGTCGACGGAAGGATGCAAGGGCTAACCGAAAGAATTACCAAATAGAAAACGTTTAGTCTCGCGCCGACCTCCACCTCCGCAACCAGTTCCCCAACTTCGTCTTCGACGCAATCCGGGGTCAGTACTACCAACCCCGCAATAGCGACGACAAGCGCGACGACCCCGTCCGCTAGCGCCTCCGCTAGCCACACCCCCGGATTATCGCCCGGGGCTTCGGCAGGCGTGGGCGTTGGGGTAGGACTAGTCGGCATAGCGATTGGCGCAGGGGCCGCGCTTTTCTTCTACCGACGGAGCAGGAAGCGGGGAGATGATGATGGTCAGGGGGAGATCGCGCCGACGAAGCCCGAGTTGATGGGCTCGTCGCCATATCCGCCGTCGGCCGGGGGTTCGCCAAACGTGTCGGTTTCAGAGTATCCCAAGTCGGGCTACTACGCGCAAGTCCCCAATAACGAGATACACGAGGCGCCCGCGTTCCAAGACGGCGTTGTTAAGAGCGAGTTAGGAGCGCCGCACGGCCCGTACAACGATGCAGCCGCGGAATTGGAACAGCAGAAGTTTCGCGGTACACCACCTGTTGTTGCTAGGCAGGAGATGGAGGCGGCGCCTGTGATACATGAGATGCCGTAGAGCATAGAATAGGGACGGTTATGGTCGCATATTTTAGAAAACTTATAATGTATTAATAAGGAAGTGAAAAAAAACGAGATTGTCTTCGTCAGACAAACTTACCTTACCCAGCTGGTTTTACTATGTATGTATGTATAATTGGACGGGTCTTGGTTTAATTTGCCGGCGGTGAGAAAAGGACTGGGCAGGCAGGCAAGTATGTAGGCACCTACTACGTAGTAGGGACGTAGATAGGCTGGTAGGTAAGCAAATATATTCGCTACCACCGTATCAATTATCCATCGTTTGACGCACGTCGGCAGCGTGGGACGTAGCCGAGGTCATATAGCTGACTGGCCGGGAGCTTGCCGAGACCGGGAGTACGTATGCGTATTAACATTTAGGGTATCATTCACCAAGCTCAAGCATCTTTCGTCTAGCCTATAGTTAGACAGAGAGCTTGCGGAGGACGGGTACGTGCACATGGTTGCAAGGGGACGGGTTACGCTCGTGGATCCTTTCCCCAACTTCCAAGGTTTCCCTGGATATGTAGTGTGATCTTCAGCCCATATGCACGGGTGTTCTTTGTCCTGTTCTGTGCTGTTCTCCCCCCCAACGCGGAGATTGGAGATTTCAGGCTATGCGCGTCATTTGCAACCAAGAGGGCAGCAAGCCATGAAAGCCCTACCGAGCCCAGTAACCGAGTCGCGGGGGGCGAGAATGGAATAAAAGCATTGTGGTTTCCCATTCTTAGATTCTTTGATTGAATCTATTCCCCGATCGCCAACTTCGATCTCCCCACGTACCAACTTACCTATGCTACGTACTTGCCGCGGAGTTAAGGATTCAGATAGGTAGAGAAGCGAAAAAAGAAAAGCCATGGCAGGCTGGTATTCTCTTGGGATCGCCTTCTTCGCCGCCATCGGCACATTTCTCTTCGTACGTTTGTGTACTTCCTTGCTTCCCGGGCTCGATTCTGAATAGCTTTGTCATTAACTAGTGCTCTCTATTATAGGGATTTGACACGGGCATTGCTACTACCAGTAAGTTTCTTACAGAAAGACGGAGATAAAGTCTAAATGCCACCAAGAATGAGTCACGGGCTAAATCTTAACCAGCCATCGCTCACGAAAGCTGGATCGATTACATGCACCACCCCTCCAATGGACTCACCGGTGCGGTAGTAGCCGTGTACATCGCCGGCGAAGCGATCGGCGCTCTCACCCAAACCTTCATAGGGGATAGGCTAGGTCGTATCCGGTTCATGCAGCTGCTCTGCATCATCGTCACGATCGGCACCACGATCCAGACCGCCTCCGTCAACATCGGCATGTTTCTCGCGGGCCGCGCCATCGCCGGCATCGCGGTCGGCGGCATGGTCGGCACCGTCCCGATCTACCTCAGCGAGATCTCGGCGCCGGACCAGCGCGGGCTCATCGGCGGCATCTCGGGTTGCGGCATCGCCTTCGGCACCATGGCGTCCAACTGGGTCGGCTTCGCCTGCTCGTACGCGCCGTACGGCGCCGTGCAGTGGCGCCTGCCCCTCGGCATCCAGATCCCCTGGGGCGTCATCATGTTCGCGGGCCTGTCGACCTTCATGCCGGACTCGCCGCGCCAGCTGCTGCGCAACGGGAAGGTCGAGGCCGCGCGGCGCGAGTTCGCCCGCGTCCGCCGCGACCTCAAGTCCCACGACGAGGAGTTCGCGCTCATGCGCGCGCAGATCGAGTTCGAGATGGCGCGCGAGATCAAGTCCTACCGCGAGGTCTTCACGCTCTTCGGCCGCCGCGCGTTCGTCTCGATTATCGTGCAGACTATGACGAGCTTGACGGGGATCAATGTTATTCAATACTACCAGACTACGTTAGTGCTGCTATAATAATCCTTTGCAGGTTTTTGCTGATCGTGTACTCATGAACTTACAGTTTATACAAGTCGTTGGGCATACAACAGGAAACGATTCTCGCGCTGGCTGGCGTGTACGGCACTGTGGCATTTATTTCGAATACTATCACGACGCGGTTTTTGACGGACCAGTGGGGTCGTCGGAAGATGATTATATCGGGCACGGCGGGTTTAATATTGATCATGATATACTCTGCGGTGATGCAGCGCGAGTTCCAGAACAGCAATAACAGGCTTGGCAAAGGTTTCTCAGTCTTGGGTATCTACCTGTACGTTGCGTGGTACTATGCCATGGTTAACAGCACAACGTGGCTCTATGGCGCCGAAGTGTTGCCCATCGCGCTAAGAAGCAAGGTGATGGGACTCGCGGCGGCGGGTCACTTCATCGTCAACGTCGCCGTGACGGAAGCCGGGCCCAGCGCGTTCGCTAACATCGGCGAGAACTATTATTACGTCTTTGTCGGGTGCACGTTGGTCTTCCTGATCATCGCGTATTTTTACTTCCCGGAAACGCGCCGGAAGACGCTCGAGGAGATTGCGCGGGCTTTCGGCGATAAAGTTGTGCTCGTTGACGAAGGTCCGATCGATGGTGAACACGTAGATGGGCAGGACGAGGAAACGGGCAGCGTCGTGAAGGGTGAGAATAAGGCTACGGCGTCCACTACTTCGACTATTCCTCCTAGCCACGGGCCCACCCCGTAGTAGTAACTCTAAATCATCTATACCTATCTAAGAGAAGTTTGAATCATGATAATTACACGAGAGCGAATCCTAATGATGACATAGTACATCGAAATCGTAATAAACACCCAGGTATGGAGTCTCACTCTAGTGCTTTCGGCTGCCATGTGCCAATGTCATTGTATTGGACTGTGCGCTTTACTATCCCCTATACGTCCGCCAATGGACGGTAGGCTCCAATTACACAGCAAGGCTATGTTGTCATCTATCTATTTGCTAGATATGTATCTACATCCACTTCTCCATTCCCTTTCACTTTCAAACATTGCACATAGGAAAAAAAAAAGGTCAGACTAAGCTTAATTATACCATGGAACCACAACCCCCCCCTATTCCAAAATCATTTTGTCGGCAGAGTGGAATGACCCAAACCACCGAGAACCTCGATGTGAAGTTTGTCATTGGAATAGCAACTCTCTAGAGTCTTCTGCTATGTGGGATCTCTTTGACAACACGTTCGGGCAACTTTCTACCATACATAGGTAGGTAATTGTACTTGCTGCCGTCTTGTAGCTCTTGCTGTTACTTAGGCCCCAAACCTCTTCAACGGGGGAATCCCTCCAAGTCGAGACGAGAGGGTCTATGTCTCAAGCGAAAAAGACGGAGGACTTTTCATTATTCTTTCTTCCAAGGGTCGCGGAAGGGTGGTTCTATTTGCTTCGGGATACTCCAGCTACCGCCAGTACACAATGATACCAAATCATATGCCTCTTTCTTCTGGGCAAAGACCAAATCGAACCTCATCAAGAATGTTGTCAACCGAAGAGCACCGACAGATCTTCTGTCCCTACGCGTCTTATTAATGTCAAATCGACTGGCTTCGGCGGAGACGTTTATCTCGACGAAAACGGACCTAGCGGATCCCGATATATCGCGCTCAGTAATTGCTGGGTATCTGATATACCCACCTGCATAACAACCGAGTCTGCATTGCCCGACTGTAAGAAACGTATACTATGGGGCATTCTACCCAAAACTATCCAGTAAGCCTTGATATTTACCCGCCAACTGAAGATTCAATATTTATGGGTCGACCGCCTCTGCATAATGCAAGGAAATGAGGAAGATTGGGTGCGGGAATCCAGGCGAATGTTCCATGTCTATAGGAACTCCTATGTAACCCTAAAGGTTAGGGAGGGGAGCTAGAGAGAGAGAAACCCAAGTTTCTCGATCCTTCTACTTTCGAAGAGGGGTCGGCTTCATAACTATTAGCACCATGCTAGATAAAAGTGCCGGAACTTCAAAACCCGGCATAGAACATACTCTTCTCGTTTATGTTGCAGTCGCCAGCGATAGAGATGATATTCTGAGGATAGTGATCGAACTATTTAAAAGTGTAGAAATTATTTATGATTATTTTCGAATAGGTAGATAAAAAAGTATAGATCATAGGTCCCCTTTAGGACATTATCCCTTTAGTTGGCATAAGACTACAGCTCCACGACGATTAGTAACTGTACTTCCATCAACCCCTGAGCTCCACTGGCACCCACAAAATCCTACTTCTAGTTGGTTAGACGCCTCTGAAGATCGCTGTGAGAGCCTCAACGCTTACAGGCTTGAGAGGCCTGCGCTATCGCCGATGTACAGTTACCGGTTTTATGGAGACTGTAGTCTTATGCCAACTAAAGGGATAGTTTTTTGTTTGTATTGTAATTGAAACGCCAAAAAGAGAAGATAACCTCAACTCTATCTACCTAATCAACGATATTACAGATTATCTTCTTCCTGCTCAATATATTCCAAAGCCAACATTCCTATGTGGCTCATGGACCTCTCATACAATTATCATTTGAATAGGCTCAGTTCGACTTTTTGACACTACGTTGCCCTGATTCCGAGCGAAGCTATCGGATAGCAAGTTAGTTGATTACCGGTAAACAAGGACTAATGTAAAAGTAAATCGTTTTAGTAGTCAAAACTTACATAGTACTCGACCCCAAGAGTATTCAAAAATATCGCCATCCATCCCGACGTGCCGAAGACAAAGTTAAGAGCGGCTGAGACTTGGACTATGTTCTTTCTATTAAACACGGATGCGAGCACGGCTATATGTCGGTTGGGATCCTCTCCAGAGAAAAAGGGGGCGCAGTCTGGATATGCTGCCAAAGTCGCATTTTCACCCCTTAACAAATAATTGATCTTGTCGCACGGCTCAACATAATAGAAGCCCCCTATAAGAGATATGATCACGACCGCTGGCATCATCAGTATTCTCATAGTAACGATAGAGCCGCCCTAGACGGAAAGGAGTATTAGCAATCCATCTATATATCATACTTGAGATCTCTATCGATGGGTAGGAACACACATAAACCCAAGCGCGTAACATCCAGGCTCGATGCTCTGCGATCTTATGCTTCTTGGCGCTAATGCAGCCACGAGTCAACGCAGTGAGGAACATAACACCTAGCAATGCCACCATGGATTGCGTATCGACACCGCCGCCCTGAGAGCGTGGCGCGATCATCACGGCAGTAATAGCGCCGGGGACCGAAAGGGAGACTGTGATCCAGCCAAAAATCCTATGCAATCCCATCGCCTTGCGTCGAACCACAGGGATGAATTGAATACATGCTAACAAACTAGCGGGCAGGATAACCGCTAGATGCGTGATGATTCCGATTTTGTAGTACTCCTGATTCAGGTAGTAGAAACACTCGCCGGGCACCGCGAGATCACGACCGCCAGGGACTGAGCTGCCGCAGAAGGTGCCGTAGAAATCCAGATACCTCAAGCGCGACAAACTGAAGCCGGAAAAGATACCGCCGAGAACGAGCCAGAGCCAGAAGTTATACCCTTTGGAGAACCCCACGGCGCCATAGAGCTTCTGAGCTAACGCCGTTAGGACGTTCTCCGGAGTCTTAGTCGACGCCACCATTACTGAAAATAAAAACACAAAAGATTTTAAGGAAACAATGTCAATGACAATGTAGGTATTGTGAACAAGAATTGCACCTTGAGCGCCGATAATAAAAAGAATTTTACAACTTCGCAGATCCTCTACTTTATATCAAGTAGAACAACATGGCTTTGGGATGAAAAACTCAACTACACCCCTTCTACAAACGTACGATGCGCTGACGTGGAGAGCTTTGCGAGAACGAGAGCTGGTTCCTGGGAAGGCCTGTAGCTGGCGCGGCGCGGAGGAATGGGTTGAGCTGGACCGGACCAATGATGTGGCCGGGATTGATCATATGGCCAGGGGTGCATTCGCTTTCGGATAGGATCCGTCTCTGACAGGTCAAAATCAGCGCCCCTTTAAACCCTGTCGCCGACTCACTTGCCATAAAAAGATACGGACCTCAACCACTGTAATTGTTGGGTACTACCTACTAGGTAGGTACCTATGTAAACGCCCTAATCCGCTGCAGGTGATAACCAAAAGTTCAATATTTTTGATACCTTGTGTCTAGGTAGGTACCTATGTATGCCGATACGGAGTCTGCATGTTCTTATGTCCGGCTAAGGCAATGCATAGAAAATTATCGCCGAATGATCCGGCATCCAAAATACCTGCTAGATTACGAAACGTGATCATTTGCGTTATGATTCTTGTGATATAGGAAGAAGAAAGAATGGCGTGTGTCTAAACCATTTGCGATACTTGAAAGTGTGTGTGTGCGATAGTAGCAGCTATTATTACCAACCCCCTTTTTGAACAAGGAGTTATTCTTCAACTAATAGCTGTCTACAGTCAAGGATTAGAACACCTAAGCACCCACAAAAGTCGGTTCAGGGCACTGTTGGTACAAATCATAAGAGGCAAAATAGACATAAGTATCGTTCATAGTCTATTCTATATCTAATTCATTAGGTCATATGAGCTATATTTTGCCTCCTGATCCCTCGCTGTAGACGGCCGCTACCCAGTTAAAGGGGTATTCTTCAAATTGTACGGTAAGCATCCTATCATACAGCTCAAAATGGCTGGCGCCACCACCAAGTTTAAGTTCGATCATCATGGTAAGCTTATCTCATTCAATTTTATATATTAAACAACTCTTCTCTCATCCTCTTAGACGGCACAAGTAACCTTCTTTACCAGAGGATCAACCAGGTTACACCAAACAATGTTACGCCTCCCCCTATTTTACAATGAATAGATGCAATAGGAGCACTTACTTAGGTAATTAGAGACTGTGAGCAAATTTATAAATGATTATAATCTCTGGGCCAGTGTCTTTAATGACCTAGGTGAGTAATACTCGAGGTAAGATTGTATTTAGGTGATAGATGATCGCCCATATGTTCAGCTTCTCAAGAGTAAGCATGAAACCCCCTATTTTCTAACCACATTTTATATACTGCGTTCAATTAACAGAACCTAGCAGGAACCTAGGAATCGTATCAGTATTTTTGTTTGGAATATTGGCTAGAACATAAAGTTGCTCGATTCTATAGGTACATAACCGAGATCATAGTAGCCATTATTCACCGCCCGCAAACGATCATGAGAAATTTACATAGAAAAAAGCCTTAGATTGCTTCTCGCAATGACCTCACTTCAGCTGGTACGGGGCATGTTTTTGATTAGTCTGCGTCAATTACAGGCTGAAGGAGAAAATCGTACAATGAGAAGCTAAAAGCCCAATCAGGAAAACAGGTTCTACGTAAGCTAATAGAACCCTTACGGTTTTTGAACCTGCAGTAGTTCAGCCTATCCTGGTTTGGCGAGGCCCAGGGTTGCGGTCTCATGCTCGACGAAACCTGGGGACTTAGCCGCAACATCTTCCGGACAGAGTTAATTGGGTGAAGGCTATCTATATATGGTTCTAATTTATGAACGTCGTCGTAAGATTTGATGGAGATAATATAATGTATGCATCCATGAATAATTCGAGCACTACGAATATACGGGCAACTACTCTCATCCTCCATTATTTAACTATTTCGTTATTGGGGTTACGTGGACTCTCGGCACGGGTAATTGGAATGCAACGTGACCTGAATATTGAACATAATGAACTGAAAATATAAGGATGTCTATGTCAGCTTCTGTAAGCGTTACAAGAGACCTAGGTAGTCATTCGCTGTCGATGTTTGAATGACTTCCGGAGCCTAAGTACCTCGAAAATTCTCAAGATGCTCGCCCCTTTCTTCTTCGTTCTCAGTGCTGTGCCATTGAGTTTGGGGCTCTCGTCAATTAAAGCTCCTGCTTCAAATGAGCAGAAAGAAGACGAATGTACCACCATAACTAAGCGTGTATCATGGTTCGTGTTCCTCCGCCTCTAGCCAATATTGAGATGCTCATGATGGTTGAAGGAGAAACCTTACGTCAACCGAGAAGTCGGACTACCTCAAGGCGGACCTGTGTCTCATGTCGTCCCCGCCGAAGGATGGCATAGAAGGAGCAAAGAACAGATGGGACGAGTTGCAGTATATCCACATCGTTCAAACCGACTACGTCCATGGCGTCGTAAGTCGAAACCAAATCCGCTTGTATTCCACCATCCTTCTTAACTCTCATCAACTAGGGTGCATTCTTGCCTTTCCACCGATACTTCATGAAGGTCCATGAACATGTCCTCAGGACCGAGTGTAGTTACACCGGACCTCTGCCGTAAGAGATTAAACCGTCTCCTATGCGGAGTCTAACAGGCACTGATAGTTAAAGGTACTGGGATGAACCTGCCGACATTGGGAACATCATTGGATCTCCCCTTTTCGATATCGAAACAGGATTCGGAGGCAACGGCACAGGAACTCGTGGCTGTGTTGCCGATGGACCATTTGCCAACCTTACCCTACGGTTCCAGGCCGACCTGACAATAAGCGAGTATTGCCTCTCGCGATACCTCAACGATCGTGCGCTCTCTATGGCGACCAAAGAAAACGTTGACAAGTGTCTTGAGAGAGAAACTTATGTAGAGGCGTGGAACTGCTTGGAAGGGCTCCCTCACGGAGCCGGACACGGAGCTGTAATGGGAACTGTAAGTCTCCTTACCATGGATTGCATCAATCCGCGAGAAGATCTGCACACTAAAGATACTAGATGATCAACCCTTTTACATCGCCTGGTGATCCCATCTTCTATCTCCATCATGGTTATCTTGATAAGCTGTGGTGGGACTGGCAGTCGCTGAACTTGACGACGCGGTTGACTGAAATAGGAGGCAACAACACGGGTCATGGCTTTGGTCCCGGCTTCGGTGGGGCTCCAGGTGGAGGTCCCGGTGGCGGCTTTCCCGGCGGTAACGGTAGCTTTCCGTTCCCTGGATTCCCGCCATCTAATGGGTCGGATCCCTTCCCATTTCCCGACGGGAATAAGGAGGTCAACCCAGCGTTCACGGACTACTTCAACGATGGCGGAAATGTGACGACGTTGAACCATACTCTGTGGTCGGCAGGTGTCATGGACAACGTTACGATTGCGGATGTCATGGACCCAAGTGGTAAATTCATGTGCACCGAATATCTATGAAGTGTGTAACCATTCGGGCCAAAGGTGGTTGTATGTATTTCTAAGTGTTGCACCTAAAGTGCGCACACTGCTAAGTTTACCTAAGCTGGGCAGGGCCCCACGTATTCTTGATGACTCATCTACTAGCCCATGGATTTACCGTCTTTAATCAATTTCTGTGTGAGAGATGACGTAATCAAGGAGAGTAAAGGAAAACTTTTTAGTTTCAGGTTGAACTTTGGAACCTAAGGGATACAACATCATTTACTCCCTCGACACCATGAACGGACACCTGCTTGCTAAGTTTGCGACTGAAGTGGTGACACTGTGGTCAACCGTTTACAGGTGAAAAAAGGATGATTCATGTTGAATGAACCAATTCCACACTCGCACTTGCGCCATATACCTACTCTCCTTGATTAACCATAGAGATGCCCGGAGTGCCACAACTGTTGAAGTTGAAAAACCAATATAAAGCACGTGGAGAGAAAAATAGCATGCGATGAGGGACATAATATTAGCCAATCTCCCACCTACGTCGAAACCCCTCGTCTTTTGCCATGAGGCGGCCAGCTGTTGTTCAGCTCGTCGTCTAGCCTCGCGAAGGGTCAGTCATCAATGGCCTAAAGCCGAGTATGATACCCTCGCAGCCCGGCGGGATATGAGACTCGTAATTGGTGATGATGACGCTCGTCAACTCGTAGCCGGGGGGCGCGCCGCTTTTCTTGATCGTGGCATGCCTCGCATTCCCATTTTCGATTGAACGACCTTTATTGGTGACAAACTTGACTTTACCTAGCTTATGGCCGTACGTGACTTCGAACGATTTAATCCATTCATCGGCCCAGAGGTCGAGCTGTTTCGGCGCGCCCCCGGTGCTGGATCCCTGCCAACTACCCCATGACTGGCCCTGCTTGATCTGCATGCCGTCGATATCGTCCCATGCCCGCACAATCAACGACGTGATGGGCGAGCTGCGGTTGTCGACGCGGGGCGGCGTTGAAGGGTCCCATGAGGAGTAATACGCGTAGCGGCCGAATGGACCGTAGAATATCTCACGGTCGAGGTTTTTCATGGCGGACTCTGTCATGGACGCGCCGGTCATGAAGGGCCAGAGCTCGGCGTAGTTGAGGACGTTCATGATCATGCTTGTATCGTACTCGGCGTAGGCTCTGTACTTGCCGGCATCTGCGCCCCCTTTATCGCCGACATCCTCGTAAGGCTTTACTTGGTAGCGCCCTTGAATGTAGATTTTCTTTGCGTAAGAAACGTAGTCCACATCGTCGTTGCTATCCTTGGGGCTCTTCCCGGATTCAAAAAGGTCTGCATAAGCTTCTTTCCACGTGTCGATTACGTTGGCTGGTATGCCCAACGCTGGGCCTGCCTTGATGGCATTCTCTAGGCAAGACTTCTGTCGGGATAAATCCTTGTCATCCGGCATTCTGTAACCTTGTTGGGGTGATGTTTTGGCTCTGAACTGTGCCTCCATGGCTTTGATATTCTGAGGAGAATACCCCCACTCTCTGCCCTGCTTAATACCGTCGACTAACAACGCAAGATATATGTTAGCCACAAGAGCAAATAAGGGAAGTGAGACCACCGCGAAACGGTCGAGCTGAAACTGCGGAAGCGCGGCCAAGACCACGCTGCTAAATGCGACGTGAGAGGTTTGAAGAGTTCTCGCCGCTTGCTCTTTATCGGCCCCCGTCGCATTTTTGAAGTCTTTCAAATACTGGCGGTAGACTTTCATGTTTTCCTGGATGCCCTTGATCCTCTGCCTCAGGACCTCCAAGTGGTATTGCTCAATCTTGGAGTCGATCAGTTTCTCGATGCGCTCGCGTAGGCCCTCCCAGATTTTCTCCATCGACATGGGCGAAGAGAAAAAGATTGCGCCTAGGAGCGAGGTAAACGCCCCCAGGACGCCTCCAATAACGGGGATGAGCTCAGCGCCCAATGCGAGGATAGAGATGACATACTGGCCGACTTCATCACCGTCGTTGAAATCTATGCTTATGCCGCTTTCCGCGGCTTTCATCACTTTGGTGAGAAGGTCATTGATGAATTTGTCGTTGACATTCATTTTGGAGTGTCTTGTACTCAAGATAAAAGGGCTGAGTGAGCAGTGATTTCTTGCATAAGACTTTTAATGATAATTAGTTGGAGAGAGTGTATATAAGTGGTTGGTAGAGTCACTTTTCTGGCCGTGGGAAGAAGGACTGGTCGAACTCCTTTATACTTAACGGGTACTCCATCTCCTGTTTGTAACAGCACGCTCTCCGCAGTAGGCACATCCGTGTGCTAAGAATCGATTCATACTGCTAATCTACAGGTTTACGGACCTACAGATCTACAGTCCTATTGGTTGACTGATATACTGCATTTTACAGATCTCTACAGATCCATTGATCTACTAACCTTGGTGTAGCAGCGTATCACTAGTGAGTTGTTCTACGGTTGGTTTTGATGCCGTTGATGCGTGGATAGTGTACTAGCACTAGTTTGTGACGCTTCCTCGTGCCTTCGGCACTGCACTTTAACTAGAAAACGGGCAGTAATCAAGATATACCAAAGGTTAGCCGATGTACTGAAATTTGGTGTAGTTCTTATCTTATGAAGATCCTTACTTTTCTCAATTTCTTGTGTGCTTATTAGAGAGATACATGATAGTATAAGAGACGTTCTATATATAAGAGAAGTATCGTCGTTAATCGCTGCCCGTTTTACTAGTTAAAGCGCAGTGCCGAAGGCACGAGGAGGAGTCATAAGCCAGTGCTAGTACGTGTGTTGGTGTCTGTGTATGTGTATGTATGTGTGTATAAAATTCGAATGTTGCAAAGTGGTACTTAGGTTGTACGGAACTTCAATTTATCGTTGACCTTGTTGTCGCATAGACCACCTGGCTGACAATCTACCTAGAGAACAGGTATCTTTTAGTCTGCCAGCTACCTGCCAGCTACCTTATAAACGAGTAACGCTTGTTGTCGTATCTAATAATTATTTAGTTTTCTAATGACTCTCTAGCTTTGCTATTTCCTGCTACGAGGTAATTAACCTGGTTATCGTTACACTTATTTAGCTGATGTTGTACCTAGGTACCTAGTTGCTACCTAGTACTCGTATAGCCTTGAGGCAGGTGTATCGGTGGAAGGATTAAAAGAGAGGATACTTGGCTTGTATCTGCTGTGTCGAAGCTGGGATAAAGTAGTGCGCTAGAGTTGCGGCACTATCAGTACGTAATGTCTCAGATAGTTGGCTACAACTGAGCACTTTGAGTTCCATTGTGCACATTAGACTGCCAATTGAACATGTTTGAGAGTATGACGGCAAAGTGATGCTCATTGAGATAATGCGTCTAGAACAATTGGTTGCATCATACATTATACGGCACTGCTCTGTATTACTGTTATTATTGGGTTCCAATCACCACTTTCGATTAGATACATCGAGGATCAGAGATACCAGTATCAGAAGTCTCGTATGTGAGAGCTGGAGACCGCAATGCTCCTGGGTGGTTTTATAAGGACCTGTTCGCAGTTTGGCCCTAAGGCCTTAGACAAAGGGAGGCTTATGTATGCATGCCGTGTTCTTTGGCAGGGGTTAGTTTAGAGCTTCCTGTGCAACAAGACATATATTTACTAATCCTGTAGTTAGGCCTTGTGATATTAAGGAACGTTTAAAGCTTATAGTTTAGTCTGTAGAATGTATTTATCCTGTGTTTTTCGTACTATATTGGATCTCATCTGCCCTCTCCTGTACTCATGTTCCTTCCACTGTTGAGAAGTTGATATCCATTTTCTTTCCTTCTCATGCAGAGAAACTAATCTGAGGTTGAATGGGGAGAGGACCTTTTCTAACGGTATCATATTTAAGCAGAATTTGATTATATTGAGAGAAATACACAGGAAATCAAACAGCATATCCAAAGTCAAATAACTTAAAACATCTTCAACTGACAAACCCCTATTCCAATTGTGGAGTCATTCAGGGGGATGCTTTGCTTAGTCATCAACTTCGTGCTCCGGTCGATTTAAGGTACTTCCGAAGTAGGCAACTCCGACCACGTCCTACGCCCTTTGAGTCTTTGAGCACCGATCCTTCCCCGGAGTCAATGACTTGCTGTTCGGCGAATCAGTTACCTTGAGAATAACGCCTTCACGATACGATAAGATGCGCCTGGCCCGTGCCCTGCATCGACATCTATGGACCCCTGCTGCTCTTGCTGACCGTATTTATGGCCGACCAACCTTTGATGATGATCAAGATGCATTTTCCTGTTCTTCTCTTACTTGGGGTGTAGTAGAAATATCTTGGACCAACTTACTAAATATAATCACTCAACCCTGGTGCGCATGAGAACGTGATCACGTACCCACCAGTGCTCTGAGAAATTTTCAAGCTGAGCCAACATGCAGCTCACCAGCTTGCTGCAAAAGCCCTCGGGCTATATTCTGGCCAGTGTACTCTGCTCGCTGGGAGGGTTCCTTTTCGGCATCGATACTGGTATCATTGGCCCCGTCACCGTAATGAACGATTTCACCAAATATGCTGGTAATCCGTCCCCTACAATCCACGGTCTGATCGTATCGTCTATTCTCATACCTGCGGCAATTTCGTCCTTCTTCGCCGGTAGAGTTGCGGATGCGCTTGGCCGCCCCCTCGGAATTGCCATCGGCTCTTTCATCTTTGGCACCGGAGCTGCTCTCGAAGGCGCCTCCGTGCATATTGCTATGTTTATTGTCGGCCGCGTCGTCGAAGGAATTGGTGAGGGGCTTTATCTTAGCATGATGGTGGTGTAAGTTCGCGCCTCATATCCGCCTAGACATTAACTTAATTCTAAGTCATCCCGATCTAGTTATATCTGCGAGATTTCACCCCCTCGCTACCGTGGCGCCCTAACCACGGCGCCCCAACTACTCACTACTCTTGGCTTGGTCACCGGCTTCTTCACATGCTACGGCACCGCTAATATGCAGTCGTCATTCTCCTGGCGTCTACCCTTTATCCTGCTGGCTGCATACTCGGGCGCCTTTTCCGCCTCAGTCCTCATGTGGCTCCCGCCCTCCCCGCGATGGCTCACCCTCCACGGGAAGACCCAAGAAGCCTCCGCGGCCTGGGACAAACTTGGCGTTGCTGCCGCTGACAGGGAGAAGATCCTAGACCAGTACGACGCTACCGTCGTTGAAAACGCCATCCCGGACGCCAGTGGCAACATCAGCGCCGGCCACGTCGCGTCGACCACGATCGCCGTCCCGAAGTCGAAGAAAGCCGAGATGCTCGACGTGCTGTCTTCGGACGCTCGCCCTCGTCTGATTCTAGCCGTCTTCCTCATGGGTATGCAGCAGCTAAGCGGCATCGACGGCGTTCTTTACGTAAGCCCACCCCCTTTTCCCCCTCATCCTCCCCCCTCCATCACTTCACCCCCAAACTAATAACTCCCCCAGTACGCCCCGCTCCTCTTCCAACAAGCCGGCCTATCCTCCAACGAATCCACCTTCCTCGCCTCCGGCGTCTCCGCGATCCTGATCTTCGGGGTAACCATCCCAGCGACCATCTTCGCGGACCGATGGGGGCGTCGCCTGAACACGATCCTCGGCGGGCTAGGCATGACGTTGACCATGTTCCTCATGGGCGCGCTGTACGCCTCCTCGTCGGTGCACGCGGGGACCGGGGCCGGCCGCTGGGTCGTCATAGTCTGCATCTACGCCTTCGCCGTCATCTACTGCGTGTCGTGGGCCGTCGGCATCAAGGTGTACGCGGCGGAGATCCAGCCGCAGCGCACGCGCGCGAGCGCCACCTCCATCGCGCACGGCAGCAACTGGCTCAGCAACTTCCTCGTCGCTCTCGTCACGCCGACGCTGCTCGCGAAGACGAGCTACGGCGCGTATTTCCTGTTCGGCGGCTGCACGCTCCTGACCGCGGCCGTGTGCTGGGTCTTCATGCCCGAGACGCGGGGCATGAGCCTCGGCGAGATTGACGAGGCGTTCGTGACGAAGAGCGGTCTGGCTAAGGTTAGCGGGGTGAGGGAGTGGGCGAGGTCGTTGCAGGGAAGGGTTCGGTGGAGGAGGCCGGTTGCGGTGGATGTGGATGCTTGAATGTATAGGTACGTAAGAGCCAGGAAAGGGTCTTGTATTGGATTTTCCTGTCGAGTGCCTAGGTAGGTGGCCAGCGTGCTAGATATATACGAACCGAGATTAGTCATAGCCATATGTAGTGCCTTACCCTGGTTGGTGGGTGGACTTTGAAAGCATCCCTCAGAAAGCAAGTACTCATCAATCAAATTAAGAGGTCACTTAATCCATGCTACAATACTTTTACTTGCTAGTGAAGAGTCTCTCACTCATATTGACAAAGCGCATAATGGTATTCGAACCAATCATGGATGAATTCAGTAGGGTTCTATTGAATACATATAGCTCGTAGCGCTATGTCCATGAAGGTAGGACTGAAAGGGGGGTTTCGTGCGTGTGCGCGGAAGGGAGGAGTTATGTACATGGTATGAAGTGGAACGTAGCCGTCTCGGGTTTCCTATCAATCCTCAACCCGTGACAGACTTATCCATATGCCGCCCTGTCTCCCTCGTCGACCTTCGTCCCGTCCATCCGGTTATATGCAAATCGTGCCAAGCATCATTAGCGAAGAAAAGGAAAAGCCAATGAAAATAGGGAGTAATGCCCGCCATGCACGGAGGAATAGGTATTCGTAGACATCCCTCCCAGAAAACGCCCCCATACCACCACGATAAGCCGCACGCCTTCCCCCCTGCCTAGGTCCAGAGGGAAATGAAAATAAGGTAAAAAATAATATCCCGTCAATAGGGTATAGATTAGGGATTGTAAGAATTATTGAAATGCGCCGAAAAAGGTTGCGAACCCTACAGAGTTATAGAATTGGTCCTATCCTCGTTCTATACTCTCTGGGCTCATCATGCCGGTATCATCCTTATCCGTCTGGCTATTGTTGCCTTGGCTCTGTGTACTTCCGACGCGTTCCATCGGCGGGGCGAGAGGCAGAGAAGCGACGTTCGTTGGTAGGGTTCCTCCATTCGGCATAGATATACTCTTTGCCTTCTTCGGACCGCCTTTCTCAGGACTCTGATTTGCTGCCTTGCTGGCTTCGGCTGCCTGGGCTTCCATTTTCTTTTTCTTTTTGTTGATGGCGTTTTGTTCCTTGGGAGGGCGCTTTTGAGGAGACACGATCTTGCCAGTTGCACCAAGACGCGGTCGAGGTCTTCGCTGCTTGACAGGCAAGTCTTCATCTTCCACCAAAGGTGTGTCGCCATTAGCGTGCAGCTTAGCGAGGAAGAAGTTCTTGACAAGTCCGATTTGCTCCTGGATGTTCTCCTTGGTAACGGGGTCGGGAGGAGCAAGATCTTCGAATAGGACAGCATCAGAAGGACCTTGAGTCGGGTTCTGGACCTGGTACTGGTTGCGAACCCTAGACTGGAGGAGATGGAGAGGAACAGAGAGCATGCCACCCATCTCACCAGCGAGGCCAAGTTCCTTAAATCCAAAGAAGTCCTCGCCCAGTTCTTCAGCGAAGTCACCTCCGATAAACTGTTCACTCCCGTCGTCAAACGCGGCGGCACCGTCCGGACCTCCTGATTCCATCACAGCAGGACGTAGCAGATCGCCTAAATGTGCCTTCATCCGTTCGTGGATACCAGTGAGCTTATGGCCGAATCTCTCAACTTCATCCTTGGCATAGCTCTCCAGACCCTCAATAGAGTAGCCCATTTCAGACAAGGTGTGTAGTAAGGCCTCCTCGTCGCTGTATCGGGGTTGGGCTGTATAACCACGTTGAACATACTCTGGAGACGGGTCTTTCATTTCGATCTCCGTATAGTTCTTGAACGTAGTGACAATCTTCCCGAAATAATCAGCGGCGATGTCAGTGATGGCGTCCATCGCAGACGGCTGAAACTCTTCAAAGCCTGCATGGTAAAAGATCTTTGCAACGGATCGTTGCAGACCTGCTCTGCAAACCTGCGGTGCCATCACAATGTTGTCGCCACATACGACGTGCGGTTCAGCATCCTGCTCATAAAACGGCTCTGGGTTGTACTTTGGAAACTGGTTGGCGTAAACCTAGAGGATGTTAGTTAAGAGATCCTTGTGCGTAGTGTGATAAGATCATACCTGAGTCTGGAGCTGCATCTGCTTTATAACCCCTATCTTCGAACAAATCTTCCTTGTTTCCTGCATTTGCCGGATATTGGCATCGAATTTCTGGGAGAGGGCACTCTTAGGAGCAGTAAAATAACCCGGTGGTAGAGTATGGAGAAATTCCTCGTGCTGGTTGATGGCGTTGCCTTCCTCGTCCTCGATCCACTGGAGTTTAGGTGGGATATCGGGAATAATGCATTGAGGCTCGTAATAAAAGGGGAGGCATTTTTCTTCATCTTCCTCCATGCCCTCTGCGAGAGTCTCAGAAGCCTTTTCCTTGGTAGCACCTGACGAATCCTGAGAACGACCGGCCGATGCAAAGGCTTCTGCCTTTTGGCGGTCACGCAGGTAGCGACGCATACCAGCCCTGGTTCGAAGTATTGCAGGTTCATCGACGTTTAGCTTATTCTTGTTAAATAGCTGGTATCGCGCCTTGGTAATTAGAGCACGGTCTTTCTTGGTCACCTGCTTCCAGATTTTATAATCCTCGTCCTCGTAGGCTTCCTGAGCAGCTTCGTTCAACGCCTGTCCCAGCACCATTCCATTTAGTTCGGGATCATCAATGTCCATAGCGTCAACATTGCTACCCATGCCTGAATGGCCATTGAGCCCACTAGGCGTCATAGAACCACCAATGGGCGGTGTCCCAAAGCCGTTGCTGCCGTCTAGTTCGGAGCCTTCACGATGAGCTTTTGCTAATAATCCGTTTAACTGTAGCGTCGGCTTCTGTTCCATGTTAGGTGTCCCCTCCTTTTGGTCAGAGTGAGTCTTTCTCGACTTCGTTCCTTTGGCACCTCCGGCGATTCGGCCGCGAGACGACATTATCGGCTCGTCGTCAGAATCATCGCCTCCATCATCGTCACCACCATTCTGTTTACGCCTCTCCTCGGCTTCAACTTCGGCACGGGGACGAATAACCAGGTCGGGGATTAAGGGAATGAGTTTCTCGGCTTCCTTGCGCATACCATTGGCCATCCGCCTAAGCGGGTGATTCATGTCTTGATTATAACGTAGACAGTTATCCCAGATTAAGTTGAGGTCGGTGACGAAATCGGCCTTGGACTTGTAAGTTAAGGATTTGAGCTTCTTCGTCATGGATCCGAGGTCCATTGGCTGTTTAATGACTAGAAGAGCGTCAGCATATATGTAAAGTTATATCATCGTGCAACTTACAATTATAGTAGTCGGGAGCATCTTTCTTGTTCACCCTTTGAAGGAAGGGGGTGGAATATTCGGTATGCGCCTTAAGCTCAGTTAAGACCTTTTCTAATGCTTCGTACAACTCCTCCTGGTTGACGTTCTCTTCGCTAGCCCACTTGCTCCTATTCTTGCGGACTTCATTCATAAGAGAGCGCAACTCAGCGTCCGATGCGCGCACCATGTCGCGCTTCATATCTATGCGCGCAATGAGGTGCTTAAGGGTGAGACTGGACGCGCCCAGGTTTGCGCTGCTAAGCGACCCATGGTTTTCGCTAGAGGTGGCTCCGCTGGCATTGTTATTGGTATTCTTGTCCATTTCAGCTTGAAGCTGTTTCTCCGACTCCTCGAGCTGTTGCTGTTCTAGCATAGCAGCTCGATCGTTCTCCAGGGTATAAAATACGGAAAAGAAGCTACGCTTGGCAGCTTCCTCGGTATCTTTGCGCGCATCTTCAAGTTGCTTGCGCGCGTCTTCCAACTTGTTGGCTTGCGCCTGCGTTGCTTGCGATCCCTGCGACGCATCTTCCTTCGCCCGATCGTATAGCTTGTCGGGCGACGGCGCGGAAGCTATAGGAGAACTACCTGACTTGGAAGGAGAAGGGAGAGCTTTCGAAGCGGCGACAGCGGCGGCTTTGGACTTTAGGGAGGATAGATTGGTAGAGTTAGTGTCAGGTTCATCTTCGTCGTCATCGTCGTCGTCATCATCATCTCCGTAATCATCTTCGTCGATTACTCTCTTAACTCTTTTAGGGGGGCGTTCTTGTATGGCGGAGTGATCAGTAGTCGGGGGAGGGGCGGAAGAGGGAGTCGAAGGCCGTCTCCACGATTCTAAAATTTCGTTGTTAAGTTCGCCATCAGGGCCATACAAAAGCGCAATCTTAGCCTCGTTCTTTCGCCGCAATTCGGCGAAGTGAGCTCGGAGGCGTTCCTCTTCATTATCAGATGCCTCAGGCACCGACGCGGCGGAATTATCGATAACTTCGCTAGATCCGGTGGTAGAATCATCAATATTGCGAAAAGGACGCTTCCCTACAACATGATGCTGTTGTGGAGGTGGCCAAGAATTTTGGCCGTTCATGATGGACATGATAGCCTCGTAGGCGTGTTAGAGTGATAGGCGGGTGGCGGTAGCCATACGGGAGGAAAAGACAGTCGCGTTTCTTGTTGAATTAGGGCGTCGGAAGCCCCTAAATTGACATAGGTAGAAAGAGCGACATCGAATTAGATGAGAGAAGTAATTTTGGAAGGAAAATGGATAAGGATGGTGATGCCTCGATGGGTTGCATTCAAGGCGATTTCGCGTATGTTCAAAGGGTGAGGTCTGCGAAGTGAGGTTTTAGAGCGGATCTCTCCCACTGTAGTCTTGCCAGTAGTGCCAATAGTTGATCACTGTCTAGTCGCTCTGGTCGCTGTGGTAAATCGCACTACCACATGTACCCTAGTACTTGCTATACTTTCCGTGGCGTCATGTCTAACGCCAAACCTCACCTAACCTTCCTAACTTTAATGTACACTATTAGTGTTCGGATGTATCCAAGTACCTACCATTCGCTACTAAATGCAGTCTTCTTCCTTTACAGGGGATATCAACCTGTCAGTGGACTGCTAGCATCCACTATAAATTGTCCATTCATACCTATTCGGGACCTACGCCGGTCGCGTACCTTCCTTATTAATTCAGCATTCGTCGCGTTGACATCGGCTACATTTGAATTTGTAAGGTACAAGTGTCAAGGCAATCGCAAATAATAGTACAAAGGCAGATGCGTTTAGCTCTAGCATAAAACGCCAACATATTGAGTTAAAATCTATTATCTTTGTCTATATCGTTTATTACTGTCGTTTTATGAGATTTACGAGGTTTCTTTATCGTATTTGAGTCTTCTTCAAAGTGCATCCCCATATTGAATGCTTCCTTGGCTCTGTACTTGAAGTCGATATTCCTGACAGAACACATCTAATAGAAAGGGCCCCGCAAACAGCGAACTTCCAGAATCGAATGATCCGAATCACAATAGGTATCTCCCAAGTCACGTGCCATTTGTCAAGTTTACAACTTGAACCGCACCAATCCTAAGCGCACAGCCACAATATCAGATGGCTTTCAGTAGTTTTTTATAAATAGCCTCAGTTGGTTATCCGTCACCGCACAAAGGTTGACAGAAACTGTGCTTACACAAGCATGTAGATACAAAATTGAGTCGATTTCTAAAGTTTAAGCCTCAATTCTAAATATGATAGAAATACGGCTAAACCTGCATGTTCCGAAATCCGACGTCACAAACTGTGGAGAGTGCCTGAATCTGATAAAGTGCGATAAGTTGCTAGTGGATCTAGGTAACCCCAGGCGTGCCAGGCGTGCCAACTAGGCAAGACGGCCAGCCGCAGATATGTATGTAATGCTGGGTACATCAGTACCTCCAAGATTATGCATTTGTTACGTAATTATATAGACATTTAGGTAGTAGATACCTAAGGCAACCAATCCAAAATCAAAGTGTGGGGCAGACTCTTTCAGGTGCAGCTTAGGTAATTCAGCTCACACCGCGGCTACGACGTCGGGAACTTTGTAGGTACTTAGGTACACGTACTCGTGGGCTTCAAGGGCTCTAGGCTCAAGTGTGACGAAAGAAAGAAAAAGGTGGGACCTCCGTACTATTCCATCGTAGGGAAGCAGCTGCTTACACCCAAAGCTTACCTACCCTTGCAGCCCTGGCACCAGCTTCTTCGTTTCGCCGTTTCGGAAACAGATACACACCTCTACAACTTTCCCCGACATATCAAAATTCTCCTTCACAAGAAAAGTGTACAACAATCGGAATCATGTTCATGCAAATCATAACGGCCTAAGTACCCACCGACTTGAATATGCGCATTCGTCTGCCCTTTGCAGGTTAGTCTCGCCGCCTTCCTCCTCTTTGTTGCTACCGTCCATGGATACGCTGTTTGATAGGCAGCATTCTACAAGATCCCCAGACGTGTGACGATGATCTTCGGGATTAACTTACCTTTTACATCCATGCCTGGTCTGGAGAACCCCTAGCTAACAACTACACTCCCTAGGTGTATTTTTCCTGCTATGCCTACTCGCAGGCTACGCAGGGCTTTCGTCCCTCCAACTCGACACCATCGTCAACGATAAAGTTCTACACTTCATTACCTTTTTCCTCCTAACTGTCGCCTTCTACTGGATCATCGACACCAACCGCCGCCGAACTCTCAATCTGACCGCCGTAGTATGTACGATATGTCTCGGCGTCGGTTCCGAATTCCTCCAAGGCTTTCTGCCCAATGGCCGGGAATTTGATCCTTATGACATCGTCGCCAACGTCGTCGGCAGTGTACTGGCCCTCGGACTATGCTCCTGGTACCATCTCCGGATGCTGGAGAGAAAGCGACTACGCCGGCAGTACAACGCCGTACCAGGTGAAGACGTCGAGGACCTCGAACTCGGTGAAGGGGTTGGGCTTCAAGAAGAGGGCGTCATTCCGGCCGGTGGAACCGAGCGAGCCGCTACACTAGAGGAGGAAGTTGACAACTGGGACGAGAACGCGGTAGACGCCTGGGACGATGGTGAAGACGAGGGCGACCTAGGAGTTAGCAACGGAAATGGGAAGGCGCACGACCAAAACGGAGGAGAGGTGGCCGATACTAAAAAGAGAGTCGACTAGGTACGCTACGAGAATACGATTGCAACGGTTGGACGGATTGAATGATACCTTTTTTTCTTCCTCGGGCGTACAGTTAGGTTCCATTACACGGCGTGAACTTCATCCGCATGTTGGCACCTTCTGGGAATCATCATGGCATATGTACGGGTTAGGATGAGATTGGTATGTGATTCATAGGCTACAAAAAAACGCAATTGCTGGTTTCTCCAATATTTTTTCTCACTTGGTGAGATATTAACTACAACACAGTTTGTATTTGCTTCATTCTGATCGGTCGCTTAATATCGCCGACGCCTAGAAAGGAGCGCCTACCTAGGTTCTATATACGAAGGCAGCATACATGACAGAGTGAACTAACTAACTTAGAACAATCTACCTAACTAAACCTCTTTTAATAGCTCTCTATTTCGATCTTACATTAGAAGTTCGGCAAGCACGCGATCGACGTCAAATAATGATCCGAGAAAATAATCATTCAGTGGGGTCTCGGCAAATACATGCGACATAGAAGCCTCTAGACAGAATGGGAAGTCCGAAAACGCTGATAGATAGAGATACGTAAGTCGCAATGTTCAAATGAGTAGTGAAATTGGGGTAAGAATTCTCTAGTTCATTTTTTACTCTTGTTCAAGATTTTTTGGCTTGGATAGACTTATTCAACATGTCCTCAACTACCAAAACGAACGGCGCCAAGCTTGGTGGGGAACCCTTGTTAAGTAGGGCAGATGAAGTTGAAGATGTAAGTCAAACTCCCAATTCAACAACACCACCCCAATATAACTTATATACTTGCTCGATATTACATAGCTAACTCATCTCTAGCTAGTTGATGCAGTGAAATCTCTCATCGTGCCATTTATCCGGGATGCGGACAATGCTGCCTCGACTCGAGCCAGCGGTTCTATAGGTCCTGATAGCCAAGGGGCTCCAGGTCGAAATGTCTTAGTAGATTTGCAGAAGCCAGAGGACTTAGTGAAGAAACTAGGATTCTCAATCCCCGAGGACGGGACCGGAAGGGAAGGATTATTAGACGTTATCCAGACCATCCTCCGCTACAGCGTGAATACATGGGACCAGGGGTTTATGGACAAGTTATACTCGGCCATCAACCCGGTGCGTTACCATCTCACCCTCCTCTTTATGCCAATGGCATCTAGTAACTACTTACACAAATAATAGGTTGGCGTAGCATCCGAGCTCCTCCTAACCGCACTAAACACCAACGTGAGTCACTCCCCCACCAAACCACCATCCCCCCTTTCCCTCCCCGGAATTCTAACAAAGCGCAGGTCCACATCTTCAAGACCTCCCCAGCCTTAACCATCATCGAAAAGACCACAGCCCGCAAACTCGCCAACCTCTTCGGGCTAACGGGGCCCCGGGCCGGCGGGATAAGCTGCCCGGGCGGCAGCGCCTCGAACATGACGTCTCTCGTGATCGCGCGCGCGGCGCTGTTCCCCGACACCAAGAGCGGCGGCAACGCCGGCCGCGCCTTCGCGCTGTTCACCAGCGCGCACGGGCACTACTCCGTCTCAAAGGCGGCGACGACATGCGGCATCGGCGCCGACGCCGTGGTCGCCGTCCCCGTCGACTCTTCGGGAGCCATGATCGCATCGGAGCTGCGCGCCGCGATCCTCAAGGCGAAGGACGAGGGCAAGACGCCGCTGTACGTCAACGCGACGGCCGGGACGACGGTGTGGGGGTCGTACGACCCGTTCGCGGACGTCGCGCGCGTGTGTCGCGAGTTCGGGGTCTGGATGCATGTCGACGGGTCCTGGGGCGGGTCGGCCGTGTTCTCGGCTGCGCAGCGCCATAAGTTGGTTGGTGTGGAGCACGCTGACTCTGTCACGGTTAACCCGCATAAGATGCTCAACGTGCCGATCCCGTGCTCGCTTCTGCTAACTAACGACGTCGCCGTGTTCCAGCGCGCGAACACGCTGCGCGCCGGGTACCTGTTCCACGACCCCGGCGCGGACGAGGAGGTCTGGGATCTGGCGGATCTGACGCTGCAGTGTGGACGCAGGGGCGACGCGCTGAATCTCGCGCTCGCGTGGGTGTATTACGGCGATAGGGGGTTTGAGAAGAGGGTCGATGGCGCGTTTGAGACGGCGGCGTATCTGGCTACCCTTGTACAGGAGTCGGATGACTTTGTCCTGCTGTCGAGTAACCCGCCGCCGTGCCTGCAGGTGTGCTTTTACTACGCGCCGGGCGGGGCGCTTGCTGACGACGCGGAGGAAAATACGCGCCGCACGAGGGAGATTGTGGCGAGGCTTGTGCCGAGGGGGTTCATGATCGATTACGCGCCGGGGGAGAAGGGGAGCTTGTTCCGGGTGGTGGTGAACTGCTCGACTTTAAAGAGTACGGTGGGGGGTTTATTTAAGGCGCTGAGGGAGGCGGGTAGGGAGGTTGTTCCTTTGTGAAATCGTCGCGGAATTGATTTACTAGACAAACGTCGATGATTCTGAACACCTGAGTTTGTGTGTATATATGCATATGGTTGCCCTGATCAGGATAATCCAGGCACAGCTCAGCTTCGCGTGTGCTGAGCCGTAGCAGGTGGATCAGATTCGCTGAGGGCTTCCCCGCAATCGTCCAAATCTAGCACGATACTTTTACAACAGGCCTCAATTTGTCAGGAGGTTAAGTACCTACTTATGTATGCATCCCTTTTTGTGTTGAGATATCATCCCACTTCCAGATGTTCAAGACCTCGATTTATGATGCTTTCCGTACGAAATTCAGATCCTAGGTATATTAGTAGCGACACTTTGTAATGTCTATGGCGAATAGAACACGATGGACTCATCAACATTAACCTTCTCGCCAGAACGCTGCGCGGACCTACACAATCAGCTCCTCGCAAAGGCAACCGAGCACAGCCTAAACATACAAATCGAGCAAAATCTTGCCCCTCGTTTTTTGGACATAGCGCCTGAATTCGCTGAAGTCCCCTCCCTGGACGATATGCCGTTGTACCGCTTTTTAAGCCTGCTCCATACCACGCCACCGGCCGTGAATGGAGTCGTGGATCTGCTGACTCCGTTCGTGTACCAGCCAGACCCAAGGACGTTCTGGACCGATCGGGTCGGTCACGAGCCGTATTTCATTCTGCTTTATGGTCAAAATAATGGTGGTTCGCCTGTTGACGGCGGAATCTATCTTGACATCCAGTCGTACAAGGCTGTCTGGCATAGTGGAAACTCCCCTCGTTTTCCACCTCCCGACCAGTGGCTACCACTAGAGGTGATATTGCAGAAGTCACTCGATGCGTGGGCCACGGGCAAGTTTTACTGGGATGTACAAGAAGCTGCCATCAAGGTCAGAAGCTGGACGGATCACGACGTAGAGCAGTCCGTCGCAGCCTTTCATCGCCTTGTTTCGAGCATCGAGCTCCGCATGCCATTCAAAGGCGATGAAGCTCATTCTCACCGCCGCCTAGAGCCTCTGGATGCCCAAACCTTAGCGCCATTCAAGATGAGCGCCTTTGCGACCAAATTTCTAACTACCGCAAATCGGCCGGACTTCCCCTTTGTCGCACCCGGAATCCGCGTGTTCACGCCACACCTCCTTGACGAAATCTACGGTGCCGAGGCCTCAGAATCGACGCGCCGGACCCACTGGCTTGGAGACGAAGAAGACTGGCCGACACTGATTCTGCCCGGCATCGACTCCGTACCTGACGACGTCGGCCAGAGCACGAACCACGATATCAACTCTTTCGACCAGAGTTGGGGGTTCGGCAAGTTTACGGTTAATCGCCGAAGCGGACTCTACATAATGCCCGACATAGGCAACTCAGACTTAGTGCGTCTCGTTGCCGGCTCCGGGCTCTGTAGCGCTTGCGAGTTCCAATCTCCGTGTCGATGGGGTCCGCCCAGAGAACCTCGACTCGCGGAAGTCTTCGACCATTGGACGGCCCTGGTTGAGAACGGCACGTGGTCGGTTGATGCAAACGGCGTTTCTACTGACCATGCTTGGTTTACTGAATACACGTTTGTGGCTAAGCCACCGCCCGTACTGTAATCTAGCAGATCATATAATTCGATTCGCTACCTTAGGTATCTATTTCTTTGTTTATGGTGGTTATGGTGGTCATCGTAGACTCATGTATAATGGCGATAAACATGCGCCCAAATAACAATTCGCCTTCAAACGTGGCTGTGGAGTGACTTGTTTGTAGATGTCTTCAACAAGTAGGTCTTTATGCTGAACCTAATATCCACTATCCTATGTTAGTACCTAGGTATGTTTGATGACAACTGGCTCGTCTATTGCTTCTTCAGCTGACCGTTTTTCTATTTGTTGTCTCACGTATGCAACATTACTTCAAAGACAAACGACAATTTGTCCCTTAAGATGTCTCACTCCATTTGGCAGGAATTCTCTTAGCCTATCATCCTTATATATGAAAAGCACATTTCCCAGTTACTACTTGAGCTCTGGATTCCTATTCCCTCAAGCATTCAAAATTTGTTCAACATATTCTGATTTTTCATCCCTTATCTAACTTCGATTTCTTCCTGTCTATGATAGGATTACTCATAATATATTCTTGCTCTCATTTATGGCTCCAGGTTAAATCTAGCTTTTCCGTCTGTCAGTCAAATTGCGTATCCTTTCGTAGGTAGGCAGGTAGGATATTGACTTCAAGCGGAATCCCAGAGGTTAAAGCCCTTCACCTGGCCATCGGAATGCAAACTTTATCTTGTGATTGGCTAAGCTGACTAACTTTTACCCCACCGCACGCACAGTTTGGGTTATAGTAGTTGACATCAGCTTAAGTTTCCATCGCCGGTTCATCCGGCCCGGTTAGCTCAATCGGTAGAGCGTGAGACTCTTAATCTCAAGGTTGCGGGTTCGACCCCCGCATCGGGCTCAATCCCCGATGCCTCTCAGTAAATGAGAGATGCAACGATTTTTTGGCTTTCTTTTTCTTCCCTTTTCCATTCTGACTCACGTGATGGCTCTGTTTCACTAACCCTGGTTTGGCTAGTCCCTATTGTGGAGTGGGTATTCCAATTCATTTCGAGTTTTGAATTCACAATCTATCTCATCTTGGTATCTCATAAATCATAAATCCTTAACCCACCGCATCCGACCTTCAATGGCCATCTTGGTACCATGGACCTCTGTGGCCCTTTCGAACCCATGAGGCAACCCTGGGAATAGATGAAATTCAACCTCAACATTTGCTGCCGCCAATCGCGCCGCATACATTGCACACTCATCCCTGAATAGATCTAATCCGCCAACGTCGATATACGTGGGAGGCAGTCCTTCTAGGCTTTTCGCCCGTCCTGGGGCCGCATACGGGCTCACATCCGCCTCGTCTTTGCCCGCTTTATCCTTGCCCACGTAGCTTTCCCAGCAGACCTTGCTCATGTAAAGCGGGAAAAATACGAATTCAGCTAGGGCATCAGCCGATGAGGCATTAATGGACCTATCGTCTAGCATAGGATACACAAGAATTTGCTTTTTGAGCGGAGGGTCTAGAACTCGATCGCGGGCGAGGAGCGCCGTTCCTGCAGCAAGACCGCCACCAGCGCTTTCGCCCATGACAGCGAGTCGGGATGGGTCAACGCCGAGCTCCGCGCCATGTGTCGACACCCATTCAAGACCGGCGTAACAGTCTTCGACCGGTGTGGGGTCCGGGTGTTCTGGCGCAAGTCGATAATCGACGGCGAAGTACTGAACGCCTGAAGTAATCGACAACGTAGTTATTGCTGGCGCAAATAAATCGACGCTTCCGATAACCATTCCGCCCCCATGGAAAAATAGAACCGCTGGTTGCAGCGTCTTGCTGGCTGCCATCTGCTCCGCGGTGGCGAACCGTGTTATTTCGATTTCAGCGCCGTCATGGGAAACGCACGTGTACTTGGTCCTGATGATTCTTGGCTCCGGTGGAATGTTCGCCAACGCGATGTTCGTCAACCTGTCGCTAAACTCCCGGAATTCAGGTATCGACTCGAAATACGGCACGTGCAGCTGATCTTTGAATGGCTCGCGCCACTTCGCGTACTCAGGATCGAATTTTAGGGTCTTGCCCTGCATGGTTCTTTCAGCACTTGTGTACTACGCTTCAGATTGGTCTTGGATTTGACTTGAGCGACAAAGCTAATCTAGCAACTTAGTCAGGGGTCAATCCGGTACGAAAATTAGGTGAGTTTAAGGTAAGAATGTCGTTGAATTCACGAGTGGTGCATGAATGTCTAACCAAGGTGGTCAAATACAAGATGGCACTGTTTTATATTTATTTGACCATGGCTAGGGTGCTACCTTGAACTCAAGTTGTACAACTACTTGAAACAGCGGCGTGATGACTTATCCTTACTCCAACGTTGCTACTAAGACTCCAACAGGGTTCCAATCTTGCTTCAACTCCCGGTAAGGTAACCGATACTCCGTCTCCAAGGATGTTAAAGAGAGCGGAATCTGGATCCCACCGATTTCCCGAATATGTCTCCGCACCAGTCAAGCTAAACAACATCCCTTTCCACCGGAATGACTAAGATAACATTGATCACTTGGAGCTGTCTACCCTAGGTATATTTAGGTGGACGTCGATCTATTTCCCCTTTCAGAGACTTTTGGTTTTCAAAATGATGCGGCTTATTGCGCGTTGGATGAGCTGGACGACGTATTGCTCTCGGCGTCCAAATATTGGTCCGTTTTTAACTCATCGAGACCCTGGTAATACTGCATGCTCAGACTATGGACCGTAGGTAGGGTTGATAAACTCCGTGTCTACTCGATGCTCACATGTCTAAACGGAATTAGAACTTAATCCCATAACTACTTTTTTGTAGCATTTCTTACGTAACCTACCAGCCTTATTCTAACATCTATTCAACCCTCAATTGTCGAAATCTGACTTGAACACGGACTGCTTAATCTGATAGTATCACTAATCCTAGATACTACCCATATAAGTGCAGCGGTGTCTAAGGCTATCGACTTATGGCATTCAAATCACTTAAGTCCTCGCTCGAATCATACGATTGGAGTTTATGTTAGATGCAAACGTCATCTTTAAAGCTCGCCTGGTCCGATCTATTCGGACTATTTATTGATAGAAGCTAAGATGCCCAAGGCAATACGATTGCTGAGCATATCTCGTATTCGCTAACTCAATTGGCTCTGAGGATTTATTTGTGTAGGACTTCCCGAACTACCTACTAGAGGCTTTCGACGACGTATCAAAAGATACCATTGATATGAATATCTACGCGATTCCAACGACTCTAACCCGAAAATCGCTTAGAAAGGGTCTAGAGTCTTTCCAAGTTAAACTACCTGTACTTTCCTTTTTACCGAGAAGCTTTTACATACCTCAGCTGATAGCAGTGGCAGACTTCTGGGAATTGACATCAGTGAAGCTAGTGCCAGAACCGCGAAATCAATAGAGGCCATGATGAAGCAGCTGATCACCCTCGCCAAGAATGCGGGGTAGATCTATTCTGGACATTGAGCTTTGTGATTGCAAACACGAGCTAAGGAATTACGACGACGGAGTTTACCCCAGGATTTATGTGCATGGATGCAGATCTTAGCGGCGCTAATACGTCCATTAGCTCTGGAGTCGTGGGGGGTTCATTCACCGAGGAATTGGTCAAGGTAGTCTGAGAGTATCGTCGGAGGCCATATGATTCCAACGAGTCAATATCCCAGGTTCTTAGCTGAGAAATCTACTACTACGAAGGAGAGGCTATTTGAACGGTGCATGAGCACTAATTTACGACGGCATGCACCACTTACCTATTATCTGCTTACTCGCAATTGCGAATCGAAGTCTTGCGATAGATGCTGGGTGGTCTCTTGTGCTGGTAGACTAGTACGAGTTACGGCACGCACCCCAGGCCCAGTCAAGTACAGGCTATTGACAATTCCACTCGGCCCCTTACAAGAAATATCCAGGAACGCCTTGGTTACTAAAGCCATGAGTCGAAGCATAGAGAACCTTGAAAAGTCAACTACCAAACATAGCATCCCACTTTGGAATAGCAAGCCAGCCAGCTGGACGCTAGCAAGTATGGAAGATGCGGGGAAAGGGACCAAGGGTATTTCTAGAATGAATAGGCCTTCAGAGAAAGCACCGTCCGAAAACCCATGCCTTTCAGGAGACGACTTCGTCTATTTCATTGCCGAGCCTACCTTGGAGAGTACATGGAGTGAACCCCTCAAGAACCCGATGAAAGCGCTGAAGCAGAAGGGCGCAGGAATATTAATGTCTTCGGCATAGAAATCGTCGTGCTACATCGAATTCTTTCACCGAGATGATTTTCCTTAAATGGCAAGAAAATTTTCTTCTATTGCAATCTGCTCTACGAGGGAGTGAGGCAGATAGACCTAGGTATGTTATCCTGAGATCACGTGGCTCCCCGAGAGCCCCCTTTGGCATTCACATCTATTCAAGATCTAGGAGATCGTTTAGTTATATAGCTATATAGGTATATATTAGAACTAGTCAATCAACCCGCAGTCATACTATATAGAAAGGGTTCCTGCGGTCTCCTAGATGATCTTCTGCTAAGTTGAATCCTTCATCCCCTATTAATATCTTCAAGCCATGACTCCAAATCCTCTGAGACGTCACAAGGTCTCCACACGTGAAGCTTTCATGGACTTCATCATGAGAAGAATTATTTATAAGCATAAGAAAAAAAAACAATAGGCCTGAAGGGTGTATTAAATACCTATGTGTTCTGACCGCATAGTCCCGCAGCCAAACGATCAAGGATTTGCGCCTGGGATAAATCTTACATTGGAAGATCATTGAAAAGGTACGGCCCGTGAGTAGCATTACGAGTTCATCGGGGTCCAACCTCACCTCGAAGTTTTTGGGAGAAGGGATCAAACGGGGAGCCGGACGCCATTCTCCGACGCTCTCTTACATCCCATTCGATGATAGCATGCCTATGAGCATCATCCCAACTCGCCTTAATACTTATTACCTAGGCAGAAACTAGTATAAACGCTGGGTTCGTGTACGGGACTATCAGCCTGTCACTTGGTCTCATAGTACTTGGTGGAAGTATATCGTAGTCGAAGGAGTGTATCTCGACATAAACCAGGCAGGGCTCGGCAGGTACCGAGAATGAATTCTAGTTTGGCTGCAGGGAGATGAGCCTGAGAGCTTTCATCCGGTTTCAAAACGATATTCCAGTCGTACCTACCTACCGCAACTCTGACATATCTTGGAAGGTTGAGGTATGCAGGTGGCGGATAGGGGACAAAGCTTGATGCCCGATGCCCTAGGCCTGGAGATCGCACCTATGGCGCAGTCCATCATTGGTGCTTGCGAGACGTATTGTCCATGTGCTGTTTCCGGTTGTGGATGTTACGGAGTTGAAAGCTGCTCGAAAGCTCTCCAACGCCTAGATATATCCAAAGCAACAATTCGTCCAGCTCAAATGGCCCATGAACAACTTATACGATTTGAAGAAGTGGACTCATGCTTGGGGCTCCGAACTCGTGCATGAGGAACCTTCTGAAGGACGGCCGACTTACTTTCTCGCCGTAGCATTTTAGTAGAGACTCTACGATCTGAATTTAGGCCGGAATACTCCTGTCCAAAATTTAATCCCTTTCTACGCGCTTCGCCCTCGCCTTCCAGCTCTTTCGGGGTATGCAGCCACTGGGTTTAGACGCCCTCACCCAGTCGTATCCATTCAACCACCCTTGGCACTCGCATTACCGAGAGCCCGACGCAGCCTCATCAAACTCTCCAACAGCTCGCCTCTTCTCCTGAGTAAATCGCCGTCCGTTTTGTCAAGAACAGCTTCCCGCGCTGCCCCCCCTCACCCCTCCCCGAAGCGGGAAGAATACAGTAGCTGCAAGAACGCGGCCTGGGCGCCTTGTAGCTTCTAAATGGTAGAGTAGCGCGTCCACGCCGGCCATTTAGCGACCGGCGGTGCCATCTCTTTCTGGTGAGAGAATTGCTTGTACGCAAGATCCTCAGAGCCCGCGCGGTGCTTCTGAGGTCCTTTTCGCAGCAGCACTCCACGCGATCTTGCTGTCTTCCCGCGTGTGTTGGTATATCTAGTACAAGATGCACACCTGGGTGGTATTTTCGAGAGATTCATTTTGGTCAATGCATATCGCGTAGACCCAATAACAACGGTATCAGTCACACCACCACGCTTACCTCGCGGCGTACTCACAGCTTTGGTAGGCTTGCGTTACTCGTCGTTGACACATGTATGCGATATGAAATTGACTACCCAAGCTATAAAAGATGGGATGGTAGGGCAGAGCCTGATACGGGATGAAGGGAATTACCTACTTAAGTGGCGTACGGCACTGACAGTCACTTTGGGATTTTAACAATCTACTGGACCTCAGTGAACGGATGAAGCCTTTAGGGTCGGTGAGGGAGTCTCATTGAAAGTCGGAACAGTTCTGAACTAGCCTCAGTCCGATAGAACAGGTTACTTCATGCGGAGCACCCATGAATACCTAGAACAGTTGACATAGAGAAATAGAACGTACGTAGGAAGTTGGAAAGTAGGGACACCCAACATTTCTTGCGTAAGATCCCCCATTTATGCGGGCTGAGGCTTGCTATTTCATCGTTAGACACCGATGCGCAGTTAATGTTAATGATTACCTAGGTATGAACGTTGTTATGTACATAGATTCGTCCTGGGAAAAGGGGGGAGAATTATCCACTTTTGGCAGGATTTTAGCCAATCAGAGCGCGGATCCAGCACTCATATCTTCCACGTCGATTCCAGCCCCTGAAATTTATTCCGCGTGAGCTATACAAGCAGCAAACATGCGACTTATTGAAATGGATAATATGTGAGTTGTATCTGAACATCAACTTCGTTTCTGCAACTTTGAAAAGATATGTTTATTAAGGATAAGCGTTCCATTGCAAGCTTGTTCCATCCTGACATGGCTAGATTGAAGGAAACTGTGTACTTCGCTACATAATTTCGGATTAGTAAAGAGACCTGAAAATTTAACGAGACAAGATGGTTTGTTGCATATGAACATTTGGACTCTAGTCATGACACGAGTACGAGCGCGCGGTTTGCGCGTGGTCACGGGGTTCACATGCTCCCAAGGCCTCATCCGAGGCACCTAATCGCACGTAATATTCACTCTTTGTTAGAGTGAGTAACGGTGAAGTCAGGGGGGCAAATTCCCAAACTTAGAATCACGCTCCCAGATATTCGGGTGGCAGATCTGAAGAGCACATGGCCGAATCAGCCATCTAAGTGGCGGATCTGTGGGTTTTGGCAAGAGGTATATCTAGCTTGCTGATGATACCATCGCATAGGTACAAAGCTAGAGACAAACTCAACGCTTTAAAAATCATCTCGGAATGACCATTCCGGTCGGGATAATTGCCTCTGATGAGGCTAGTCAGCCGACGGATAGATCTAAAAAGATAAGTATCATGATGATGCGTCGGCCCTTAAGCCTTGAGCCATTATAGCCGATGACCATCCCGGGACATAGAGCGGACAACATAGAATCAAAAGGTACTGGCTACTATCATGTAGCGAGTCAAGCAAAGTAACAACGAGGTACTAATAGAGATAATATGAATTGAACCTAACACTACTAACGGCTCTAGGTCACGCGCATCTCAACGGTTCAAAACCAGCACCGCGGGTCAGACTTTGATGCTAAGCTCCGTACAAATCAGTGGTCCTTACTGAATACTGGACTGCCGAGGCCCACCTTGAGGGCTCTTCGACGATTGGAACGCCGGAAACTACCCCAAACGCGTCTAGTCAGGGCGATCTAGTGACGATTCCTATGCTAGTGCTGAGGTTAAGGAATTGCGATCATAACGTGCCAACAACAAAAGGGTAAAGTAGAGGTGACTTCGTGATGCCAACAGCGTTGAGCTCTAAAAGTACTAGAGGTAAAATTGTCGAGATGGTTTCATGAAAAGAGTAAGTAGGATAGGTGGATATGGGTCGTTGACATAGTTTAGTAGGTAACTTGAAAACTGAGTCAAGAGAGTTGGAACTACCCTCGGCACATGGTCTCGGGAACCGATGATCCCTTTTCTTGGGAAAGCGGCGCGGTAGTCTTGCTGGTAAATGAATTACGTGATCCGTAAACTGAATACATAGTAGGCTCCGTAGATAGACGTATTAGAAATATCAAGTTCCAGAATGGCCCTTAAATCTCGAACATCGATTTGTGTTAAAGTTTGTTGTATGTAGCATCATTAGTTCTCCCAAATGCTCTTTGGCTTTTGGAGATTCTGTCGCTAGCCTTGTTCCCGTTCGGTCACCTCTCGGTATCGTAGGTGAGAGGTAGCTCCGAGTTAATGTGCCGTAAGGCTTAAAACTGGACAAGGTTCAACCGGACTTGAACGTGACGGGCGTCCTGCTCACGCGTAAGTAATCCACGCAATAATTTTTGCCTACTAGTGCGTCTAATGACGATTTTTGTCAAGGCCGTCGACCCTTCTAGCTTTGGGGTGGATAAGGTACAGCCGGAAAGCAGTCTACTAGGAACTAATAGACTAGAGTGAACCATTATATGGATGCAGGTTGCGCATTTTGGAGAAATACTACACAGAGCATGGCAGTGCTAGTCCCAAGGATCTTGCCGTAGATCTCATTAATATAGATCGGTAAGCCCTAAATATCTAGATGGTGTACCGCGTTGCAACTCCTGAGACTCAGGTATCTCGTAGCTCGACCAGATCTCGCACTGATGTGAGAACGACCAATCTAGCGGGATCTCTAGTAGCATCATTAGATATGTCTAGACCAGAGTTCGGCTTCAAACCAGGAGAGCCGCCCTTCGGTCCTTTGGGGAGCTTTATCACTCGAAGATGGATATGTTGTGATGACCTAACTTTAGAAATATTGTGGATTGTGAAACTACAAGCATCTCACAGACCGAGAAGCTCTCGCTGACTTTGGGTATACCGTACATCGCAAGGAACTTCCAATTGTCCACCTGATTAGCTCAGGCAATTGAGCCTTGGTTTGATGCTTTGAATGGGGACTTCCAAGGCTGTAGAGTCATATAAGGATGGCCTGAACGCGTCGAAACAGATAGTCGTGGGACGCGTTTCCCTGGGAGAGCTGACATAAAAATTGAAGGGTAAACAAACTTCCTAATCGGAATCTCCCTTGGACGAATTCGATGGTTCGGAGAGGGCTCCAAAGGTATCAAGACATGAAGAGTGGCGAGACAGCAATTAATCAAAAAAGGCTTGGCGTCAAATAGGACGAGAGAAAGAAAATCCCATGTTTGTTGGGATGGGATTTCGGGCAAATGAGGCGAAATTCCCATAGGTATGCGGTAATGTTTAAGGATTAAGGAGAAGATCGACAGTGGGGAAAGACATCCATGGATATCCGCTCCTTAGTCCTTCAGTCCATTGATACATAGCTGGTTGCGCTTGCTGATTTCTAATTGAACAGTTTGAACTCCAATTGAGCGCCCGAAAATTCGTTCATCGCTACGTCAGAGTGTTGGGCCCGTGTGATGCGACAAAAGGGGCAACGTAATTAGCCACAGCGCCACGTATGGCTTGTGAGAGAATTGCAAGTGGGGTTCCTCAGAAAAAATTGTTAAGGTCTAAAGTATCTGTGCCTAGAACCAGTCAGAGCAATGCCTGCGGAAAGTTTGCTCCGGAGAATCAAGACAACCCCCAAAGTCAAAGAACGACGATGTTTCCTGAAAAGGAAAAGGGCTAAGTACCCAGGTAGAGGTCCGTCTCACCTCTTCTCTTTGGTTTGTCCGTTTCAAGCCAACAGACTCCGCTCTCGGATTTGACGGCTGATGTCACTCATCGAACATTATGATGGTAATCGTTAAAATGCCTTGATCGAATATTCTCCGAGCCACCCCCTGCAGCTGATTGAAATCTTCATGCGAGACTAGGGACTGGTAGACGCGTCCGCTCATAGCACGCACGCCTGGCACGCGCAGACCAGCACCGGCCATGTTGTTGGTCGGTGAGGAGCTATTCCCGTATTTGATCTCTCGAACATGATTGGAAATCCACCAAATAGATAGAGTCGTGACCCCCGAGCAGTCTGTCTACGTCCCCCGGGGTTAGTGGAGTTATTGTCACGGTGTCTTTGCATGCTCCGAGACATGATTGGTTTACCTCGAGGCTGAAGGTAGAATCCAGTCTTCTATCAGATTCTAAACAAAGGCCCGAGAATATTTGAAGGATTCAAAATACAGATGCTTGCAGGAAATGCTTATTTGTGTGCCGGTGTGGAATATGAGGAGTTCGCAGCAAAAGCTCCGGTGCTAAGCTTGTAACAATGGCTAGCATAGGTATGATTCAATACCAAACAGGTGTTGAAGGTGACACAAGGCTTTGGCCCGACTCCTCTGAGGAATCAAGGCAAGAAATTGGGTAGTAAGCTCAATCTTAGAAAGCCTAAGGACGGAGCTGATGTCCGGCGTCAAATTAACCCTTTCTTAACGATTTTAACTTTTTGATGGGTAACGGCATGGTTAGAAATACAGAATTTGAATTTTATAAAGTAGTCAAGTTGCAAATCTGTAGCATGAGATCCCAGATCATCTTGCTAGTATTAGATATTGGATAGAAGAATGTGCTAGTTTTTCAACATAATGCACGCAGGCGTTTAGGGCCGGAAGAAGACGATGCCAGGGGGTGGAGCAGTGGAGTTGGCGGAAACGAAGCGGGATGGGCGGAGACCCGTTAAAATTTAGCCGATCGACGCTTATTTAAGGCGTAACATCCATAAAAGGCTTGTACCACAATTGACGTTAAGCTTAGGTAACAATTGCGCCTTGTCAGGTTTGATATTGTTACAGACCTCCAAGGACCGAATGTTATCTGTCGGTTTTTCTTTACATCATTTTGTCATAACATTCGGCTGACTTCCTAGATAGGTACCCGGATGTCAGATTCGCTTATACCGAAGCGATATACCTCCATGAATCTCAACATATCCGCGTATGATTGGATTTCCATATTGTCTCATACATGCGTCTGAATAACAGGTTATGTAACCTACACATCTATATTGCCCAATCCTCGGGTAATAATTTGGACCTCGAAACGTGCTGCGAACCGTCGATCGCGGCGGACTTACATCATTTGGGTGAAATTCATTAGATACACGTAGATCTGACCATTCAACCGGGTGTGACTACGCACGTAGACCTGAGCAAGAGAAGTATATCCAAGCTACAAAATATGAATACGCGGGCTGTCTGTTGAAAACACACTTGTCCATATGTAGGATATAACTCGCTGGCGTCTGTCGTACACAAAATGATTACTATACTGTTTAGTTACGATTAGCTGCTCGCCTCCAGAAGCAAAGAGATCCAAGGATCTTTGATGCTTAGCTTTAAATTTAGTAAACATTAAAGCTAGGCCCGACGAGAGCTATAGCTACTAGCAAATACGTGTATCCATGGATGTATGGTGTACAGAAAGAGCGGGGTAGGTATGGGCCTAAACTCAGAAGAGGTTGGAGCTAAGCCCTTTTAAGGACTACTTAGAACGCTATCACCAAGCTATGGCACTACAATCCCTGTAGTATCTGGAAGCTCCCTCCAGCAAAGTGATTGGTTCCTACGAGGTCTCATCGCGATCGATCGCCACTTCCACATTCTTCCCGCATCAGGAAAAAGCTTTGAATCCCTGTCTGTTCTTCAATCGAAGGAGCTTGTGTTCCTATGTTGTCCCTAGGTACTTTGATAGACACGCTTCGTTGCGGCCATGTTGCGCAGTATGGACTATCCACACTATGTACCTCTTACAACCTCGCGACTCCGAGCATGGGGAAGTTCCATTCCCGTCTCTTGTATATGTATATTATTTCTTCTTCCATCTTCTCAGATTTACATATCTGTCTCTTACTACAACTACTACAGTCCCAAGTAGCAACTTGTGCTTCTACAACTATCATCCCCTCACTGTCCTTTGTCAATATCAACAAATTCCAGTCTATATCTCACATGCAACGTCGCAGTTAACCGTCAACATCTCACAGCTGCTTTGTCTGGCCCGACTATCTCGACTACTTGCAGAGAGTCCTTGGTTGAGTCTACAGTTTATTTGACTATTTAGAAGACAAGATAACCTTATACGGGCCATACTTCCGACGACTCCATATAAGTCGGTGTTCCGCATTAGGATAGGACGACTGCGGCAGCAGACAAACAGACCAAGCAAACAATACAGATTAAGCTATAAACGTGAAGCAGAGACAGACTCAAAAATAAACACCGAACAATTAACGAACATTCAACTTTACACCCAAATCACAACCTAGTTCTCAATTTTGCTATCGACAACTATCTTTTCCACACAATATCCCAACACTTACCATACCAAGAGAGCCTCTTTTCGGCCTGACATTGAAGTTCGCCTGCTGCTCCATCCAACAAGCATACGGCAACCTCCATTTGCCTTTGTGGCTGCATATGACAGCAAGGCCCGAAACCCCGCTTGTCCGACTTGTGTTACTATCCGCATCGGCCCTGGAATCACATTATCCTACATGCATGCTACGAGTCAGCCTTAGCTACACAGTTTGAAGGCTCAACGCATATTCCCGCCACCTTATCAACAATTGAGAATATAAACAGACATCCCTAGCTCTGCCCTTTAATTAACAATATTATTATCATTATATTTGAAGTTCAAATCAATGCCTAAGCGATCCTTTGATACATCATCCGCCATGTCGGCTAACCAACGAATCCCGCCTGTCAAGGTCCAGAAGGCGAGCATTGCCTTCCCTTATATTTAACTGTTATTGAATCTGACTTATCTTAACAGACAGAGCGATCCCACGAAGAGAATCAGGAAAGGGCATACATTGCTGCGTCAAGAAGAGCTGACCGAAGTCTGGAGGCTAGGGTGCAGTCCGCTCGCCAGGCATCTGAAATTCATCGGAGACGAACAGGACGAGGTCTCAAAGTTAGTGAAGAGATTGTACTGAAGGAGGAGATGTATGAGGAAGAAGAGGATGATTTACCGCGCCACTACAAATTCCTTACTGCGCATCTTCAAACGAATTCACCTGACATGAATCACCGGGTGAATGCGTACATCACGACGCAGACGGCAATGGCTACGATGGCTCGCTATCAAGAGATTAACAGACTCTTCAGCGAATCTTTTCCGACTGCCATGACAAACCAGCAGCAGCAGCTCAATAGCTCCGCGTATATGGCATCACTTATGAACAACGACGCAGGGTTTTCGAACCGATTATCTATTTCTGGGTCCAGTCAAGATTCTTCTGCCACCCGCACACACTCGGTGTCTTCGCAGTCGCTATTTGACGGAATTGACCGGAGAGGCTCTGCTACGATTGGAAGCCCAGCGCCCAATTCGGCTACTACTATATCGTCGCCACCAGCTCTAACGCCTGGATCCACCTCGACGGATGCTGATGCGGCAGAGTCGAAAGCGACCCCGTTTCAGACACCATCGGCCTTCCCACCTCTTCATCTTGACCCACAGTTAGCGCAACAGTCAACCTCGTCATCCGCATTCACTTCTGAATTACCTAACGAGGTAAAGATGATGGCCAACATCGACATGAATGACCCAATGGCGATGCACTTCATGGGAGATCCTTCAACCTATCAAATGTTTGGTCCCTTCCCTGGCGACTCTACAACTCAGGATGAAAATTCCGAAGTCGATATTAAGCAGGAAGTTCCTACATTCTCGCCACATGAAGCCCATATCCCAGATGATGATATCTTTCCAACATCGGACAATTCTATGACGGATAACACATTTAACCTCCTGGACTTCCACAATGAGGGCTATGACCAAATAGGCACACCTGTTGGTGGAACAGGAGGTGATGGTAGTTGGGAGAGTTTTGTCGACTTCGGATCGGAGCAATAATCTATCCCGATTTCCATCGGAAACGTGGCCTGTACACAGGCCCAGTTCTTTACGCATATTTATTTTAAACATTTCCTCGGATCGACCTGGCAATCATATCGGAGATACCACGTGCCATGCACTTCTTCTGTACCTATTAGGGTGTCGGTAGTTACTGGTTTGATTTGCATGAAAGCGTTCTGTCTCCTAGGCCCAATGTTTGATTTTTACGACTTCTACGCAAACGATACAATCTTGGAGGTGTTAGGGAGGCAAGCATCATTTGCTATTTTTCGTGATTGGGGCTACCCAATCTGCAACATACCTCATTACATGGTTTAATATCTTCATGATACCAATGGAAAACAAGGGAATATCTTGGATGGTGGTGGCAACGCTATGGTTTATGACTTCGACCTTTGGGTCACGATCTCCACTCGGCTACTGAATTCGACTCCGAAGCATTTTAAGTGTTTGACTGGATGGGAGAAGGTATCCTAAAAGGTGGTGGATGGATAAGCGTCGGATACATCTACGAATGTCCGTTGCTTATCTTCTATGGCAAAATGGGTTGGAATGCCCTATGGCGTTAAGAGATAAGGAGTCATACGTTCGGCAATAAGACCGGAGTGGTTGCTAGGCACACTTCAAACCAGGGCACTGGAGGGGGAGAGAGCTTTTATTAGCTCTTGATGATACCTGCGACAGAAAGTAGTTGGAATTGTCCCAGGCGATAGATCCTCTGGGATGATTATGTTGAGGATTTGGAGAGACAATAGCAATGGCCCCTTTCCGGGACATATCGAAAATAGTCTAAACGAAGTTTAAAAAATAAAAAATTCAGAAAGGAACCTAATCGTTCACTACCTAGTTGCTACCTAGTGCTTAACGTTTACTTCAGCCACATCAATTATACTCCGCACCTATCTTAGTTCTACGATTGCCAGAAAGGTTCCCCCTATATGTACACTTATACGTAGATCCAAAGCTTAATTGGAGCCGTATCCTAGACTTGGCCCTAGTCCATCTTCCGATTCTTTTTTTCTGGGCGGATATCACTTTTTTGAGATCACAAATATGGAGTATCTATCCTATATAGGTTGTTTATATGCGGAGGAACACTTGAAATGATAGGAGCCACGCAGTGGAATCATTCATTCATTTATACCTAGGCTAGCATAAATTTAAGTGTAAAAGGTTTCGACCTGCATAAGATGGAGATTATTTTGGAGATCTCATGTAACTATGGTAAGATTATCGAGGTCGAAGGATGAGGTTATCGTTTAGTAACCTCCGGAGATCCCGTTCTGCGCTATGTGAACCGTGTTCTGCATGACCTTGATGGGCAGTTTCTTGAAACTACGGCTTGATACAATAAATCATCCGCGAGAACTTCCCCTGACGACTATTTTTTGTTGACAATAATTAGAACCTCTTATCTCTCTCGAGGTGGGTCATCCCCCCTTTCTCTCTATCGCACTCACTAGCTGAGATCATTTAAAATAGAATGGCCCAATGCTCCATATTGAGATAGACGCAGGTTATGGGTTTCATACTTCTTGTATTAAAAGGTTAAGTTACTAGGAGTAGGTAGAGATGCATTAGATAGCACATATCCACCTCTGAGATACAGTGCGTAGGCTTCCAGCCACCTGATATTCCAACACTCCACGACCTATGATGGCTATACAGCACTATATTTTGGTGTTAAGGTAATGAACCTTATGTAGCATCATGCCATGGTGAAGTCTCGCGATTCAAAGCACCCATATCACCATTTCGCCGTGAGGGATAACATCCAAGTCCAACTGCGTACTCTTCCTGATCTTTGCACCGCATCATACCCTCAACATCAATCGATATACCATAATTGTACTTCATCCAACCGTTACCCGTCCTCACCGCCGACTGATATTCCAGCTCATCCTGGTTAAATCTCCACTAGCCTGGCCCGAGTCAGGATACTGGCTGGAAGCCTCAGATGCCTCCACGTGGACCAGCTCTCTCTCCCCAAGAGACTGCGCAGTCCTTAGACAAGTGTGTTAAAACCAGTATCAAGCATGTTGCAAGCGACCGATGCTGCGCCCGTCTGACTATAGGATGTTGAAATGACGGCAAACATGGAGAAAGCGATCGCGAGAGGCTTTCTGTGTTAGAAATATGCCTGACCCAGGGAGTAGGTCCAAATACAGGGCTCTGTCTTGTGTCATATCCATCATTAACGACCGCTACAACTATCGAGGCCTCCATAAGTATGGTGGCTGATGGGTATCACCCGCGTGTCCGAGTCGGCGCGAGCAGACCGTGTCTTGGTGCCTAGTGAGAATATAGCATATAACTTCCGCTATGAATGGGTAGGCGTGCTCTCGGCAGCTGTATTCGAGTTGGTTCTGAATTGGAAACGGACTCTGTTCGAGGCCATACGTTTCACATGGCCAATAAATACCGGCAACAAGGCCGCACCATTAGCAGCTAAATCTGTTTCGCCGACGTGAAGATCACGTCGCTTCTATGGCGAACGAATATCGGCGATAGTACTAGTAGTCGACAGCTAATTCTGTCTCTGGGGGGAAGATATATCAAGTTATTTCTGTCCCGCGTGGGAAGGTGCACTGTTAACGAGAGAAGAATGCACACCACCGCCTGTAAGTAGGGCATCGTGGGAGAAGATTGAACAAAGCCATGAAATGGGCAATGAGGGCGCGTGAGTGTGGGGTACCCCAATGTAGTACACCCAGACCAATCTCCATGGTCATACTCGCTCAATGCCCACCCAGAGATCAAACCTCAATGTGATCCCGTCTCCATGAAGACACTCCAGTAGGGTTGACCATACCATCAGGCACCCAACCACCCCAGTATAGCGCTGACTGGGCGCCAGGGGAAGAATTGATGTCGGTACTGGGGAAGGCCAGCGTAGCATAGTTGGCGCTTTCAAAGTAAGCGAAGTAGGAAACCACGGGGTAATCGACCCCTGTGGAAAACGCCGTGGTTGCCGACAATCCGCCGCGGTCACGATCCCAGGTGTCCAGTCCAATACTTCTCTCTGCTTGACTGGTGACAGTTCCGCGTGGCGGAAGGGGATTCCCATATCAGTAATATCAACAACTATAGAGATATTAGTTAACAAATCGATAGGTATTCATTCACTTAGATACTTACTGCCCATCTTGCTAGTGGGTCCATGTGTTGTCCACATGTCATACCTACATAGGTACAGACGGACATGACCAGTGGTAGGTAATATCAACGCTAAATGACCAAGTCATACTAACTATTCAGGAAGATGTTAGTCACTGGCTCCATATGTATCGCTGATGCAGGTACTAACTGTTGTGAACACAACCGACGAACCGTGAACGGGGAGACGAGTGAGTACTCCCTCACGGAGAAATCAGTCTCCGTGCAGCTGATGTCTATGTTCTTCATTGTGCTGAACTACCCATTGATAGCGAGAACGAGATCAATGTCTTTGCCTTTGCCCTTTCCTACTCAGGCATGCCTGGCAGATAGCCTAGCATGCTCTTGTACAAGAGTCGTGCTAGGAAGGGCTCCCGCACAAAGCCATTGCCTTGTAGTTCCACGTTAGCAAGAGGTACCCCATTCAATACCTCAACAGATAACGGTTCCATGGTGTCCACTTCCACTTCACAATCCGCCGTTAAGTGAGGGAAGGGAGGAGGAACCCGAAGATCTCAGCGTAGCTTTGAATGTGCTGGCAACAAATCGGCACCCTAGCCGTACCCAGAGAGGTGAGCACGACGGGGGAGTTGGCGTTAGCCACATCCAGAAGCTTGTCTTCGACGGCCTCGAACCATTCTTGGTACCCAGGCAACAACTCTTGCTTTTCATCTCCATCGTGCACGAGTGTGACTCCATTGTGTATATCTTCGTGGTTGCTACGGCGGAGGCATTCACAGCGCCGTGAGAATGTCGCAACTGCAGGAGAAGGGCTCTGAAGGGGACAGTGGTCGCGGAATCGCGCTGGAGAGATGGTAATGGATGGCCTCCTGTATGTCATACTCTTCCCCTTACCCTCAGTCGCCCTGACTGACCAATATCAGCCTCCATGCCTACCACAGCCATGCAAGGGATCCGATCAGTCAAGAATGAATGGATCACGCTTATTACCCACTTAGATGTGAGTGCGGGTGTGGCCAACACAACGACACTCTCAGGCCGGAGCTACACAGGGACGAGAAGGCGATGACAGCGACTCAGACCGTCTAAGCAAGAACTCAAGGACCCGACATGCCCGATGTGTAGTACACCCAGGTGCCGGCCACTGTGGTTGAGTGTACCTGCAACGGCGCCAAGTCCCGCATGAGCTGTCTGCACGAGAAGGGCCAGCGATCTGGGAGCTGAGAATCAAAGGATTCAGTGTGCTGGGTACTTGGTACGGTCTGCTAGTGACACGCGAACAGGCTGTGTTCTGGTAGAGTCGGTATGCTCTGATAAGGACATAGATATGAGGAAACATATACAGGAGCAGAAGATCTACCACCAGGTAGTCAATCCAAGGGCTAGTGTTGCTGAATTCATCGTCGTCAATAAGACTTGGAGGGAGGCCGCGACAGTATGAATGAAGGTGCCGGGGTGGCCATTGTAGGAAGAACCGTAGGCGTTTGGTTGAAGCAGAAGCTGTCTGAGCTTAGCCTGGGATGATTCGCATCGGCGATGAGCTGCTATGAGTCGCCTTGAAGGCCAATATGAATTGACTTCCATAGTGAGTTGATGTGTTCGATATGGAAAGGATTGAGTGAAACTCGGCTTGGTGGCCACCATCTGTCGGAGTGACGCAAAGACAGGGGCAGCGTCCCTGTTATGTAGATATGTCTATATGCATTGGACAGATCTGGTCCATGTACGTCTTCATGTCTCCCAGGACATGGAATGACCCCTCCGGGTCGCCTATTCCGGGTATCCGAATGACAGAGTTGACGCCTCTTGCGACAAGCTTCTTGTATGTGTCTTTCTGCAAGGTCTTAGTCGGCACGATTACATAGAATAGAGAATCGGCGACTAGGTGAGCCCATCACTCCCTGGTGACTGGAAAACTTGTCTGATCCTCATCATCTGAGGGTGCAGTCAGAGTTATCTGTGGCGTTGACCTTGGTGGTGGTGAATCAGGGTGTGAATCCGCCGTGCCCTTGTTCAAGGCTGAGCTGATGGCGGGGCTAAGAAGATTAGATTCAGGGTGACTAGGTAGTCGCGACGAGCGGGAATGCAAAAGACTTGGTGATGTGGATGGTGGAGCTAGGAACCCTCCTACTATAGTCGGCGACAATGTGATGCCACGCCGTGATGAGGAACGCAGTATCTTCCTGCTGGCTCTTCTAGCTGGCCTGTCAAGTCGGAGCCGTCCCCTGGCATTGTGGTGAGTGGAAGGGGGGTTGGTAATGCCCTTACTATGTCCCAGACTAGCATGAATACTACTATTCATGGCAGCAGCGACGGCGGAATCTATGTCGAAGTTGATGTGGGAATTAACATCAAACTCCATGTTCTGGCTTGCACTTCTGTTAGTGCCGGTGCTTGCTAGGTTCACGTTAGCATCTGTTGCTTTGTTAATGTCGGCGTCAAGCATACCTTCGGTCTTGTAACCTGCAAGAGGAGTGCTAAGATTCATAGTGTCGGCGATGTTGTGGGAGTGGGCAAGTGCAATGACATCCGAGCCAACCGCTTTTTCCATCTTGCTGCTCCCGTTGGTGACGCTCTTATGACTAGAATGTGTTGGATTGTGTTGAGTCAGATCGGAAGTACAATCTGTGCCTCTAGGCACGCGTCGCCAACCGCGACCGGTCTGTTGATTGTAGAGTGTGTATTGGCCAAATGTCTTAGTATAGCCAGGGCTTAAGCGTAGAGGCTGTTGGGGATTCTCTCCAGAAACATGATGTTGTTCTAAAGGAGTGTGTGAATTGGTATGAGGATGGATGGGATATTGATTGCTAACATTGCTGTTATTCACAGCAGCATTGTTGTTGAATGAGGAAGGAATAGAAGAATCAGAAAGGAATGGTGACTGGGATACAGACGAAGGTTTGCCATTGTCGTTGGATATAGTTGGTCCTTGAAGATGTAAATGAACAGGTCCTCGAGTACGAGGTCTAGTTTCCATGCAGAGGTTGGATAAGTCATAGCCCTTTCGACCAGACATGTTGTTACCTTGCAAATCAATGTATTAGTCCTAGAAGTTGAAGGTACTGAAGGCATGATTCCAATGAGAAGTTGATGATAAAGAGAATGAGTAGAATAGATTGAACTGCTGAAGTTATTGAATAACTTGATTAGGTTGTAGTTGTTGGAAATACTGATGGTGGATAATCAGGAAGATGAAGAAGAAGCTGAAGAAGTTGAAGAAATTGAAAAAGCAGCTGGAACAAAAAAGTCCATTGGGATGGTGTTGTAGAACATATAGAAGAAGTAGAGTAGATGAAACAGCTGAGTTGTTGAAGCTATTGCATATCTTGAAGCTGTTGAAGAGGTAGACATGTTGAAGCAGCTGAGCTGCCCAAGCCACTGAGAGATCACATAGGTGGATGAAGTATGAGAAGTCTGAGAAGATGAAGAAGTTGAAAAGTTGGGAAAGGTGGAAGTTCCAAGAAAACCTGGGGGGTTGAAGAGGATTAAGGTGGGAAGAAAGCTGGGAGGAAAGCTGGGAGATGGGACTAATACTGTAGGGCTCCACCAACCTTCTCACTCTAGATTTCAGATGATCTGATCTTGCCCACTTAAGAGCCAGCGAATCGAAGTAGAAAACTGTAAAAAGAGAGGATATACGTCGATATGTGTGCCTCAGGGGCAACATTGAGGAAGGAAGATATCGTCGACGGCAGGAAGGGTCCTTGTCAACCGGGGGAGAAATCCGAAAAGTGGGGCCGGAACTCTATTGAAGTGGAAATCACGACCCCTAAAGGAGGAAGCTATACTGAGCAAGTAGAGCAGGCTGCTATCCGAGAAAGTTAAACTAAAACCGGCAGGGAAGGCACGGGTTTTCGGCGGGAAGGTGCTATAGAAAATCGCTAGGAAAAGGACAGACGAAGGAAGTCGCGGTGTTGAACGAGATACATGTATAGGGGGGTTTTGGATGAAGAGAATGAAGATGGGCGAGCAAGTTGTGATGCCTGGGAAAGCACGACAATGATTGATGTCCATTAAATAGAAATAATGTGCAGATGGGATGAATAAAAGTTCAGAGTGATTGTCATGTTAGGTATATGAGTAATATTTGGGTATTTGGGTCATTGGGTACGTTATTCTATCTAATGTCTAGGGGAATCACGAGAGGCTCCAAACTTTGAATACCATCTTATCTGAACTGTGCGAATAGCAAACAATGACATACCGTGCTATGAGGCTCCTTCAACTCCCCACTTCCGTTTTCTTGCCTGAAAGTCATTAGTCCTTGCTGTACTCTTTGCACTGCTGTCATTGCTACTTCTTAGTCCCTTTCCCCCCCTTGACTGGTCCTCTGATAATGTTTGCCCTGACATAGTGTCAAGATTCTTGACCCAGGAGATCCACTCCCTACGCCTATTCCTCCATAGGTCCCCTTTCCATATTCTCCACACACGGCGGCCCTCAAAGGATTCCCTCAATTCTTGTTCATGTTGACCAAGCAGCTCCATGATTGATTCTTTGATGTGGAATGGCACAGATATACTATCGCTCTTGGAAGGTATGAAAACAATAGAATTCAAGACCCTACTGCCGTACTCTGACATAGCGAGTTGAAATGCATGGGGTCGTAGTGCTGCAACCAGTGCCTTGTGAAATATCTTGTTTCTTGTTGGAGTGGAAAATGCATTAATCAGGACGTAAGATGTAGGTGCTGATGATGTTGCGAGTTGAAGAATAAGTTCTTCAGGTAGAGATGATAGAGATGTTTGGATTGTGCTTGAGGGAAGTCCGGGTATGGCAAGCATAGCTGTCGTTAATTGAGAGCCATGCGAAACTAATGCTGAACGATTCTTCTGTGGCGGTTCATGATTTTTCTTCTTATCATCGGATTCCGATGACTGTGGAAGGCAAAGCTTTGGAACCAATGATTTAGGGTCTGATCCAAATGCCTCGATTAGGGCCTTCGTTAAACTGTCAATCTCGTCCCTAGCTTCCCGAGCCTGGCATCGCTCAAACAAGGTCTTAATCACGTTAAACCTAGATAGCGTAACGAGCTTACTAAACTCAGGCAAACTCTTTTTAACTGCCGTAACCAGATCCTCTTTGCTGAGTCGATTCAGAACGCGTATGGCCGGATATGAGGCGATGTCATTGCGAAGAAGACTATGGATTCGATCTGCAAAGACATGTTTATACAGAGGCTTGAAAATCTTTCCGGGACAATGGATAATAAGGGTCTCAAGTAGTCGTGATCCAATGTGGTCGTACAGCATCGAATTGACAAAATCCGACGCCGGGCTAGTACCATCTTTCAGCGAATTAGGGGCTCCAGGTAGGAGTTGCCACAGCACAGCCATGTCTTCGGACTCGTCGCTCGCTTTCAAATTCAAACTAATGTCCAGCTCTAACAACAGCTGCAGAACCGGGTTTCCAGTGGGATGTTTTGCTAGCACGCGAATTTCTGTGGGACTCATACCAGAAACTGAGTCGGCGATGATTTTCTTGGCGGCTAGATTGAATGACATGGGCACGGCCCGAAGTTGAGAATTCAAATCGGCTGGGTCATCGGATGTCCAAGGGACTGAAATCTTTTCCTTCTTCTTGCTGTGAATAAGGGACTTAGTTTGAGACTCTTCCAAAGGTCGTCCGGAGAGAATGATGAGTAATATTCGAAGAGTGTGAGACGCAAATTTATCGGCGAGAAGATATCCAAGGTGTCCCTCGAGCTCGTCGAGTGTAAGAAGAAATAATTCTTCCATAAAAGGCAGAGGCTGCTCATTCGGATCGTCTTGGTCCGTAAGAACATCGTCGCGTTCCCCTCCGAGCTCTCTAGTGACAATTGGGGCAGATTGCAAGAACAGGGTTTCGCAGCAATGGCTCGCGAAACGGTGTTGGATGAGGTTCAGAAAATGGCTTGCAAATTGTAGGAATAGCTTCTTCTTCTGCCTCGTGTTCGACATTAATATAAGCCGCTCCATCAATCTCGAACATGACTGGCTGCATGCTAGCTTAAGTTCCTTTCCTTGAGCTTCGGCGAAGACACTAGCTAGGTATAATTGTCGCTCTTCTTGAGAAGGAAAGTCGTCAATATCGAGCTGCTCATCTACCGATCGAAAGTATTCCTGCTCTTCATCCGACAACATGCCAAAGAACTCGCGATCGGCGGGTGGTGGACCACCAATTCTAGGTTGTTCGAATCCATCTTCAAACTTGGCTTCCAAGTTGCCAGTGTTATCGCCATCGGCCTCGTTTAGTCGTTGTCTCTTGGCAGCCTTGCTCTCTTCGCTGGCTGCCAATGCTTTCTCGCGGCGCTTTGCCTTTCGCTCATCGCGGATGGCCTGGCGTTTGGTTCGTGGCTTCGGCATCGCGATTGTTCTGGTCGCGACAGATCGAGTGGGGTTCCGAAAAACTTGAAGTTGAACAAATTCCCAGCTTGCATCGCAAAACACCAAAATCTTTTTTCTGGAGATCGCTGATAACGATCTTATCTTAGCGTTGTCCAATTACTTGGATGCGTCTTACCATAATGGGATTAGTCTGCATATGACCTGCACTAGCTTCTTGGCAACTCTTCTCTTGCATCTGTCATCTATCAAACATGAAAATTGAAAACTTTCAAATTGTGAAGCATTTACAACTTATCAGAAGCATCAGTCATCAATCATCTACTCTAGAACCTAGCAGCTTCCATATAAGCTAGCCAGTCAGTGTTTGCCAACGAATGCGAATCTAACACTGTCAATTTATGAACCTAATGTCTTTAGTAACTGTTTTACTAAATGCCAGGTAGTTGATTGGTAATAAACTTGACTCCTGCAACTCTTTAAGACCAAAAGGTCTCAAGAAAATAGCCAGTTCCAATTTCAGTAAGTTTCCTTCGATATGGCGATTGTGATTGGTGGGGAACGAAGACCATCTTATGCAACCATTTTGGTGTCGACTTTCAAACTAAAGGCTAAGACAAAAGCTCTCGAAAAAATACGATTATCATTACAGCTACGAAATTTGAATATTATAAACATGTCTTCCTATGTAAATGTTCAAGAAAAACGCGTGGAATTCTGCTAGATCAGTGGGATTATTCACTGCCCCTCTTATGTTTGCTGGAAAGCCCCTATTCCTAATTTGGACTTGACTGGGGTGTGACCTTAATTTCCAATTCTGCCAACATGAATGGACAACAAAATCGCGGACGATCGGGGAAATGAACATAATATTCATTTTACGTGAATGTCAGCCCTGCAAGGCGGCACCCGTGCCTTGTCGAACCCTCTGGTGAATATAAAACTCTTGATCGATTGCTGAATTTCATGAATAGTAAACGTTTTTAGGAGGCGATTTAGCAATGATGGACTCCTCTTGGCTGGTGTTGAACGCTTTTGGCGGTGTCTTATTGACTATCGCGATTGTACGAACCTTTGCCTTCGTTTCCGAACTATGGCAGCACCGAGCATTAATAAAGAAATTGGAGAAAATGGGGAAGGTATGAACTCCGAATGTCTCTTATCTTAATACCCCGTGTATTAACAAATCTTTTGTAGCCGATGCCCGCGCACAGTAGTATTCTAGGGCATCTCCTCGCTGCGAAAACTGCTAGCGATGAGCTTCCACCAGGTGCTCACAGCGCTTATATCCTAGACCGCATAGCTAGAAAATTAGATGGGAAATATGGTCCGCCAGCATATTACTTCGACAGCTACCCTGTGAGCATCCCTATGCTCATGGTAAGAGATCCGTACATTGCCAATCAAGTCACCGGCCACCCTTGGACTTCTGCTCAGAAGCCAACAAGCCTCACGGAATGGTTCGCACCCATTTCAGGAAAAGGGGGTATCAACCTCTTCACCCAAAATGATCAGGAATGGAAACACGACCATAACCTATTCTTACCCTTCTTCAACAATAGCAATCTCGATGCTACCATGCCTATTATAATCGAGCAGATGCTTGTTTTTCGCGATATTCTCCGGAAGAAAGTTGAAGTGGGAGATATTTTCCGTCTGGAACCAATGACGCTCTCGCTCATGAAAGACATCATTGGCCGCGTAGTCTTCAACACCGAGTTGGGAAATCAAACAGCCGGCTCTCATCCCCTTTCCGAGGCCATGCTGCATCAGCTCGATTTGAAGTTCGGTGCGAGCAACGTCATGGACAACATTGGTCAACTTAATCCGCTCAGGGCGTTCAGTGTTTGGAACAACAGTCGCATTCTAAATCGACACATTGGTGCCCAAGTAGCGAAGCGGACCGACGCTTTTCGTGAAGCTAAGGCGCGACACGAGCAGTCAGCTTTCAACTCGATACTCGACCAAGCTCTTGAAACCTATTACTCCCAACCAGACCACAAACTATCCGACCCTCTCGATAAGGATTTCATGAGCAGTCTATGTGCTCAATTACGTATGTTTTTCTTCGCCGGCTATGACTCTACATCGAGCACGATGGTCAGCTGCTGCTACATGATCTGGACCCACCCCGACGTGCTATCCAAGCTCCGCGCCGAACATGACGAGGTCTTCGGAAGAAACGTCGCAGCCTGCCCAGATATGATCACCGAAAACCCCTCCATTCTCAACTCTCTTCCGTATACCTTGGCAGTAATCAAGGAGACAATGCGCCTTTTCCCTCCCGCAAACGGCATCCGCATGGGGTGCAGGGACCTAGTGCTCAAGGATCGTGATGGGAACGAGTATCCCACCGAAGGATGCTGCGTGCAAACCAGCCATTTGAGCATCCATCGAAACCCCGAATGCTGGCCTCGACCACTCGAGTTCCTACCAGAGCGCTTCCTCGTCGGTCCAGACCACGAGCTCTACCCAGGCAAAGGCGCGTGGCGCATTTTTGAGTATGGTGTGCGTAACTGCACAGGCCAGGCGCTCGTCTTGAAGGAAGTGAAGGCTTTCCTCGCCGTGGTATGCAGGGAGTTCGACTTCCAGGAGTGCTACGATGAGGTTTATGCTGGTGAGAAGACAGACCTGGCGAATGTGGACAATGAGAAGGCGTATCTTATAGAACATGGCGCCGCGCATCCGCGGGGCGAGTTCCCGTGTAGGGTGTCGTTGAGTGGGTACGTTCCTGGTGAGCACAGTAGTGATGAAATTTGATGTCTCTTCCAGGATGTATTCGCAGTTAACTACTGCAAATACGTTAATCTGCAAAATACATACCTGTAATTTATGTTACGTTTCTCCTATTATAAACTGACCCTGGAAAGCAATGACTTGAGAGTGAAAAGGCTTTATATATAAAGTGACCAAATATATACTCGCAGCAATATAAACTCACTCACACCAAAGCCCTCCCTAGATAAGTAAGCGCACTCAATTATGAATAGCAGCATGCAGCCCAGGCAAGATCTCCAAATCCTTCTTCTCGTAAGTATACTTCCCATCGTCCGAGATCTTCGCCTCGACGCGCGGCCGCTGCTGCTGCGTCTGCCGCGCCTTGACCCACTGCTCCGTCGTCAGATGCTGGCCCAGCTCCGTGAACACGTTCGTCGTCAATCCCAGCCGGTTCAGCAGCGGACTGTTCTTGATCGGGTCCAATACCACATGATTATTCGGCCTCGCGAAGTACAGCACACCCAGACGGTCGACGTGCGCCTGGTCCGCGGGCGGCGCGTGCACGCGGTGCACGCTGGACTTGATGAGCCCCCCCGTTAGGGCGGTCAGCGCGTCGCACGTGTTGATCGTGATGGTGCCGTCTTGCGGCTTGACCCACTTCCACTGGCCCTGCGCGTTCAGGATCTGCAGCGCGCATACGGGTTGTCGGAAGAGCAGGGTCACGGTGCCTAGGTCCGTGTGCCCGACCCCGTACAGGTCGCCGACCAGCTTGTTCTCCTCGGGGCTGCGCGCCGCGTAGTGCATGTACCGCAGGTGGTCCTCGCCGCGCGCGTCGTACACGTGGTCGCGCACGAGCTGGTCCTCGTCCGGCAGCTCGAGCAGGATGGCGAAGAGGCGCAGGAGCTTGACGACTACTTCGGAGTGGCATTTCTGCCATGTTTGTTAGTCTGAAGCGGGGAAATGGGGTGTGTATGTTGGTACGGACCCTGGAGAAAGCTTCGATCTCCTTGATGTTGTCTTGTAGGATGGCCGGCTGCTTGCGCGCGTGGAAGCCATCGAATTTCGGGATATTGTACACTTGGACATTGTCCCTAATGCCATTTCCGAGACTAGACGTGTTGTGTCAGTAAGGTGAGATGAATTTCCGAATTGTTACGCTTACACTCGGTGGCCTGCTGGTCTGTAGCCATTGTACTCGCCGTTCTCTAGGTCTGCCTGGTTGTGGTACTTGAGCTTCTCCTCTAAGGGAAGGGCATAGAACTCTCGCCCAAGAGCGAACTGCCTGTCAACTTCCTCCTGCGAAATGTTGAAGTTCTTGACGTAGAAGAAGCCTACGTTGATTACGTTAGAGGGTGTGTAGAGTGAGGTAATGTGTTAGAACCAACATACCAACATTTCGAACTGCATGATCAAGCTGCCTCACCAATTCTTCCTTGCCCCCCGGTTGCTCATATAAACTTAAGTCAAGAGTGATGAGTTCGGCCCAGTCGACTAGAAAGCATTAAAAATTGAATCTATCCACTATATGTAGCAGATGAAGCTTACGGTCTTCCTTGGTAACAGGTACCTGCTCGTAACGTTCGATAGTTTGTGCTGACATTTTAGACGATGTTATTCGTTGTTGTTTCTTAATATGGCTAAGTAATCCCGACTTTGGAGGCCAAGGAAATTGGTGAGGGTCTGAGCTACCGGGGACCTTATATTTATTCTACTTAAGTCACTCTCGTTTCGACACGGAGAGATCTAATATTTCTTATTCATATCTCTTATGCTTCGGCTTCTATCATCCTAATCTCTCTGGATAGAAGCTATCCATATCCGAATGTTGGTGGGGGTTACGTTCTATCGATAGACTATACTCCGCGATACCTACCAATAGAAAGAAGAGATACTATGACGCAACTCGGGGTGGATATGATGTATGAGGGGACGTGACGGGCGACGCGTCCGCGTGGTAATATGAAGGTCTGTTATGGACTCCGACTACGCCTACGACCTCCACTTACCCCTAATTACGGAGAGCACGCCATCGCACATCATCGCGCATCGGGTCCCTCAACCCGAGCAATGCAACACGACGATGCCATTGCTTAGTTGAATTCGATGAACCAGGGTAAAGCCACGAATTAATGAGATGCTATTTAGTTTCTTAGCCGATAGCTACCTAGTTATTATGCTAGGAAAGATTGTTAATACCTTTGCGTTATATGGGTACTATGAGCACGTCAGCTGAAATAACTGAAAGTCGCGCGTTAAAAGGGGCTAAATATATTTGATATAAGAATTATGCTTCAATAGTAGTACATGTTCTAGTCTGCCAGTGTTATTCAAGGGAGGCGGTTTTCTTATTGCCCAACTTCTGACGACGCCTTCAAGATTCCCGTCGCCATGGCCGATGTCAAGCAGAGGCCAGGAAGTTCATTATTAGGCCTTTTCAAGGAGATATTCAATTGGTATCCATCGAGCTATCCTGCAACCGAGAGAAAGTAAGCCAACCCTCTTGTAGAAGAAATACCTAGTACCTATCGAAGCACTCATTCATGCATGAATACTAACAGATCATAGGCTTCTATTCAAACTTGATTTATCAATTCTTGTCTTCGCTTGTTTATGCTGTTAGTCTACTAAACCTTTAACCTAAGAATATGTTAATTCTGACAGAAGAAAGTTTTCGTAAAATATTTAGGTTCGTCGCCTACCCCTTTTCCGACCAGCGGTGTATTCATAGAACTAACCGATAGACACTACTCCAAAGACCAAACAAACATCAGCAATGCATATGTTAGTGGTCTCAAGGAAGAATTAGGCCTATACGGAAATGAACTTAATTACTTTAACGTATGCTACTTCGTAGCTTATGTAGTATTCCAAGTTCCCGGGTTGCTTCTTATGTCGCGACCTCGACTGTACGTACCTAATCGTCCTGAGAAAATGGGACTTTCGTTACAACGAGTGGCCAAAACTAAGTTTATTATAGGGCTCGCTGGTTATTGCCGACACTCGAGGTTCTTTGGGGACTTTGTACCTTCGCTCAAAGTCGAGTTACGAATGTCCAACAACTTTACGCATTGCGGTTCCTTGTTGGCATGTTTGAAGCCCCGGTCTTTGCTGGGACACATTTCATCCTAGGTTTGCTAACCAGATCTTCTTTACCTTCCGGGATTTATGGCTAACAGAACAAACAGGCTCTTGGTATAGTGGGCCAGAGCTCTTCAAGCGAGCTGGAACTTGGTTCATATGTAACCCCTTAGGATCCATGATTAGCGGCTACCTTCAATCTGCCGCTTATACCAACTTATCGGGGGTCGGGGGTATGGAAGGATGGAGGTGGCTCTTCATTATCGACGGCATATTCACTCTTCCAGTCGCCTTACTCGGTTTCATAGTATTCCCCGGTGTCCCAGATTCGCCAAAGCCGTTCTACTTCACTTCTGACGATATCGCCCTCGCGAGGGCAAGACTGGCTCGGGCTAAGATTCGCAAGCCTGGACCGCTGAACCTCGACGTCTTCAAGCGAGCCCTTGCACGTTGGCATATCTGGATATTCGTGTTTTGTTATATGTAAGTGACCAATCATTAATGTTCTACCTCAATTATTGGGATAGTGACTGATTTTCATCCGGATGATGTAGTTGCATGATTATCAGCTCGTATCCGGTCTCATACATGAATCTTTGGTTGAAAGCGGAGGGCTTTTCTGTCGTTCAGATCAACCAGCTACCGACAGTTACTTACGCAATTAATATCTTGGCGTCGTGGCTTGGGACAACTTTAGCAACTATCTACCCGTCCTGGACTATCTATACGGGGGCCACGGGAGGCATGGTTTTCTCAGCGATATGCATGATTGTATGGAATATTCCAAAAGCTTTGAAGTATGTGCCGTCAAAACGCTACGGACTCCCTCACTCCTACTATTTGTACTAACTAGAAGATTAGATTTGTCGCGTGGTACATCTTCGGAGTGTCTGGATGTCTGAGTCCTATTCTCTACTCCACAGTAAACACAATCGTCAAGGGGGATTCAGAAGAGCGAGCTCTTATCATGGGCTCTATGATGACTTTCGGCTACTCCTTCAATATCTGGGTACCTCTCCTATTATTTCCTACTGCCGGTCCCAACGGCGCTCCTAGATGGAGGATTGGATGGCCAGTCGCGTTGGTCTTCCAAGTTTTATTATGGGCTGGATTTATCACCTCATTATTATTATACCGTAGAGAGTAAGTTATCTGCTTTTATCATCTTTTCAATGCTATGTCACTAACGAATTCTCCATAGTTTAAAGAAACACAATATTGATGATGCGGGAAGAGAAGGGGAAGAAAGTTCATCTGGAGAAGAACCTGTACTTGTTCAGGCTGGTGCTCATTTAAAGGATTAACAAAAGAGGTATTTTTCCCTCTTTATACCTACCTAGTTACTCCGTATGTGCCTAGTCCAGCATTTATACAATGTGGTTCACCCTTAATATAAGACTGTCTACCTCGTGGTACTTATCTAGGTACCTAGTTTACTAACTAGGTAGATATCTATACTACTTGTAGTGGATATTGCCGTAAGATCTTAATTATATTCTGGGAGATTTATTATTAATATTTTCTTGACTCACCATCGGAGTCATTTACGCCTTTTGTAGGGGACATATTGTAGAATAGGGGTCCGTGACACTCATGAATAAGTCCATAAAACCATCGCCCATGACGGCAGGATCCTAAAGAATAGAATTTTGCGATACGATTCTGTTCTCTGCCAGAGTCTCGAGGATAGTCCTTGGTTATGACGAGATGTCAGATATCAAATAACCTCCAACGAAGAAATTTCAACTAATAGAAGTTTGAAAATCGCATCCAACTTGAGCACTACGTAACCGAGAATCCGCGAGACTCGCGCAAGGTGACGAAGTACCGAAAATTATAATAGTTTCTACTATAGAGTAAAGGTAGGTCCAATTTACTATTTGTGCCGCCTCCTGATTGCCAAAATATTATTTACCCACCCTTGCCCCTATTTTAAACTACAACATCGTCCAACGTAAGATTAGGAAAATGTAGGTAGTTTCATGTTTTAAATGTCAATTTGAATGAAGACCACGATTAATCCCAAAGTGTTCTAGTTTCCGGAGGCAGTATTGCGTTGAAAAATTCCACGTGAACCCTTAGGTGGCTCGAATCACCTACCTTGATATCAAAAATATGTCGACTCGTAAATGCATATAATGACTAATTTTCGCGGTAATATCAACACCGTGGATTTTTGCGTAACACCGTAGAACCGAGAAATGTTGAAGCCGTCGCTCTTCTCCCTTTAGCTGCTATCGGATTCAAAGCACATAGGATTTGAGGGAATTCACCGAATTCTCTTGTAATAAGCTCTATGCGTGCTAGCGGCGTTTCTTGCCTCAAAAAATTGAGCATTCCCCAAAGTTAGGTCCACTTACCTCGGCTGAATGATATTTATCTGATCTCTATGATATCTCGCAAATGATATCTTGTCAATGTCAAATCCCCCTCATTTTCTATCCACTGGGTGTGGGTTTGTTTCGACAAATCAACTAACTGGCTGTAGCTGATTCGTCTCCCTGCTCAATTCGTGTACTTGGGACCGTGCGAATCCAAGGTTATTATCCAATTCGCACTAGAATTCATTCGCAAAAGTAGTCGAGACATGAGTCAACTTGCTGCGCGTTCGAAACCGATAATTTGATGAACTGGAAGTTTGTAGTATGGTAGAGGAAGCATTGCAAGAGGAAGATAAGTTCTTATTCGTGCAGGGTCACCCGTTTCTCGTCACTCTTCGGCTTTCACTTGTCGCTCTTCGGTGGTTAACGCAGGACTAATAAATTGTAGGAATCAGCACGGCGGCACCGGCCGTCAGCCCAACACTAAAACGCCAATTCCAACAAGGGGTGTTTTCTCACATCTGCCAACATTAGAACCCTTCATGCCATTCGTCCGGACCTTCTGGACCGATCCTCGATCTCGCAGCCGCTCCAAGCCTGGTAAAATGCCCTGCAGCGGTTAAGGTAATCAGGTCTTATCGCGATGCGTAGGGACTTACCTAGGTAGGTAGGTAACGTAGCTTGACTCTTTCGCGATTAGGAACTAGAAGTAAGCACCAAGTTTTGAAAAGATGGCGAGGAAATGTGAGTCTCCAAATGATAGACATTAATGATGCTATTTTGAAAAAGAGACGAAAATTGAATTGTCCACGGGAATAGTTGGGATTTTACCAAAACTAGCGGTGTTCGTTCCCCGAGGCAAGAAGCCATACAGAAATGGAACCGAGGCTCAAATCGGTCTCCCTTTAATCGTATGTTGGATCATTCGTATACGCTTTTCGTCTCAATGCTTGCCTACATTGGGACACTAAGACTGCAATTAATCGGGCCGCAACCATCGACGATGCTGAATAGAAGAAAATGTTCTTCTGTTCTTTCAAGAATGCAAAGTCGATCTAGACGCAACATTCGCACATCTCCTACAGCCGGGGTTCGAATGAGAAGATGCCCATTCATAAGTGACAATCCGACTTGGCTTTAAGCCTGACTTAAGTGGTATTGCTGGCCAGATCATGTGAAGTCGACTCATACTCGCAGGAGAATAGATATCGAGACCACGTGTGTTCCCGATTCCGTCCTATACCTGGTAAGGATGGGAATCTAGATCGAAGAGATCGGTATTGTAGGATTAGGATGCGTAGGGCCTGTAGCAATCTGGATTCCAGCTGAAGGGATTCGGTGCAGTAGGGTTACAGCTGGGGTATGTGTTGATGTAACGATATGGTTGGTTGCAATGAACGAAGCTGCACCGAAATGGGGTTTGAAAAAGAGAAAAATGGAGACAAAGGAAGACGACTGGGTCCAAAGCCTACCAACCTGGTAATCGATAAGAACGAATTGCATAAACGAGGAAGTCTCGAAGTTCGATTGCTCGGAGTTGTCGGCGCCCTAGAGAAAGAAAGGATAAATAATCCATGACGTAAAGTTGGCGTATCTTGAAGCGTACCTACGTACTGCTTGGGGTGGAAAATCAGCCCACTCAGTGGTTCCATTCCATCAAATCCTCCACTAACCGTCAGCAAGGTTCACTAAGATGCCGTCCTCCGGATGCGAATCTGTGTAACTACTAGACTTTCACTACCTCCAGGGCTATGCTCTTCGCGTTGAACCGCTGCGGAACGTCAGGTAACTGTTATGTATCAGGTTATGACCACGCTATAATGTCATAGTTGCACGTTATTCTGGTTCAATTCTCGGCTGCATATCCGCCGTCTTGGGCCGGTTGAGTATTCGCAACGAGCTTTCTTCCTCCACAATATCACAATATCCCCCCAATGCCCCTCCACAATATCGCATTCCGCCGGGTCCAATGATAACAACCACATGCACTCGTCTAGGCAGAGTCACTCACATGAGACGAATTGGACGTGCGATGGCTAGACCCTAGAATCCCAAGCTGAACCCAACTGCCACCCTAGAGTCGTAATCCATTTATTCCCTCTCCTACCGTATACTACGTAAGTGTCTCTGGGGCGTGTCTTATAAGTACCACCATCGTCAACTCTTTTCTGCCCCCTTATTCTAATAAACCATCATCACAACAAACTTCAATCTTATACATAGCTTGAGCTACTTCCAGACTTCCTAGAGTCTCAAGCTTGAAATCGTTTCACCCTTTTAATTGGCAATTCCGACAAGTAACGTCCAGTCGGAGCGCCCCTACCAAAATCCAAAATGGCAGATACTCGTCAAGCCGAGATCGAACTGATCCGGCCATTCGGCAAGGCTCGCTCGACTATACAGGGCGAGCCCCTATCCAAGGAGGAAATCGAGAAGTACACCGATTTCTTCAAGGCTAGTCTATACCTCAGTCTTGGTATGATCTATCTCAAGGAGAACCCTCTTCTAAGAGAACCCTTGAAAGTTGAACACATAAAAAAGCGGCAACTGGGCCACTTCGGATCTGCTCCCGGTCAGATATTCACCTATATGCACTTCAACAGATTGATCAAGAAGTATGACCTTGACGCTATCTTCGTCTCCGGTCCAGGTCATGGTGCCCCCGCCGTCATCTCTCAGGCTTATCTTGAGGGTACCTATTCCGAAGTCTACCCTCAGAAGTCTGAGGACCCGGAGGGCATGCAGGTCTTCTTCAAGCAGTTTAGCTTCCCAGGAGGTGTCGGTTCACACGCAACCCCCGAGACCCCCGGTAGTCTGCATGAAGGTGGAGAACTTGGTTACTCCATCTCGCATGCCTTCGGTACCGTTTTCGATAATCCGGATCTAATCACCCTTACCATGGTCGGTGATGGCGAAGCCGAGACCGGCCCGTTAGCTACGGCCTGGCACAGCACTAAATTCCTGAACCCCATCTGCGATGGTGCAGTTCTTCCCGTTTTACACCTTAACGGTTACAAGATCAACAATCCCACCGTGCTCGCTCGTATCTCGCACAAGGAGCTTGAACAGCTCTTTATTGGTTATGGCTGGCAGCCGTACTTCGTTGAGGGCGAAGAGCTCGAGACCATGCACCAGGCAATGGCCGCTACTCTTGAACATTGTGTTCTAGAAATCCGCAAGTATCAGAAAGAGGCTCGTGATTCTGGCAAGCCCTTCCGTCCACGGTGGCCTATGATCGTCCTACGCACACCGAAGGGTTGGACCGCTCCTCGCAAGGTCAATGGCCACTATCTCGGAGGCTTCTGGCGTTCTCATCAAGTACCAATCACTGGTACCACCACAAACCCCGCTGACCTTAAGACGCTTGAGGAATGGATGCGCGGATACGAACCCGAGCGCCTCTTCGGCAAAGAAGGTAAAATCTCGGCCGAATTGAAGGCTCTTTGCCCCACGGGCAATAGACGTATGAGCGCAAACCCCATAGCCAACGGTGGTCTACTTTCCGTGCCTCTCAAGATGCCGAACTTTAAAGACTACGAAATTAAGGTGGAACAGGCTGGCGCTACAGTTGAGGGCAGCATGGCCAACTTCGCTAAGTTCCTACGTGATATCATCAAGAACAACCCCAATTCGTTCCGTCTTATGGGCCCCGATGAGACCGAGTCTAATAAACTCGCCGCCGTCTACGAAGCCGGCAAGAAGGTATGGATGGGCGAATACTTCGAAGAAGATGAGGACGGTGGCAACCTTTCACCTTTCGGAAGAGTTATGGAGATCTTGTCCGAGCACACTTGTGAGGGTTGGTTAGAAGGTTACGTCCTAAGTGGCAGGCATGGTATGCTTAACAGCTACGAACCTTTCATCCACGTCATTGACTCCATGGTCAACCAGGTACGTTTATCGACACCCTAACCTCACTTAAAAAGCATATACTAACCTGTTGTATAGCACTGCAAATGGATTGAAAAGTGTCTGGAGGTTGAGTGGCGTGCCAAAGTTCCCTCACTCAACATCCTCTTGACTGCCGTCGTCTGGAGACAAGACCACAACGGCTTTACGCACCAAGATCCTGGCTTCCTTGATGTTGTTTGCAACAAGAGTCCGGAAGTCGTCCGTATCTACCTCCCGCCTGATGGAAACTGTCTACTTTCAGTCATGGACCACTGTTTCCGATCACAGAACTACGTGAACGTCGTCGTCGCAGACAAGCAGCCCCATATCCAATACCTCACCATGGCACAAGCTGTTGAGCACTGCACGAAAGGTATTGGCATCTGGCCCCAGTTCTCCACAGACGCAGGTGAAGAGCCCGATGTCATCATGGCTAGCTGCGGTGATGTCTCCACTAGCGAGTCATTAGCCGCTATCGATCTCCTGCTGCAGCACTTCCCCGATCTGAAGATCCGTTGCGTCAACGTCGTCGATCTGTTCAAGTTGATCCATCACACAGACCACCCCCACGGACTTACTGATAAGGATTGGGTCGCCCTATTTACTGCTAACAAACCCATCATCTTTAACTTCCACTCCTACCCATGGCTCGTCCACCGCTTGACTTACAAGCGACCGGGTAACCAGAACATTCACGTCAGAGGTTACAAGGAGAAAGGTAACATCGACACGCCTTTGGAACTTGCCATCCGCAACCAGACCGACCGATTCAGTCTGGCCATGGACGCCATCGACCGCATGCCGCAACTAGGCAATCGTGGCGCAACAGCTCGGGATGCGCTTAAGAGCCAGCAGGTCGCTGCTTCTAACTATTCGTTTGAGCATGGTGTTGACCCCGAATTCCTGAGTAATTGGGCGTGGCCCCAGGAGACTTTGAAGGATAGAGTAAAGAAGTTGACTCTCTCTAGCTAAATTGGTGCGGTTATGATAAGTTCATAGATTGGGTCGGCGCTGAAAAAGGTAGCTTTGGGTTGCATGGATGAGTGGTGCGTTCTGGGTTTGGTTTTCGGACGGGTGTTCTGTAACTGGCTGATGTGACATGCGAATTTCTTAGATATATCCCTTACTTGGTCATTATTGAAAATATTTACTTACGATACTCGAATTTCGGCACACAGAAGAGAGTTGTGATCCATTTCCGTCTCACGTCTTCTGGTCGTCCAATTCAATTGGTTACTTCGTAATTAACACCAATTCAGTTAACTGGGCACTTGTAGTTGAACTCTCTAGAAAAGGGGGACTATTATGTCACGAATTAGCATGAATCAATACGGTATCGGCAACAATCTCTCAGAATAAACTACAATTACTGTACAAGTCTTTAGTCCCTCTGCCGAACTTGGCGAATCTGTCTTAAGGTCCCACTTTTAGTCTCAATTTCAATCTCAATTGCCATTTTGGCCTCAATTTCTCAATCATCCATCGTTCTCGAAATCCTCCGGCCGAAGCAGCTGGTTATCCAGCAATTTGCCCATGTGTGTCTTGCTAATGCTTTCGCAGTTGCGTCGGATCTTGGTGTGAAGCACCTTGAAGAACTTAACTGGGCTACGCTGCAAACCCGACTCACCGCCAACTATTCCAAACGCATCGCGGAGTATGAATCCATCCGCTGCGATCTCCTCTCCCTCGCCAGGCGTGTCATAGCTGATACCCATAAACTTGCACGCGTCCACATACTGCTCGAACGAGTCGAAGTAGAGCTGCCCCGCAAACAAATTGAGTTGCGTGATGAGCCGCTGCGGTATCTGACGCTGGCTCAGCCGTTCAGGGACCGTGTACAAGTCCAGTTTGTCTAGCGGGCGGTATCCTAAACTTGACCGTGGCGCGTACAAGTGCAGTGCAACGGCGTTGGATGCCTGGATCTTGGGAAGAAGCATCTGTGCTTCGTACGGACTGATGACCATCATATGCTTGACAAATTTGTCGTTAGGACGACCACTCGTCAAAATCCACTGGACACTGCGTTGATAGAAATCCAAAACGTCGATACCCTTGCGATGATTTCTAATAGTTCGTTCGAAATCAATCGTGGCCAACAAGCCGGGTTGGAAACTGTGTACTTTGAGGAGAGCTCCAGCGGTGGTACGTTGCAAAGCCATGAATGCAGGTCCGTACCCCTGAGACGTACTGTAGATGGTACCTGAGGTTACGAATGATTCCACATGTGGGTGTATCGAGTGTATGTCCGGCTTGGCTGCGGGAGGTCTCTGGTCCTCCCTTTCTTGCTCGATTTCCGGCGACAACTCTCGCTCCTCTTCTTCTTGGAGTGCTGCTGAGTCGAGGTTCAGGTTGGTGAACTCCCTGCAGCGCTTGGAGATTGGATCCATGGTGTTCTCATTGGACAGGATTCCAAGGCTATTGGTACCTTTCTTGCGAGGGCGATATCTACGTTCCAATGTCTGCGACTCATCCTCAAGATATTTTTCGGCGAGAGACTTTTCAAATATAAACCCCCTATCAATCGACTTATTTGCCCGAGCTGCTTCCCACACCTTCAGGTGCACTTCGTGGCGGCGGCCCTGGTTAGCCCACAATCCCATGCTCCGGTGGATGTCCTGCCAGGTTTCCCCGATCGTCCATGCCAAGATGTCCAGGACGGAGATTTCTTCACGGGCGAAGGGATCAGGGTCAGATTTGCGAGCTTGGATCTTGGCCCGAATCTCTTCTGGTACGCAAAACACCACAGACTGTCCTTCGCCTAACATTCTCATCCGCATGCATGCTAATGTGCGTCAGCTTTCGGTCCTAGCTTTGGAATATAGCGATATGACATACCTTGTACCAGTCTATCTTTCGTCAGGTTTGCGCCTAGAGTGACTGCTGCGCGATAATTTTTCGGTAGCTTCAAATCAGTGCCTCTAGTATGAGCCTCGTCTAAGAAGACAAGGCAAGTGTCTAACTGTGTCGCATACGGTGATGCCTGGAGAGGCTCAGAGTGTCCCCTACGATCGATAACACAGAGCTCATCATGGTCATCGAAGTAAACGGCCGCTTGAATTTGTCCGTCGTGAGAATTTCTTCGCAGCCATGCTTTGGCGACCCCTAGATTGTCAAGCTCGAGTATCTGAGCTCCCACGTCTAATATAACTCTAGTTGGAGGTTCCATCCTAGTGATGATGTCTAGGAGCATTTCAGCAACTGACACATCCATCTCTCGTCGTGGTGGCATGAGCTCGACTGAGTTTTCGGGTTGGAGCAGATACTCGAGCACCAATGCGTTGGTGTGTTTCTGGGCTGGGAGGTCTAATTGCTCAACATGAAGAGGAAGCACCTTGCGAGAGTCATTGGTGCCGCTAAATCCTGTTGTCGGGTGATCCTTGACTTCTCCAATGTCCCAACCTGACGCGGAGAGCTTGTGTGGAAATTCCTTCATCTCCTTCGCGAAAACGATGTGTGCTAGGAAGTAATCGATGACCCCTTTAACATATCGGAGATTCTTGAACACATGCTCTGTGCATTGGCTGTCTTCGAGGTTAATGCCAACCAATTGTCTGAAAGCAGGAGCTAAATCGTTGGCAGCCCTAGCCCACATCCCGTACTCGAGTTCAGCCTGATCAGACTTGAAGAGATGGTTGAACGTCAAGAACAAGTCCTCGTCGCTGAGCCCGCCGTAATAATAGCTCAAGGACGTAAGGAGAATGACAACATCCGGATGACTGAACTCGGATCGGGGTGAAGGACTATCCTTGGCTCTATAAGGCACGGCAAGCTTGGTGCTTGGGTTTCTGTTCCCATCAAGTCCATAATCAACCCTCCAGCGCTTGTGTCCGAAGGCGAACGCTAAAACTCCTCCGGCTATGAGGCCGCGTAGCAGCAGCAATGTATCTTTGGCGCCCGTCCAGAACCCATTCGGGCTCTCGTCCTCGACTAATGCGATGTCATCTGCTCTGGGTTCAACCTCTGTGATGTATCTATACACAGCTCCACGTATAAGCTCAGGCTGTCTTGTAATGGGGAATCCATTCAAGCCCGTCGCACAAACCCGTTCCGTGATACGACGAAGAATCTGGTCTGCAGCATCTGGTTTTATGATTCGAGTCCACGGAAAGCATCCGAAGGCTTGGAAGCGAAGCTCAATCGAACCTGGGAGCTCGGAATGTGCCTTCGAGATGACACTTCTGACTATATCCAGCAACTGCTGGATGCAAATCCATCTGTCAGGAGAAAATTCGGTCGGTCGCTGTGTGCCCATTGTATACACCAACTCAAACTTGACACTGAAATTCTCATCGCTTTCGTCAACAATATCACGCGTCCAATCGTCAAGGCTTGCCTGAAGCTGCGTCAGAGGGAGTCCGATTTCCTCTCTTCCTGTTAGTATGCACTCAATACCCATGAGTTTAAAGGAAAGGATGTGTTCTGGCTGAACCAAAAAGACACCGCCATTCTCTATGCAGGAGTTGACCATCTTCGTCATTGCCTCAATCTCAGCACGTTCAACCTTTACAGCACGAGAGAAGGGCATGTGGTAGATTCGTCGGTTCAACAAGCCGCCTAGCTTCGATACAAGCATCTGGAACATCTGCTTTGACTGTGGTTTCCCAACAATGACTCGGACTAGTCGTTCGCCATCTGCGAGAGCTGCGGCAACCGCGGGAACAATAACTGATGACTTTCCCTCGCCCATGTTCAACTGCATGACCGAATTTTTCCCGCTTTCGGGGCTTCTCATATGCTTCGCGATGTCCTCTTGGACCTCCCTGATCATAAGATCGCTCTCGATTTCCAGAAGCAAGGAGTCGGGTTGGTCGATTGGCTTCCAGTTTATGTGACCAGGGTTTCGCAGTTCCTTGATTAAGGCAGACGGATTGTTGATTGCCCTCAGTAGGCGCTGTGCGCGTTGTAGGTGAGAAATAGCAACTCCATAATGAACGATCCATATTCTCCAGCCTTCTGGGAGAGTTTCCCAGTAGTGATAAGAGAGGCGTTCTAGGAAGAAGATCGGGGATATCCTCGGCCAGTGTTGGCTTGAAGCCTCTCGAGTCCGAAGGCTCTCTTCAACCGATTCCCGCATGGTGATATAGATTTCGTCGACTACTGATTGGCATGCGCTTTGATGGGAAATTATAAGCGGCTCCAGCTCCTCCGCTTCCAACGGCAACCTATATTCCATTCTCCAACTCTGAAGCGACTCCACGCTACTTCCTAGGTCTTCGACATAACGTCTCTCATAACCCGATTGTGCTTGCTCTTCGAGTCTCGATAGTAGAGAAGGGAGACGGGGTGTCTGGTTATTTTCGTTGTAAGATAGATACTGAGAATCTTTCGCCATATACGGCAAAATCACAGGGGCCGAAGAGGAAAGTACGTCGTCATTCTTGACGAGTCTAAACTTCGTGGGACTAGGGAGCGAAGCGAACGGGATTCCCCTCTCGACTTCAACCGTACTGGTCTCCCGCGTGATACTCCGGCCAATCTTTTCGAAGTAAAGTACGAGCAGGTGATTGTCGAAGCAAGGTTTGAACCTACCTCTGGCTCGCTCCATAGCCGAGGTCATATTAATATACGTACATAGTTTCGCGTAGGTCGTGCCGTCTGGATAAGCCGGGACTCCACAAGGCCACTGAGCTTTCAAAGCAGAAGTTAATGTGGATATAGCTTCGCTCTTTTTAATGTTATGCTGTCGTCGTCGTCGGTTGTTGTAGTTACTATTGTTCTCTCCATAGTTCCTAGGTAAGTTTGATTCTGGAACTTGGTGAAATTTCAAACAGCAATCTTCGAAAAGTCCTGACAAGTTCGTAGTCCTGATATCGAAACCATTGGATAAGTCGAACGTTGCGACATTTGGCCCCGCGATCAAAGCCATGTCGGGTGCCGCGTAGAAAGAAGCTAGAATCTGAAGAATGCTCAGTTCGGCATCTTTAATATACGCAATGGCAGCAAGCCAGAACATCATTTGAAATTTGTTTGGTCTAGCCCCCGGATTGCTCAACAGTCTGTGAAGAGGAATCCACTGTTCGGCGATGAATGGGTAGGGGTTCAGAAGTAACCCAGAATCGTATTGTAGTTCTGAAGCGGACAACGAAAAGGAAGGGCCACGTGTAGGACCTTTTACATGGTTTTTAATGAAATCCCATATAACAGATCCTACGTTACCCTTGATATCGTACCGGAGAGTGAAGTCTTCCTCGAACAGCATGCTGGATAAGGCGACGGCTTGTGAAGCCTGAGAAGAGTACTTCTCGCGATCCCTAGCCTGATATTTCACGTCATATTTGTCTGTATGGGCCTCAGCGCCGAATCCGACAATACGGAAAACTGATGAACGAATCAGATCCCGACGTAGCAAAGTGTAGTTGACATCCTGTAGATCAGGTAAGGCGACGTGCGATTCGGGATAAAGGAATTCGGATTCTCTGGCTTGCTTGTATATCGAATCCACGCTCTCGAAAAAATTTCCATGCTGAGCTAAGAAGCCAAGATCCGAGGACCAATGCACAGTCTGCATATCCTGCTCATCCGGTGGATAGTAGACTCGCTTCGGAGTGAGCGCTGCCATATGTTGTAATAAGTCGATATCCTCTTCTGTGAGGCATTTGAATGACCGAACAGCAGCAGAGTTCAGGATAGTAAGCGCACTTTCTGTCCCTGTTTTCCCGGTAAGTTGGTCTGGTAAGGGGAAAGAGGTGAGAGCATGAAGATACGATATCAACAACCTACTCTGCAGACTGCTATTGTTAATAAGTCTGCCAAGTAGGTTGTCAATCTCGTAGGAATGAGCCCTCGTATTCGAACAATGTTCAATTTGGACTACCACGTGTTGCAGCGTCTCGGGGATATGAGGACTCCTGAAGAATCTAATGACTCCACTAGGGATAATAACCTTGCGTCGGAGGCCGCCATCTTGCCCTCTCAGCACCAGCTTAGTTTCAAGACCGGTAAGAGTTCCAATCGATTGATCCTCGTCTACAACCATTCCACGAAACTGGCGAGAAGATATGGACGTCCCTCCCTTTTTTGTGTAGAATCCAAGCTTCAATCTCGGGAGCTCAATATCTAGGGAGTATTCGCGAAGGATGATGTGAATCCAAGGGAGGGGCTCAAGGCAGCCTAGTATGCTGGATATTCTCATTGCGGTGGCACTTCGAATGCTGACAAGGAATGAGTTTCCTTTCGCTAGTCTCCATGTATACCCTGAACGGAACAATCTCCAGTTTTTCTCCGAGTGATCCCATGGGAGTTCCTGAGCACAGAATTCCAAGTAACCTTCGGATTTATTGTACCAATGAACAAAGTTGTTCACAAACATTGCCGGAAAGGAGCCATGAAGGATATATCGGGGGATAAGCTCGAATACTTGACCGTTGGTTGCTGCTCGAATGTGAATATTCTTGTCCTGGTAGTTCATCCCAAAATCTACACGATGCCCACTAAACGCTTTCTTGGAAGAATACCGCATTCCAGGAATAGAGCTAGGCCTAACTTCTATTACCGTTCTTCCAAACAAGGTCGAATACATAGAGTGCTGCTCGTATTCTTTAGGGAGTCGACTTAAAGGGCTGCCGTCTATCAGGAGTTCTCCTGTCAATGTACTAAAGTGTACCTCGAGCGAGCCACTTCCTTCTTCGCGTGCTGAACGGATCTCGAGCCAGTGATGATAGGGCCTCTTCCTGATACGCCACGCGTTGATGGGGCGAAATACAGGCCAAGACTCCTTAATGGCATTTTCCAGCGCAGGGTTGTTGTTGTTGACTATTTGATTCGAAAAAATGCTGAAACCTCGATACGAGAGCTGATCCCAGCGTTGACGCATGATGAATTCTATACCTTCAGCCGTTCTTGTGACGTGGCATAGCCCTTCCTGGAGAACAATAGCGCACCGTATCATAATACACGCATCATGTGGCGAGGCCAGAAGTCGACGAAGCTGTTCGTCATCAACATTAAAAGTATCCGCACAAATCAATGCTATCCTGGTTGTCTTGTACCGCAAGTCTTTCCTGATATCGTCGTCGGTGGTACTCTGAATCTTTTCGTCGAGGACTCGGATCCAGTCTAGAGCAACTTCCCGAGTGGTAGCAAGGAATCTGAGACACTCATGCTTAACGTCCTCCATTGGTGCCAAGGAAAGCAGACGTCTAGATAGAGCGACGAAGATACCTAGTGCTTGGAAGGATTGCCAGTTTTCCTGGACCCTTCCAAGTGCCTCGTGCAGACGACCTAGTAGTGCGTGGGCAAAAGAATTATCGCTGAGGACTTTATGACCTGTTCTTAGTATATTGCCGCCATCTCTTGGACCTGCCTGGAAAATACATTGAAGGATAACGAGCATAGTCTCTTCCCTTTTGAAGTCTATGCTAGGCATTGCGAGCTGCACCAAGATATTCTGCCATTGAATGCTAGAACCTAGGGGAAGAGACGTAAGTGCCTTATACTCTTCCAGTGATAAGTCACCGGGGCAAGTCGACTGTGAAGCTAAAACCGTATTTGGAGGTGGACCGTGAGGTTCTGATGCCGGACGATTGATGAATTGTTGGATCGGCGATATTTGGTCAGTCGATTTATCCGATATAGAGTACGTACATAGTTCAGGGACCGTTTGCGTAGTCCCTAAATGGGTGACGAAGCAGTCCTCCGTGGTGTCGAAATACTTGTAATGGAGACCATTCTCAAGGCAGATCTCACTCTCCTTTTGGATAGATAGGTCCCTCACGCTACGATGTGTGCGCGTGTGGGACTTGGCCCCAGACCGCAAAGTTATCCGCTGATATTGATCGAAAGGTCGAAAGTAGTCGTTTGTCAAGGGATTGCTCAGCGAGTTCTTAGAGTCTGTCGTTTTCGCGGCGTGATAACGAGAGCCGAGAACATTGAACAGTATGAACATTGTAGTGTCACGCCAGTAGCCGAAGAAGGGAGGAACCTGCAGCTCGAAAACGGTTGACTTGGCCTCAAGTTTGTCTTCCGGTAATGGCCATTCGTGTATGCTTATCTGCATGCTGTATGCCTGCTGTTCAAGGCCACATTTTAAACAATCCCATTTGTAGTGATGGTCAGAATATTCACCCGTTACTGGATCTTCGGTCGTGGTGTATTTGTGATCAGCCGCTCTCGAACGCTGCATTAAGTCATCAAATTGGCGTCGAGCATTTCGGAATTCCTGGCGCTTCTTTTCCCTCGCTCTCCTTGCATCTTTTTCGATCGTGGCAAGTAAATTCCGGTGTTGCATTGACTGATCGAAATACAACACAGAGAAGCTACGAGCGCTACCATAGCTCAAAAATACATCGTAGCAAGTGTAGGGAGCTCTGGATTCACGTCTGAGTAAGTACGTCTCTATCTCCTGAAGCCTCTCCATCTGTTCACTCAGCGGCAGATTTAGATTCTCCAAGAGTTCCAGGGGCACACCTGGTTTGTACTTTTCCAACAATGCACAATTCTGCACCGCGGACTTGTCGGATGCAACCCATAGCTCTAGGATAGTGAGAATCATTACGGAAGTCATCTCAGGGTTTCCTTGGTAATGGATAAGTGCTGCCTTGAAGTAGTCCACGATCAGCGACATCAAAGAACGACAGGTCATAGAGCCCCTTTCGTTCTCTCTTATCCATTTTGGGAGGCTATCGGCGACCCAAAACTCGATAGCTGCTAGTGTGTATGCTATGTCTGAATCGTCTAATGGGGCTGTGAATGAAGGGATATTAGAAGAAGTATAGGATTCTAAGGGAGTGGACAGTCGCAAGAGTGAAGCGCCACTACCCTGTCCTCGGTGATCTATGGACCTAATGTAGTTATCAAGCTCCAGAAGGTAAATGTGAGCATCATTTTCAAGATTCATATCTCGAAGGTGCTCCATATTGTGGGAAACATGGCTCTGTCTCTGTATTTCAGACCATCTCTCTTGGAGGATCTGGTTAGTCGCCGACAGAGAGGACTTCACAGACTCGACAATGTTCTCAGGGGCAAACCCAGCAACCTTCTGGCATCGACGAGAGAGCTTTGAATTCATGGCTGACAATAGCTCACTTGAAAGGTTGCATACGTGTGCCCGCATCAAGATCTTAGTCATGAAGAACAGCATAAACGTCTTGTAAGCCTGTCCGGGGCACTTGTATGACGTGGCCGACCGTGAGAACTGAAGTTGCAATGCGACACGAATGAGCAGCCACAAAGCTGATCTATGCCACGGCGCCTTGCAATCTTTCCAGAAAATCTCTTCGCGTGTGTGCTTGATGATGCTGTCAACCTCTACTGGACTCCCCAGATACGATAAAAGTGCGGAGAAAAAATCAGTGACCATCTTCGGGTGGGTGGTATCTCGGTCTTCATCATGCATCTTTCCCTTCTTTCGAGCCTTTGGTTTAGTATCATAGGTTCTCTGGTGGCTCATCTTGTCCAGCGTATGGGCTATCGACTCTTGAAACTCGGGTAGATGGAAAGTCTCCAAGGGAATAGCTGAGGAAGACCCCGGGAAGACCCGTAGTAGTCTTCCCTCTGTGGACATCACAGATCTATTATTGGCAGATAGCTCGAAGACTTCAGCGTGCACCGACGCGTCTGATCTTGTGAACATGATGCCTGCATTCTGTTCCTTGACATGAAACACGACCGTGCCATCTGAATGGATATAAGTAAATTTATCATATTGAAGAGGTACGTTTCTAAAGATAGTACTGACGGTTTCTGATAAGAAAAGCATCAAATGCTTCGAGAAGTTGCTTCTCATTGGATGTGGACAATCGTAGAGGTTGTAAGGAGTTGATAATCGAATCGATTAAATCCGATTCATAGTCTTGTGTATGATCTTTGAAGTCATGAAGAGCTTCGATTACTGCCCATAGTAGAGCTTCCTCATGTCCTGCATTGTAGTCATCCTTCTGAGGTAACTGCGACGGGAGGAAGACATGATTGACGATGTAGCGGACCTGTTCGGCGGACTTAATATAGTCGTTGTGACTATATGCCGCCATATCGGTATTGATATCCCAAATTGGGAGGGAATTTCTAAGCAGAAGCTTGATAGTAATAGCTTCAGTGAGGAGTGATGAATGGATGAAGTCGTGTTGATGGGTGAATAGGTAGGAGGGCGAAAAGGTCAACAAAAGTGTGAGAAAAAAAGGCCTGAGTCATAAGCTGTAGAGAGATAGTTTTGTGTGCAAACGGAGACTTGAGGGTTGGTTACGGTAAAATGCAAGCATCCGTACTGTGGCTAGGCAACGGTATATACAATATCCAAATACCATTGGGAGCAGCTGTATCTCGCCTACCTGGCAGTTGAAGGTTGATTACTGCCAAACTACAACCTAACAGGCTTCTGTACTTCTGGATACCTTGCTATCATATGGATATAATCGTGCCAAGTTGCCCTGCGTGGACTACTTATGCATGGGTGAGGGATTGATATAGAAAGAAACGTTAAAGTCCTAATTATGCGCCCAATTATTTCCTAGTTGGTTCGGGCATCAACTGTAGCACTTCCGAATCCAATCCAAACAAACTGTAATATCTGACCGAGACTAGAAACAAGTTAACTAGGTACCAAGGTATTCACACTTTTGAGAATATATACAGATCTGATATCTCTTTATTAGTTACACGTGTGTGATAAATCGCCGGTAAACTGCATGATGCCCCCAAATAATAGCTGTCATGGGCATATGAGCTATCACATTCAGCTCTAATGTGCGAAGGGGCCAGCCAATCACTTGCCCAATACTTCTCGGAAAAGGAAAACGTATGATGGCATATAATTAACCCACTTCAGGTTGCATATAGCGTCTTTCCTTGATGTGGCCTTCTTAATTGCCCGATTATCAATCGTTGAGTTGTCATAGTGAAGTATTTCAATGCGAGGCTATGACAGGTAAATATTAACGTGGATAAGATATTGACCAAAGCCTTGTCCTACTTCCATACCAAGAAGTCTGGAAAGATCTGCATAAAAAAGTCCCGGAGGTAAACAATCATTTCAGGGATTTGTCCTTGTTGAAGGGATAGGTTATAAGAAGTACCAGCGTTGAGGAATCTTGAGGGTAGCTCAGTGGATGGCTGGTACCTAACTAGTACTCACTGAAGTACCTAGGCAGTAGGCAAGAAATGACTGGAGGTTATGGTGAAGACAATATGAATACTTCCTGCTGTGACCAATCCATGCCATGCGGATATTTTAATCTTCGGCAAGTTGCTGTTGTTGTCACGGCTACAGTTCTGACTCATAGTATACATCCTTTTCTGTAGGTAGTAGGTACCTATGTAGAGAAGATGGTTTAAATGAGAGTATTGGGGCTGAGGAATATGTTGCGTGTGGGATGGAAACTTCACCTAAGAAGATAGCAACTGGCTTTACCGGTCCAATCATCGCAATATAAAAAACGCCATGTCGTCGATCATGAAGATTTTGCTTATGTAAATATCAGTATCCTAGCTGCATAATAGGTAGATATTGCTGAGTGTAAGGTAAGATACGGGATATTATGTACTTAATATGTATATGCATATATCAGAGAACTGGTGAGTCTTGGCTTTGAGACTAAAACAGCCTCTTTTCCATTTAACAAGCTTCCATTGGTCAATTGACTCGTAAATGTGGAGTGGATCCTTGTCTTGAATCCGTTCGTCCAACTTAAAGAACCTAGGTGATCGCCCAGTCGTCCCACTAGATTCAATTTCTCCACTCATCCACTCACGAGTCACATACACCTACCACGCGACCTAATTCCTTCAAGACGCGCCAACCCCGTATCAAAAATATCATCTGTCTAGGTACATAGGCGCATTTAGCCAATGTTAGATAGCTAATATTTCCAAGAATCGAGAAGTGTTCATCCAACACATGACCTAGTGTAATACCTGGTATCCTAGGAGATAAGGCACTAATCAACAACACCACCCAACGTACTTATTGAACCAATTGTTCTTGTCCTCCTAGTGTTCAATACTATGTCACCATCCGCCAAAGCTATCGAGAAGGATCTCCGCGACGGAGTTCGCGCCATCGTCGACGAACGCGGCTGGGACGATGTGACCGTGAACAATGTTCGCCAATATGTCGAAGAAAAAGCTGACTTGGAGAAAGGGTTCTTCAAGGAACCAGAGTGGGACGCGCGAAGCAAGAAGATCATCAAGGAGTTTGTTGTAAGTGCAAAGATTATACCCAATATCTAACTATTTCTATTGTATATAGCCGCTCATATATGACATATAGTCCAAGTTACTAGCCGAAGAGGAAGAAGCCCCACCATCCTCCCCTGTAGCTAAGGTCAAGTCTGAATCTAAGAATGGAGTGAAGCGCCAGTCGAGCGAGGAGCCATCTCCCATACCAAAGCGTCAGAAGAAAGCCGCTCGAGCCGTGCCGCCTAAGAAGACTAAGCCTAAGAAAGAGGACTCTGAATCGGAACTTAGCGACTTAGATGACATGAGCGATCCCGAGGAGGCACCGAAGAAAGTGACTACAAAGAAGGCAACTAAAAAGGTAGACTCGGATTCCGAACTGAGCGATCTCAGCCTATCAGAAGACGAACCGAAGACAAGCAAGGCGAAGAAGCCAACGTCGCGTCGCAAGTCTAAGAAAGAAGAGTCTGAGTCTGAATTAAGCGACCTGGAAGACTCGGAGGAAGAACCCAAGAAGAAGGCGAAGAGCTCGAAAAAGGCCGCGCCCCGTCGCAAGTCTAAGAAAGCTAAAGATGAGGGGGCCAGCGATTTGGAAGACTCGCCCACAATCAAGAAGCGCAAACGCGCAGCGCCTACAAAGAAGGCCACCGCCAAGCGCGTTAAAGCGAAACCTGCTAGCGAGGATGAAGCAGTCGACGAGAAGGATGAAGCGGCTTCAGATGTTAATGATGATACCAAGGCCGAGACTAATTTGGAAGCAAAGGCCACAGATGCACCTAAGCCCGAAAAGCCGGACGAGAATACCAAAACGGAGGGTGTGGATGATGAGGATAGCAAAGAGGCAAAAGCGGAAGACTCAGACTCTTCATTATCATCCGTCTTAGACGAGCCGCCCCCGAAAAAGCGCAAGGCTAGAGAGTCCAAAGGAGCATCGAAGCCAAAACAGACGAAGGAGGTATCGGGAGACGATGCAGAGATCAAGAAGCTACAGGGGCAGCTAGTCAAGTGCGGAATTCGCAAAATATGGGGTATTGAGCTAAAGAAGTACGGCGACGACAACAAAGCCAAGATCAGACATCTAAGAGGGATGCTCCGCGACATAGGGATGGAGGGTCGCTTTTCCGAAGCCAAGGCAAAAGATATTAAGGAGAAGAGAGAGCTTATGGCGGATCTGGAAGCAGTCACCGAGATGAATCGCAACTGGGGCAGCGGAAGCGGTGGGCGCGCCTCCAGAAGCAAGGCTACCAAGAAGCCTTCGAAGGCAGATATTGAAGATGACGAGGATGAGGATGGTAATGATGATGTTGATGATAATGAGGATGAGGACGAAGTTAAGGCAAACCCGCGAGTGTCTAAACGAATGGCTGATCTGGCTTTCCTTGGAAGCGATAGCGAGTCGGACTAGGGAGATAATAAGGCACGCATTTCTTGCAGGCAAATGGCGAAGCTTGTCAGTCCTTGGGCATATTATGAAGAGGTTTTAATGAGGATGTGGAGTCATGTTGCAGATATCCCTATTTGCTAGCATTCATCTTCTGAGCTACGAGACTGAAGACGGCAACTGAGCCCATGAATAAGACAGCATTGTAAAACTACGGCACCTATGTTAGCTGGCTTACAAGAGATGATAGTAATCATTGAATGGGCTATAGATGGTAGTACTCACAGCTCGACGTGAAACTTCTCTCTCTTCGTCATCTGACCTTGCCTCGATGAATAGCCGGCGGAGATTGGGGAAGTTTGCCTATATTGCATGAGCTTGCTACTGCAGGTAGTCTAAGCTATACGTTTAGACAGTAGATATAGTCTAAGCTCACCATGTGATACTAAGCTCGGAGGATCTGATTCTGATAATTACAATTGTATTGCTTCACAGCTTTCATATAAGTTTCTTTGCCGCTTGCCACTTGTAGAGATAGGAGGTACGTAGTAGAGTCTAGGTACCTAGGAGCTTGGGCCATTTTGCAAAGTCCTATCAAGCATGAAGTGTGGCTGATGGGTTACACGTTTGTGGCTTGAGAGTTTTTAGCGGGTACAGGCATCAGGAAACTCCTTGTAACGGTGGCAGTTAAACGAGTTAAACGGCCAGGGGTTGATTCAAATGGGTGGCATTCTTTCAACTTGCAACTTTCAACTATCCTCACCCAACCCGACGCTCTTTCATATCCATACCATACAAACGGATATATACAGCGAAACCCTGTACAAGGAAGAGGTCAAATATACCGTTATAAGCCCTGGAAGGGCCTCCTATTCTCCGAACAGCCTCTTTTTACCTCGCACTTCATAAGCCATAAATCGCTACGTCAAAATGTCGGCGGTCAGTCGCATTCGCGGCGCTTTCGCCGTACCTAGGAAGGGCGAGACGTTCGAGTTGCGAGCTGGTCTGGTATCTCAATATGCCTGGGAGAGGAAAGAATCAATCCAGAAGACTATTATGGCTATGACGTTAGGCAAAGATGTGTCCCAATTATTTCCAGATGTCCTGAAGAATATCGCGACTGGCGACCTCGACCAAAAGAAGCTAGTCTATCTCTATCTCATGTAAGTCGTCATTAGCTCCGCAAGTCCATTAGAACAGTAAATTTATGGGAGTGATAGGAACTATGCGAAGTCGCATCCGGACTTGTGTATCCTCGCTGTCAACACGTTCGTCCAAGATTCAGAAGACCCGAACCCCCTTATAAGAGCACTTGCTATTAGGACAATGGGCTGCATCCGAGTAGATAAGATGGTCGATTACATGGAAGAGCCTCTGCGGAAAACGTTACGAGACGAGTCGCCGTACGTACGGAAAACGGCCGCTATCTGTGTCGCGAAACTCTTCGACTTGAATCCCTCCATGTGCATAGAAAACGGATTTCTGGAGATTCTCCAAGAGATGATCGGCGACCCGAATCCCATGGTCGTTGCAAATTCGGTACAAGCGCTGGCAGAGATAGCCGAGACGGCACCAGAGACGAGGGCATTGGTTATAACACCAGCAACACTCAAGAAGCTGCTAATGGCTCTCAACGAGTGCACGGAATGGGGCAGAGTGACGATCCTTTCGACCTTGGCAGACTACCCCCCTCAGGATGTGAAGGAGTCGGAGCATATCTGTGAAAGAGTAGCGCCGCAGTTCCAACATGTCAACCCAAGTGTCGTGCTGGCTGCTGTCAAGGTAGTGTTCATTCACATGAGATTAATTAATGGCGATCTCGTGAGACAGTACCTGAAAAAGATGGCACCTCCTCTAGGTTAGTAAACCGTGCTCTCGTCTGAGTTAGTTACTAATATGTTTAGTCACCCTCGTTGCATCCGCCCCTGAAGTCCAATACGTCGCTCTACGGAACATCGATCTCCTTCTGCAAGCCAAGCCCGACATCCTTAGCAAGGAACTGAGAGTATTCTTCTGCAAATACAACGATCCCCCGTATGTCAAACTCCAGAAGCTCGAGATCATGGTGAGGATAGCAAATGAGAAGAATTATGAACAACTCCTGACCGAGTTGAAAGAGTACGCCCTGGAAGTAGATATGGACTTCGTTCGAAGAGCCGTCAAGGCTATTGGGCAGGTCGCGATCAAGATCGAGGGCGCAAGCGAGAAATGCGTCAATGCGCTACTAGACCTGATTGCTACCAAAGTTAACTACGTGGTTCAAGAGGTTATTGTGGTCATCAAGGACATCCTCCGGAAGTATCCTGGTTACGAAGGGGTCATCCCGACGCTTTGCAATCACATCGACGAGCTAGACGAGCCTAATGCGCGAGGTTCGTTGATATGGATTGTCGGAGAGTATGCGGAGAAGATCAACAACGCGGATGAGATATTGGCAACTTTCGTGGACGGTTTCATGGAAGAATTTACGCAGACACAGTTGCAAATTTTGACGGCCGTTGTCAAGTTGTTTTTGAAGAAGCCAGGCAGCAACCAGGGATTAGTGCAGAAAGTTTTGCAGGCGGCGACAGCTGAGAACGACAATCCTGATATCCGAGATCGAGCGTATGTCTATTGGCGACTTCTGTCAGGGGATCTCGATATCGCAAAGGTATAGTCCCTGGCCCCCTTTTACTTTCTTGGCTGCCAAGCTAACGACCTTTAGAACATCATTCTATCACCGAAGCCAGCCATCACAACAACAATGACAAGCTTGCCGGCAACTTTACTAGAGCAACTTCTTGGAGAGCTGTCAACGTTAGCATCTGTCTACCACAAGCCCCCTGAGTCGTTCGTTGGCAAGGGACGATTTGGCGCCGACGAAATTCAACGGGCAGCTATCCAGGAACAGCGACAAAATGCGGCCGAGAATCCGATCGCCGCGTCGGTTGCCGCGGCTGGTCAAAACGGACAACAGTCACAGAACAACATCGAAAATCTGCTGGATATCGATTTCGACGGCGCGGCACCGGCGTCGCAGGAGCAGAACTCGGCATCTGCCACGCCAGAGCGCGTAGCAAGCCCGGCCGCCGGGGCCCCATCCGGCGGAATGGCAGACATGATGGGTCTCTTCGACGCTCCAGCGCCTCAAAGCAATATTGCGGGCACTAGCGGCGGTGGTGTCAACGACATTATGAACGGGTTCGGTGGAATGGACTTAAGCGGGTCGAGTCAACCTCCGCCCGCGGGGGTGCAACTCGGCCACGCAAGCGGAAGCGCAAGTACGGAGCAGAAGACTTCGAACAATGATGATCTACTGGGTCTTTTCTAGGCGAAGCGAGGCCAAAAACTTCACTAAGCTGACATCCAAAATATCTGGGCTGATAGTAGCCGAGGGAAGGGGAAGGGGAAGGGTGACCCCTTGGATTTGCGATAGAGTGGACTTCGTAAGGTGTCACGATATAGTGGCAGTGTGCCTGTCAGGGGGGAAGGTTCCCTTAAGGAAGAGTTAAAATATCGGTACCTTGATTGGCAATCAGACCAAGGCTCAGTTTATTTTATGAGAAATCATGACGTGAAGTATTGCCGACTATTGTCTCTTCAAGCTCGGTGTTGGGCGCCTAGTTATGCCCTATGCCAATCAATGTCCATTGCTCCATTCCTCTTGCTTTAGCAAGCTAGTCCCAGTGCCTCCTGTGAAGACCTCGTCTCTTCCCCACGATGGGCATTTCGCTCAGGCGCCTATTCGTTTAACATTGGTATCTTAATCCAGCCACGTAGTTACCTATTCAACTCCAATCGCGACCTAAGCCAAGTCATCGCACGCCATCCCCTATTCTTCCTATCGTACAGGTCTTAGAAAGTGATTTGACATGGCAGACTCGGGCCAGTTATCACACAGGGGTCTCCATGCCATACCATGCCATGCTATTCCATGCCACTAGGTATCGAACCATACCCATATATGTATATACCATACACAACCAACCCCCTTCAAGCATCAACGCCGTCAACTCGTCCCTGCACGGTGCCTTCCAGAGGCGGGCCCTCGGTTTTAGCGTTGCTGGCCTTGTCGCGCTCCCACTCCTCGGGCGTCTGGCACTTGGCGCTCCAGGCGTGGATGGCGGCGATCTCGTCCTTCACGGCGGCGTTGACGGCGCGGTGCCGCTTCAGGCTGTTGAGGCCCGCGAAGGTCGGGGAGACGATTAGGGTGGAGAAGGATTGGCCGCAACCGCCTGTTGTTTGAGAAAGGGGTGGATAGTTAGCGCGGGAGAAGAGGGAAAGTAGGAATGGGAGAGAGTGGACGTAGAGATGGGTTATATGGACGGGTTGTAGGAATAGGAAGGAGCAGTTGGGAGGATGGGAGCGGGATGTTGACGGAGGAGGGAGGAGCGAATGATGTACCGGACATGTCGGTGACTTCGACGTGAACTGCTTGGAGACGCTCGGTGAGCGCCGCTTTCAGCGACGTCTCGGTGATTGTCGACTCACTCATCTTGGGCGGATGTGTGTGAGCAATTCGATTATGTCGATACTTTTGTAAAGTAGCCCTGGAGGTATTTATAAGTTGGCCCTGGTTGTTCGCGCGCACAATGACAAAGCGACGATTGCCCCGCGATGATGAAATAATATATCGGTTAGTAATACACACACAAGTCCGATGTTGGAGGGTAAGTGGGGTGTGGGGTGTGGGGATGAGTGGCTGAAGCTGCTGAGGTGGAAGCTTGGAACCCACTATTATTGACGTTGCACAGGTTTGCTGTGTCTCATCCGATAAGATAAGGTATACTACGTACATCCATCAATGTTCAAGGCTAATTTATCTAATAAACTTGCTAGTTAGTGATTGATCACTTCAGAGAGGGCGGGCTCCGAATGCGATGTTCTTCTATCGACAGTCTCATAACCTAAAGATTCTACCAAAACATATCTCATTATACTGTCCTCCTACTCCCACTTATAAAATCGGGAGAGCAAAGTTGATATCCAATATCGCAAACATCGGTGGACGTCATAGCCTTGTACTGCGAGATCAAACCAGGGGCTTTAAAGCTCATTACATGTTCAAACAACAGGAAAGGAGCTTTAGCACTTCTGGAGTCATGGCGGCACCACCCGCAGCTTCTCTTACTGATGCGGTGGTTGCGGCGATGAAAACACTGTCAGTAATCTCTATCGTCCCCTTTCATAGTATTACCTAAACCATACGTCGGACTAACGTGTTGGTTACACATAGCTTCCCGGAAGAGCTAGCAGACAGTGCATGGGACAACACGGGGTGTAAGACTAGCTTATATGATCTATAATATCATTTTTGAAACTAACGCCGACGTAGTACTGCTTGGACAAGCGCCATTGCCGCCGTCACAGAAAACCGAAAAGGAGGTTGGTAGCACAGTCCTGCTAACGAATGACTTGACGTCGGCTGTTGTCGATGAGGCTCTACAAGAGCGCGCTAAGATGATCGTTTGTTACCGTATGAATTGCGCCTCACTAATACGTATGCCGCTTCGGACAATGATACCACTAACCAACATCTCACAGACCCGGTCATCTTCAGACCCCTGAAATCCCTTACCACCAAGGACCCCATGCAGACCCTCCTCTTACGCCTAGCCGCCGAAAGGATCTCGGTCTATTGTCCCCACACGGCCATGGATGCAGCCAGTGGAGGGTTGAACGACTGGTTGTGTGACATCCTTCTAGACGGCGAACACCAGGTAAAGCGTACAGTGGTCCAACCTATTTCCCGACCTCTACCGGAAGGGCACGAATATACCGGGTACGGAAGAACGGTCGAACTAGGCCGACCCGTGACCTTGCAAACTCTCCTAAAACGGCTCTCTGCCGGCATAGGCGACCAGCGTTACATGATGATAGCCCTACCGCCAACCTTGAAGGGCCTTACCAACACGCAGGAAATCTCCAAGGTGGCCGTCTGCGCGGGCTCGGGTGCAGATGTACTCAAAAATACCGATGCCCAAGTACTAGTAACAGGCGAGATGGCTCACCATTACGCGCTTAGACATACGCAACTCGGCCAGATTGTGGTGACCGTATTCCACAGCAACTCGGAGCGCAAGTACCTGGAGACGCGACTTAAACCCATGCTCGAAGTCGAATTGGAGACCACGGCGTTTGGCGATACGCGTGTCATCGTCAGTAAGGCGGACCGTGACCCGTACGAGGTGATTGACGTTAGAGATTTAGCTTGAGCTTCGGAACTGGGACGTGCCGACTTCGTCGAAGTTGAAATAGACGCGGCAATCATGTACCATTTGTCGAAATTTGCCCAATTTGATGAAATAAGCCGTGGGATGGCGATGGAGGCCATCAGTCTTAATGGTTAGGACATCACCAGCTGTAGATACCCGATAATCACGAGTTATTCGTATTCGTATCTCGCCAATTGCCTTTACTCGGTTCACCTTTAAGAGCTGCTTCGCCGTCTTCTATGCATGCGTCCACATCAATGCCGCCGAGACCTTGCTCTTTCCATACCAATAGAAGCCTTCGCGGCATCTTCCACGCCTGTCTTGCATCCTCCAACCGTCCTTCACTGACAAGTGCTCGTATTTTGTCAGGGGCATCCAAGACTTCGGTAGCAAGTTGTTTCGTCCGCGCTCTCCGCTTCCGTGCCTCCTCCGCCTCGGTCCTCGCTGCATCCGGTGGCGCGACTGATTTCCGTAGCGAATCTCGTATTGCCGAAGCTTGCGAGTATATCTGAGTGATCGCCGGGTCGAGCGTAGAAGCCATCGGGTTCAACGGGTCCATATTCGTTCGCATCTTCATGGAGTATCAGCACCTCAATACTTCTTACACCCAATCCAACTTAAATGTATCCAATCAAGTCAGTATAAAATAGAGACACAAACCTTCCGTATCGTCTCCGTAGCCGTGATCAACTTGCTGTAATTATCATAAACCAACGCCTTCTTCTCCGCGTCCAGGGCCCGCGTCTCGCCCAGCACCCGCGTGTACAGCCGCAGCAGCTCCTCCATGCCGTTCTCGGCCAGCGCCTTCTTGACGAAGGCCTCCGCGTCGAAGCCCGGCTTGTCCATCTCGCTCGGCGCCACCTCCGAGTATTGCTCGTGCTGCGGGCCGCCGGAGGTCTCGCCGAACGGGTCCGTCACCTCGACGACGGGCGCCGCCGCCGCCGTCTGCTTCTTCAGGTTGTAGTACGCGCGCAGGGCCGCGCGGTTGCTCTTGTTGCTCGGGCCGGTGGTGGACGCCGGCGCGGATGTCGGCCCGGAGGAGGGGAAGGGGGCGCCGGAGAGGTTGGGACTGCCGGTGAGTTTTGGCGAGCCGATGGGCGAGCGCGAGGCGTCGAGGCTGGGCCGCGTCGAGGATGTCGGCGTCGTGCCTTGGTACGAGGGTACGCGCCGCGGGGGATCGCGGGGGGAAGCAATGGTGGACATTTTTGCAGTAGGTGGGTGGTGGGTTTCCTTGGTGATGACGGCGGGCGATTATGTAAACAGGTGGTTTAGGAAATACCTATAGGGGTATCGTAGTGGTGATGTTGCTTGAAGTTTACAGATCACGGATCTAGGTTCGGGCTAGGTGAGGATTAGTGAGGCTTTAGTGCATTAGTGGCAGATCTCCCGGCGGCCATAGCGCGCGAAGCCACTGTGGCGGGAGCTTATCCGCTACTGCCCTTGCTTCCAAGTGTTTGCTACCGAATCCCCTACCAACTTACATCATACCACTTTCCAGGGGTTTAGTTCATTATATCGTAACTTTATGGGCAACACTTTAAATCAACGTCACCAGCCTAAAACATACGCTTTTATGCATATATGCGAGGATGTCAGAAAAATGAGGGCTTGCACCAATAAGGTCACCATACCCCATTCACCATGAGCGCAGACCTCGCACTACAAATCCGCGCGAGCCTGCAAAGCCAGGGCCTGCCCGCCCCGTCGCTAGCATGGATCCAAAGCGCGCTGCCCAACCGGAACCCGCTCCCGCCGCTGCCCGCGCTCGTAGCCACGGTGAAAACCCGGCTCCTCGCCGCGGACCTGACCAACCCGGCCCTCCTCGAGGCTCCCGGCCCCGCGTTCCCGGCCAACCTGCTGGGCAACGCGGAAGTGAAGGAGACCAAGCTGCCCCGCGACGTGCCCGTCCAGGTCCTGGACATCGACAACTTGTCCAAAAGCAAGTGGGAGCAGGTGGAGGAGCTCGAGGCCGTGGCGCGCGGCGAGCAGACCCGCGGCCGCGAGATCATCCGGCTTCCGACGGGTAATGAGGACGGAGAGGATGGCGGGGACGACGCGCCGACGCAGCAGCAGGTTGCGACGGGCAGGGACGCGGCGCCCAACGCGAACGCGGCGGCCGCGTCGAAGGGCGCGACGCACCGCCTCGTGCTGCAGGACTGCAGGGGCCAGAAGGCGCACGCGCTGGAGCTGAGGCGCGTGGACCGGATCGGCGTCGGCACGATGAATATCGGCGAGAAGATGGTGATCAAGAGGGGCGCGACGGTGGCGAGGGGCATCCTGCTGCTGGAGCCCGCGACGTGCGTCGTGCTGGGCGGGAAGGTGGAGGCGTGGCAGAAGGCTTGGGTGGACGGGCGGTTGGCGAGGTTGAGGGAGGCTGTTGGTGCTGATGCTCGGGGGTGAGGTTTGACTGGCTAGGGACTTGCTTATCTCCTCGGTGCTAGGGGATTACAAATGAATTCATTGAGTGGAGTGTGTATTTGGCTTTTTAATATAGTCTCCTGGTGGCGGGCTCTCTTCGTTGTAACAATAAGTAGAGAATCCAAGTATTTGGCAGAAGCGATTCTTAAGGGTTCTTTTGACGGTTACAGGTTCACAAATACCAGGCAATTATCTTCTTTACACGAAGGGTTGTAATGCGTGTATGCTATTAGATAATATGTGCGCATATGTAACTTAAAAGTATAGTAAATACCATCAAATAAGTATAGATATACTTATAGTATAGTGAAATTTGACCAACTATACTTATAGACTCGCTTAGCCATCCAGCCTTTTGCATAAAATCCGGGATACCTGAGTAAGGATCCATCTGTCGGGTACCTAGGGTTCTGTAGGGGGCTCCTGCAGTCCCTGAAAACCGGGTCCGGGGCCGGCTATTTTAGTGGACCTGACTTCTGTAATTTCCGTTTCGACACGCTATCAGCGTTGGATTGAACTTCAACCGTCCAACAACGTATTACCTAAGACGTCCATATGTAATACCCAATGATTGTTGTTATCGCCCAAGTAATTCTTCAAAATTCCTCAGTTCCATCTACAATAGGTACACGATATACCAAGTTTGATGACACGTTGCTCGTTCTAGGTCCTATGAGTTGCCATTATCGTCAGCAACACTACGCGAAGTCTGACCTAAGAATATGTCTGCAAGCTCCATATTTCAGAAGGCCAGCGGCAGTCGCCGCACGCGCGATGACAGCAGAGCTCTACTAGAAGATGATCCGCTAAGCATCCCGCTTGAGACTATCAACCCATCTCCCCACCCAGCTCATCGGCGGCCGGAGATAGCATCACGGATCCGTGAATATACTGGCTCAAGGCGGAGTAGATCATGTGAGCTCGTTATTTACCTTGCCATACTAGCAGGACTGTTGTTGGTAATACTGTTACCTCGCCGATCCCCACCCGCTCCTACTCCTGTCAAAGTTTATGAGGGTTTGTTGCCATGCGGCAGTTCAAGCTACTCAATTAACAATGTGAGTCTACCCTCCATTCCGGGCTCTAGACGATTTCTAAATATAGAAGCACACATGTTACCAAGGCAGTTTCTTGTGTCCGGTTATTGATAGAAAGCGCACATTGAAGTGTGGTAATGATTGCTATCTCCTTCACGAATTTTCGTAAGCTTTTCCATCTACAACGGATTTCCGATACTTCCATTAACAAATTAAAGCTGCGATAATGGAAAGTTGGTTCAGGTCCAGACCCCGGATCCAAGCGAAAAACCCCCAACTCAAGACACTAGTCCTGAGCCGTGTTCCCAATTCTATGAGCACTTGAGCGACCCTCCATATGAGAATTACTTCATTTACGATTGTAGTGGTGCAAGCCAAGTCGTCGTAACAAGTCCGCTTGTTGGTAGTGATTTAAAGATCATTAGTCCGAGACTACTCGTGAGAATCATGGCCCAATTAGTTCATTCAATTGCTACATACCTGTAGTGATACTGACACGCTCTAGATTGCTTGGCCGGCTGGGAACAGTGGCATTGTGGCTTATTTCTCGCCAGTAAATCGTGTCAACGGAACGCTCGGCATAGGGCTTGAGAAAAGCAACAAAAATCGAACGTTAGGCCCGCTTGTCGGCGGTGTCACTGGTCTCTTAACTCTTAACTCATCCGCAATACTAGACTTGGCCATCTTAGGGAGTATCAGGACAATAAGGGAGTTTATCGAAGGTCCAAGTTCTCTTTCGCCTAAGATTCAAGATGCGATCAAGATTCAACAGTTGCCTGATGGAGGCATCCAGCTCAACCGCCAGTGGCTTGATAAAACAACGGAGACATTCTTGACATTTCACAGCCTTAATCAAACACCAATTTCTATTCGGGATGGCCGCCCTCGCTTCAAGGAGGGTACTTATGTCTTCAACGCGTGGTCCAATTATCCACAACTTGACCAATTTGAAACGGAGGATATCTTTGCTTCTGGAACTATGATCCCGCAAAATTCATCGGATATACACTCGCTTACCTTCCTCTCTTATAAGACAAAGTTCCTTGCTGGTGCCTGGAGATTCCTAACGTACTTTGGGCGTGACAGTCTGATCTCGCTTCTTCTCCTGCGGCCCATCCTGAGCGAAGGGGACGGTGGAGCTGTGGAAGCTATTCTAGGAGCGGCTGTTGAGCGTATAAACTCTAAAGATGGTAGTGTATGTCATGAAGAGACCATCGGCGACTATGCTTCGATATTGAACGAACAGCAAGGTATTGACAGCACAGACCCCTTGTGCGATTACAAGATGATTGATACCGATTTCTTCCTCCTGATTGCTATCAACGAATATTTCGTCCATTCCGCCATCGGAAAAACTCGCCGCGACGCATTCTTCACTAGAAGCGCATCAGTCCTACCCGAAAATCGCGGGCTCAGTTATGGAAACCTTGTATTAGCTACTGCGGAGAAGGTCATGAGGTTGACCGCTGACTTCGAGCAATCTCCCGTACGGGAGAACCTCATTCATCTCAATAGGGGTCAAACGGTGGGACAGTGGCGCGACAGCGGTGACGGATTAGGTGGAGGTCGTATACCGTACGATGTAAACACGGCCCTAGTGCCTGCAGCACTTAGGTCAATCGCGTCGTTGTCGAACAATGCTTTCTTCCCTTCGCATCACGACTGGGAAACGGCTTCCAACAAACGTGCCGTAGTTTGGGAAGACAAGACACTATCTTTCTTCCAAATCAATATTACGGCCGAAAGAGCTCAAGACCTTGTCAAGAATTATGTTGACGTGTCGAGATTTCCCGGCGATGTCAATTTTTCCGACTTAAACTCACCGGTCGTATTTCACGGTCTAGCCCTTGATGGCAAAAACCATCAACCTATCGTCAAGGTCATGAACACTGACGACTGCTTCCGGCTTTTTCTTCTCAACAGTACCGACCAGACCCAACTCTCCGCTTTTCTTTCTCAAGTGGCCGACAACATACTACGCCCCTTTCCGCTCGGCCTCTCCACTGCCGTCGGACTGGTCGTTTCAAACCCGGCATACGGAGAGGAATCTGTAGATATAAAGGAATTCACGGAGAGCGCGTATCACGGCACGGTCGTCTGGAGTTGGCAACTTGTCATGATGGCTGCAGGGTTGGAGAAGCAGCTTGGGAGGTGCGAATTCGAACAACTAGCGTTTTGTACCGACACGGCGCTACACGGCCGCGTTGTTGAAGCGTATAATCATCTATGGGACCTAATCGATGCCAATGGTGAGCACTTACGCAGCGAAGTCTGGAGTTGGGTCTACAGGGATGGCGGCTTTCAATACACACCTCTGGGTGCCTTGCCACCCGCGGCAGGGCAGAGTCCAGTCGGTTCGTAAATGACTACCATGGAGCCGAAGGCAACCGACTAACTCGTATGACAGAAAGTGATATTCGGCAACTTTGGAGCCTGGCATTCTTGGCGGTAAAGAGAAATGATGTGTATACCAGGGTCTCCCAAATCCAAGATTCGGGGCCCCTGAAGCGGTGACCACAATGTCGAGATCGACCCCTGCAAGGTTCGTTATCATTCCTTTCTCTCCCTCGGCCTCACACTAGCCAGGCGTCCAGGAGACGTAGCAGATGCAGGAGGCCTAATCGAGGTCTCATGCACCACTACATCCAACAACATAAATTAGACCTCATTTCATAAACTGCGAAAAGAACTGCACGTAGGTGGAGTTCTACCATGTTTTTCGTCATGCGGCATGGCTAACGTTGAAATTTCAGGAAAAAATCTTAAAATTCTTAATAAATAACTTACCTAGGTAAACAAGTATGAATCCAAATTTTTTTAGTGTTGGATGCATAATTTGAGAAGCGAAAGTACTACAGGGATTGGATAACTGCCATCCCAGCTGTGTCTCTGCAGCCCGTTAATAATTTCTTTTAGCATGCTGACATCAACCTGTCGCAATTAGGCCACGGTGTAGGCCACGTCCAAATACAAACCCTTAGGACAAGACACCCCCCCGATGTCACCCTGGACCCGGGACACGAATAGGTCCAAAATACGCCTAGAAGTTCGTCTCTACTTCTTAATTATGAACGTTTCGAAGGGTTGCTTGCATGTTTCAGTCGAACGTGAATTATTTTTCCTGGGTCAATTTGTAGGTAATCTCACTAGCAAATGTATTTTACACTTATCTCATCGTCTTGGCAAATAATGACCTAGTCTTCGTTTCAGGTATACTATTTTGAGGCGACTGAGAAAAGTAAGCACTTACCTAGGTACCGGTTGACAACCTTTCCCTCTTAGGCCCACCACCAAACTCCAATAACCAGGCTGCTCCGTCGAGCGAAGAGGCCGGGTAAGGGCCTAAGCTAAGCCCTAAAGAATGTTGCGGAATATTGGGCGACTTCGCGGAAACTTGCGAAATCCGAGATTGTTTCGAGAAGGGTACTTTGTTAATGTACTACCTGTTCCTGGAATAAGGCTGAGAGCCTTGAAGTTGCCTTGGCGAACCAAGCGGCCTAAATGTCAGCAAGATCATCTCAGATTAGGTATATGACCCCCAATAGCTACACAAAGGGTACTTGGCTTTGGGTAATCTAACGAGACACCCTCCCCACTCACTCACTCACTCATTCACCTCACCTACCTTTCCTACGAAGTACGTACTAGTATTACGAAATTATCCTTGACTGGTATTTCCAAATTATCTTTTACTGGTATTGCCAAATCATCTTAGCTTCGCTGATAGGTTTTATCATAGCAATTATACCTTGAACCAAACATGGTATATGCACATCACTTCCCCTGGCCACCCCTCTGGTCCCCTGATAACGGTGTCAAGTCGGTTGACACCCTAATTTGCACCCGGGGCACCGATCTCAGCTGATCAGTTCAACCTGCTACGACGATTCCTAATTCTGGACCCTTCTCATGCCAACCAGGGTTGTTGCGTGTACGGGGCACGCTCAATTCCTTTCTTGTATAGACTGCCCACTTTGTCTTCTTGCAGCAAAATTTGTCTTCTTACAGCAAGACACCCATAGTACCTCCCCCAACAAGCTTTCCGTCAACCGTGGATGGCGCATGGGTCACCAAGATGCGTACCGGCTTTAGTAGATCGCTAACAAAATTCGCGGCTCGATTCCTCGGGGCCGTAAGTAATGGTTAAGACTGGGGCGATCTCTGGAGTAGACTATCTAGGTATGGACCATACTTTATAAATATGAGCTCTCGCTATCTAGCTCGACGTCTTCATCCTGCCTGATTCTATGATCTCCAAGACACTCCCTTCGGTTACTTGAACCTAGAAGATCTAAGGAACAGCATTATACTCCCAATCATACAATCAGTCCAACCCCCTACCAACGACTCCCCCTTTTGCATCCACACTATCAACCCGTGGCCCAGTCTACCACATCCATATCTCACCAAACTTCAACAAACCTCTTCTCACTTTCTACGTCCAAGATGGCTAGCCGAACGTCATCGGTTGGACTCAACTTTAGCAGTTGCCAATCCAACCCGTCAGTCACCTTTACTTACGAGCTACCTAACCTTTAGCTAACTTAAGGTCTTCCTAGTCACCAATCAACGACCTCGACCGTCGAAGACGCAGATATGCGAGCCCAACGCCTCGCGCCAGTTTCACAACCTGGAACTGACAATGTTACCGATCGTCTCGTCAACGGCACAGGTACCGCTTCTGACCATAGAGCGAGCCTGGAAGCAAGGATCGCTGCCCTCACGGCAACTATTAACAACCCGACAACTACGAACGGAAATTAACGACTTGAAACAACGGCCATGTTGTCACGCATGACGATTTAACGACCTTTACGTCGAGCTAGGCCACACTCTAAACTACTATATTTTCGTCCGACTCCTTAGCCAACATGGACAAGCCATGATGGTGATGTACAACAGAAGATTTCAACAAGATCCCGCTAAAGCTTCTCTGATGTATCCGAGAAAGTCCTTCAAAATACCACTTCCCCTATTTTCCGATTGCGGACGGAAATGCTGGCTCACAAAACAGCGCTATAACGATTTCATGTATAATACGAGATTCTTTTCTTGGCATGTATAACTACCTGTGTAGTTTTTGTCTGGCACTTGAAGATTTCATTCAATGTGCATTTTCAATTTCATCTTGGAAGATTTTGTGCTGGTAGGATGTGTGGATTATTACCTAGGTATCCCTTTCGGCAGATCAATACAACTGTACCTTGACTCCTTTTTAAGTGTAGCATCGCACAATCGGTAATATGACATAACCACGAATGTACATGTACATGTAGAAAGGAATCAGTAACATCGCCGTGGCACTTCATCAAGACTCCTACTAGGACCCTTTCATCGGGACTTTCTTGTCTAGGTCCTCGTTAGAATGCCCTTGTTAGGCTTAATAAGTACGCTGATACCCTGTTCCCCCCACATGCGGCAAGGAACTTTAGAGCTAATCTGCCCAGATCGCGATTCATGATTATGGACTAGCCCGGACCTCAAGTTAGGAGGTTGTGGCTCATGGCACGACTTGGCGATTTGTCAACTGCGCACCGATCAATCGGAGAGACCGGCGCATTGTAACCCTAGGCTGGCGGTCCGGTCCAGCGGGGGACCAAATTTCCCCACGGGCGCCTAAGGCACATGCTCAGGGCCGTCAGCAAAAAGAAAAGGCCCGTTGAGCACAGCCCTTTGAAGATGCTGGAGTGTATCTTTGCGGCTCTTTTCTGCGCCGCCGCAGCTTAGACGCATACAGGTGAGGTATTCGATATCATAACACTGGAAAGGTGTAGCTACTACCACTTTTCCATTTCGGCCCTCAGTAAGAAATTGAAGTCTAGATTATTACTATTTTGGTTGATGGCAATAGACGTGGTTCTCTTTGGCTTTCTATCCGGCCCGCCCTATTGACAAAAGATTGATCGTTCCCCTGAATACATCAAGTCCAAATTAAGCAATTGGTTTTTACACATTCCAATGAACCCTGTCTCCTCGGAACGATCAAGAGCTACCAGAGAACTTCCAATGCATCGCTACGCGCGTAGCGATGCAACATCCATGGAGCACGAGGAAGGGGTGTCTAGGTAGCTGCTAAGAGGCATGTCTTACCTGTAACGTACTAATGATTCTCTCATATTCAAGAATTGACGAATGAATTGAAACATCAGGGTCCTGGGATCCTGACAGGTTGAGATGTGACGAATGGGCGACCCTGGAAGACCCCTCCCGCTCTCATTTCGGTACACGTCAATGCACGTTGTTGACCAGGATAGCACGTGGCGGCCATGCATCAGGTCTGCCTATTGCGTTGTAGATTATTAAGGAATGATCGTCGCCTAAAAATTCCTCGAGTCCCTCGTCCGGACTTGGTCGATGGGGATTTGCCCTGCTTGTCAAACCCTAAGTACCCGTGCATCATGGATGGCTCTAGGGGCGCATGCATACCTCTTATCCATCTGCTTACATGTCTGGTAGGTACCTACTTGCATAGCATGCCGCCGAGCGAGCGGCCACCGCTTGGACACATTGCGCACGAAATATTTCACGCGTCTCTCGAAGCAACGGTAAAACATTACGACGAGCGGCGCTACCGCTCTTTCTAGAAGGTGTCACTACTAGGACTTTGCGGTGTTAATCAACCAAAATCCCGGCGCTTAGGAAATGTCGTTTTTAGAATACTTATGCTGTGAAGATCACTTCCACTCCTGCCGTCATCTTCATTCACCGCACCTGACACGCAAGAGATTCAGTGCATTACTTATGATATCTTACGAGGTATGTTCATACATAATTTCGTGCCTGCTGTGTACCTCCTTATGTCAGGTACACCAGGCACGTTACGTTGCATGCCTACTTACTACTCAGGTACCTACCTACCTGTCTGCCTGCTTGCTTACCTATGCCCAGACTGTCCATGGAGGTGACAGGTCAACAGTACCTACTACCTATACAGTGTGCGGCACCAACCCAAATCCAGAATGCCAAGGACAAGAAGGTTGATACGCCGACGCCTCAGTAATCGATGTGTGCGTGATCCGGAACCCCTGTTTATTTCGTACCTATTCGCTTTCGCACCGACGTCGTCAAGCACTGAGCACAAGATTAACAACACCCACGTTTTTTCAACCCGAGACCCGAAAATAGGGAGCCCCTTGCCTCTAATCCCTACACGCCCACGTGGTGACGATGCAGATACCCGCCAAGAATTGCAAGGGTAGTGCGGTACTTCATAGGACCGAACTAATTTCTATACCATGCCCAATTGCTTCGAAGGACTCGACAAGCACAATGGAGAGGTTTCCCGCCAGTTCGTAACAGTAATCCAATACGGCAAAGCTAGCTTATCTGAGCTAGCACTCTGGAATGCCGTCGTGCGCCGCACAGTCACCCTTGCATCTTGGCATACCCGAGTCGGTTGACAACTTCCTTCCCGAGAAGTTTCCCAAGTTTCCGAGTAAAAATAACCCAGGATCCCTATCCGCAAACCCAAAAAGAGAATTGGCCTGCCCTCCTTACCCGGCACTGCCTCCCCCACCAACAACCACCAGCGCGCCGCATTCAGACAGCTAAATGACCAAACCGTTCTTTACCGATGCCGAATATGGGAAACCGCCACCCACCTTTCGGGCTAGCTCTTACCCCGTAAGAGCCCCGCGGAAGTGTCTACGGACCCGCAAACGCCACCGGCCCCAAATCAACCACCCACCCCCCCTTCGCGGCTGTTCCTTCCGGGTTGTACAGAAGAGAGATCGAAGGAGTCCCAGAACTAATTCCTGCAATCGCGTACACTTGCAGATTTGAAACGCGCGTGATTTGCAAGGGGAATTCTTCATTAGTTGTATTCGGCTGTCTGCCGTCGGCACGTCCGACCTAGGTATAGAACCTTGCACCTACAGTGATCTACTGTACCTACTCTACGTACGTACATCGCGCATACATACCTAGATACGCATTATGTACCGGCGCTAATGAACATCCTGTCAGCGCCACGTTATCTCATAACGCTACCCCTCCCTGCCAGGGCCTCAATTCCTCGATTCATCGGCAAGTGTTACGGAACGCGTCTGTGCGGCTTACGGAGCTTCCAGAATAGCTTTTTAAGGTACGTACGTAATCTGGACTTACTTCCGCATTAGGTAGGTGTCAGACCGGTGTTAGTTCCGCGGTACTTAATATCGATTAGATGCGTGAGGCTCAGCAGCCAGCCGCTAGGTCATACTGTAAGTATGTAATCCATGACACGTCGCGCCTACGGGAACCTATAGGGAAGCTGAACGTTAACCGAGCCCTTGCTAAGTCGCGCGTCTAATTCCTAGTTACTACCTAGTAACTGACTAAGATTGTCAGAGCTTAAAGCTTAGCCCGAGCCGCACGATACCACTTCACTAGGCAATCTTTCCCCTATTCAACTTCTGCGAGAGTACGGCGCGGCGCCCTTTTTAAACGTCGTGGGAGGCGTTGGAGATGACGCGCGTAGGAATTAAGATGCTGAGAGAGACCTGAAACCATTACGTTGGGTTCTTCCGAAGAACGCTTCGTTGTGAGGCACGTACATAAAATCCGGCTACATGGACGCGGCTATTGGGGTAGGTACCTGGCTGGCTGGATCGGGAGAGGCTCCGTAGATTGAATTCTTATGGTTAAGGCGTCCTACTAAATGATCTGATAGTCAGAAAGCCGTCGTTACTGTTAGTGAGCCTTTCCCCAAATAAGGATCTAAGCCTAGGATGTATGTGAAGAGCTGTAATTGCCTCATGCTGCAAATAGGATATGCCTTGGAAAGGCTCTCTATGACGGTGATTCACGGCACTATGCTGCGAGAGGATGTTAGAAGGGAATATCATTTTCATGATTGCATATACGGTGACGACCTCTACGCGTTTCTAACTACCTACTAGACAGATGAGGAATGCCTTCCGATAGATAGAGGAGAATTCATGGTCTGCCTTGACAGTTGTCAGCAGCCATACGAAACCTTTTCGAATGATGCCATCATCATGATGTTTTGCCCGACTATAGTATAGATAGACCAATCTGTAGCGTAGTAATACTCGCTACGGGGAAACAAGAAGGGGTGGAGCGGAAAGTTAGGGGTAAGAGGGTATTTGATTCGATGCCAAACTTCAGCCATGCATTAACAGTATCATGATCAAGACTTCATTAGCGAAAGCAGAAATGAAGTTGCCTCAACGGTATTATTTCATCTCGGTTTCAAAATGGATGCTGCCTACCTATGTAGTCTGGTTTTGACCGGTCACCTTGCAAAGGACGGTGAAATTGGTTTGGGTGAAGGCCACGACTATCTAGTATTGCAAGGATCTATTTCTACTAGAACTCGGTTTGAAAGTCATCATCTCCTTGTATAATAAATTTAGTCGTGTTTGGTAGTCCATAGGCACACACGGCAGGTCTGTTAATATCATTAGGCAGCGAAGAATATCTCTCAGCTGGAAATTGTGTGAACAATACCCTAATTATTTATAGGTACTGTCTCCAAATCATACCTACCTACGGCAATTAAGGAGATGGTTCCCAAATATTGCTGCACATCATCTTACGTACGTATATCAATTTTAACCGTTACACTTGGTTTCAGTAACAGAATAATAAATGCCATGTGTAACCAGGTATAATCATACAATATGTATCTTCATATTTTACTTACGTTTACTTACATCTCTTAATGCAATAATTAGCATAATAGGATGCATCTAGAGACGTTTGTAGACTTAAACCAGCTAATGGGATAGATTCATACTTTTAATACACCTACCTAAGGTTCTTACATCCATTCAGGTAATTTAGAAGAAGTCTCAGGTTAAGGGCTATCATAATATTGTGCGCTCAACTTCCTTCCAGCTTTCTCGTCGTTTGAAGCGTAATTTCTCCAATGATATGGCCCAACCTATACTCTCACGAAACTATTTACGTTCGTCAAGGAGAGACAGGATAAGACAAAAGTTCAAAAATCCTCTTTGGGTATTCTGTTATTTTAAGTCTAGAGCTTACACCCAGCTTACACTTAGTTAGTTTACACGGTAATTCTTGCCCTAAGTCAGTGGTCTACGGAATATGACAAGTCACATACATCACTGTCGGTCCCGATGTACAATATACGATGTAATAACCTAGGCATGTAATATACAATTCAGAGTTAATCTCAAACTTGTAATCATAAATATAGGTATATTCAGGTGGCTATACTACTGGTACTCTTATAATTTCGGGGCTTAAAACGGCCTGCATGAGAAATTTCAGGGTCCTTTCCGCCACAACGGCTGAGTTGTCTCTTTTCTGGACCATCTATATACCAGTCGAAATAAGATTTATCAGTGGCATGTAACTCTTTTCGCGATACCTATTGGCGGATATGCTAAACTAATTCTGAAAAGGGGGCTTCAAGGTCAGAGACCCACCTTGATGCCGTACAAGCTTGAAGCAACCCTCTACACAATTCAAGCAGAGTAGCACGAGAAATGGAAATGCAATGCAGATATTGACATTGCCCGAGACCTACGATCATGAAGTTTGATATGCAAAGGACGTTTGTACTTACTAGTTCCTTAATCTCTCGATTGCAGACTAAGCCCCCAATACGGCCTGTAATTAGGTTCTGACCCATGGTAGAGTATACTGTGTTCTCCGAGTTATAATCGCCACTTACCATAGGGCTTAGTCTAATGTAACGCCTTTGCCCATCTAGCCAATCCAGCCTGCATAGGAACATCCAAAGCACCATGCGTAGTATATCAGGTATGCAAGGTACCACCTAATCTTACCACCATCGAACTGCTGTGCCTCCAAGTGCTGTATGTATATGTTGTAGGTCGCTTGCTACACACGTATGATGCAGAATGCATGCACGTATCTACCTAGGTACCTAGCTATAGCCCTATTATCCGTTCTTTATAGATTCTTATTCCATCCCACCATACTACCCCAAGCCACCATCATCAGCCTGCCTCTCTACCTACCTACCTCCCTACGTCGGTTCATACCTACCAATACTAGAATTCCCAACCCGAGCGCGATCCGAATGACACCCCAACCCCAAACCCCACTGACCTCCTGCGCCGCCCGAATACCTCGGATTGGGATGCAGAATTCCCCATCTGCCGACCTGTGGCTGCGCGGCGGCGGAAAGAAGAATAAGGGTGCCTAAGGTCAATCATACCCTGGAACATTAATAATAGGAAAGAAAGAAAGAATGAAACCTCCCTATTACCCGGGTACCTGATGAAACCCGTGGATTTCTACTTGCTCGCCTTATATGGATGCTACATAACCATTATTACGCACACCATGCGCTTCGTTGCTCGCGTGCGTCTCTCTTTGCCGTCGCCGTCGCCGTCGCCGTCTTCCGCGTAGCGTTACCATGTGAGCGCGGCTCCTTCACTCGCTCTCTCGCCAATTGCAACCCTGGCCCTGCGCTCGCTGAACCCCCAAAAGAAAGAAAAAAAAGAAAAAAAAAGCAGCCCGGCGTGCGCTTCCTCTCCAAGGGCCCTTTTTCTCACCTGAGATCGACCAGCACTCCCATCTTAGCTAATCCGGCCCCGAAACAGTAGAAAAAAAGAAGTCTTTTCCCTTATCTCCCACCTAGGTAGGTAGGTAAGTAACGCTGACGACCGGCTCCCCGCTGAAGAAAGCTGGCCGTCTTACGCTGGCCGTCCCCACTCTCGTCAAGTAGGTAGGTAATCCACCTAATCTGTACCGCCGGCCGCATCCTCATCAACCTGAGACTTAAAAAACCCTAATGTCGCGCATAAACTTGAAACGAGGCCCCCGATTCTATTTCTTCTATGCCTATACGAGATACGACGCAACGCACAACGCTGAATAGCACGGGTATGTAGCGACTATGTATCTATATTATAGACCTTAAATTAGTAATCTATAACCTCACCTACCTATAGTCGAATGATTCTACCTGTAGAAAGCTGCCGCCGAATCGCGTCGACATCCTCGAGTTCCTTCGCCCGATATCACTCAAAGTTGCAACGTCCGCGTCACGGGGGCCGAGATGCTAACAAGTATACCGAGCAGTCTTGAAGAACTACTAGATAATTGCTGTGTCTATGTATATACTCACATAGCAGCAGATAGGCAAATGTTGCCACCTAAAACACAAGCATGCCGGCCATGAGGTGGCATATTTTGGTCCCGAATACATATTCTATGTCTACCCCAAGCTTGTGCAAAGGAATGCCTCTATCTCAAGATGATCGGACGAGTCCTGTTCGGGATATTAGTCCGATCTTTCGCCTGCGGCCCCTTTTTTTCTGGGTTTACTTGTATAGCCGTGAATGGATCACGATAGTTCGTATGCACGAATAATGTCCTCTAGTCTGAGCCCTGACCACCCTAGCGCCACGCTTGTCTATATTGCTTCCCGTCCATAATATAATCATAGCTTCGATTTCGCGAGTCATTGAGGCACGTGGCCTTCGAGCCCGGCGACGGTTGCCAAGTTGACTTGGCTCAGTTGCTCATGAGCTTCACCACTCAGGCCAACTCCGGCCAGGAGAGCTATGGCCTCAACGACGTCCTGCGGTTCCAGCATGTGCCATTTAGCCAGAGTGACCTTCGTGCTAGCACCGATAGTAACAGTGAACACGTGGTCAGTCTCGACTTGCGTACCGCTGAGGCCGTTCAAGGCCCGGAACATGTCCTCGTCAGTGAAGTCGTCACCCATACATAGCACAAAATCCAGCTTCCCTTCCTTGGCTTTCTCACCTTGTGAACCACTTTCCGGTGGAGCTATGTGCGCGATGTCGGTGTTGTAGTCGTTAACCAGGCGCTTAGCGATCTCACCCTTGTTGATGAAAGTAGGCCGTACCTCAAGATTGGCTTTGCCTTTCATCACATCTACATCCCACTTTTGGACCACGGTCGCCTCAAGATCCTTGTGCAACGCTTGTGATGAATGTAGGCCTTGCTCGGGATCAGCCTGGCGGTAATGCCAAGTCAACGCACATCGCTTGCGCTCTATGAACGAGCCTAATCAAGACCGGTTAGCAAAAATGTCCTCTAATTTTTCGTAAAGCCACATACCAGGCACACGGTCGGTGTATTTTTGGAAGACTTCAATCACGTCCGCCTGCCAGCCCATATCTAACTTCTCAGCCAGGTTCTCCCATGTGTCGTGGCCCGGATGTCTAATAAAACTTCCGTGCTCCGCACTGAAGCCCAACTCTGGGATATGACCTAGATGTTGTTGTAGGAAGTCTTGGTCTCTGCCCGAGATGATCCATACGGCATTGCGGTGGTCTGCCGCCAATGCCTTCAGGGTTTGGATGACTCGTTCCGATGGAACAGCCGCCTGAGGGTCTCTAACAATCGGAGTGAGTGTACCATCGTAATCGAACATGAAGAGACGCTTGTTGGCTTGGCGATACTCTTTCAACATGAGTGTGCGGTCAAGCAGCGGTGTGACGTTCGCGTTCTTATTGGACGCTAACGTGCCCACGAGTTTTCGTAGAAACTTGGCGATCCAGCTTTGCACATTCTGCGTCGTGACATGTTTGTAGAGACTCGACTGCATCGCCAGGCGTTTTTCAGCGGACATCGTGAGAGCGTTGTTGATTTGGTGAGCAACGGTGGTGAGGTCCCAGGGGTTTATGTGTATCGCATCCCGCAGGCTTCCTGCGGTACCGCTAAACTCCGACAGGATTAGCGGGCCATGCGTGTCGCGCTGGCACAGGACGTATTCCAGACTAGTCGTGTTCATGCCATCCCGAACCGATGTGATCAACCCAATATCTGCGGCTCTCAACAGCGCGAAATACTCTTCGGGCGACAGATATTGCGGATAATGCTGTACCGGCGAAAACCCTAGGCTACCATACGTGCCGTTAATTCTCATGACCAACTCGTTCACCCGACTTGCTATCTTGTTCTCTGGCTCTTCTCCTCCCTCCTCGATAGTGTTTGGCGAAGTGACCTGAACAAGAACAACCTTCTCTCGCCATTCGGGATAGAGCTCCAGAAACCTCTCAAACGCCATGAGCTTTTGGGCGACACCACGGACACTATCCAGCCGGTCACGCCCCACAATGATCTGCTTGTCCTTGTAGAGCTCCTTTAAAGCGTCATACATATCTGAGACTTGTTTCGACCATGCCATCTGTTCGACCTTGGCCACGTCGATGCCGATGGGGAAAACGCCAACTTCCACGCGAGCCCCATACGCATCGACACCAACAGAATCCGAAGGGAAATCAAGGATCCGGGTACAGCAGCTGGCGAAGTGACGTGAGTAGCTATACGACTGGAAACCGACAAGATTGGCACCGAGCATGCCCTCAAGCACTTCTTTCCTCCGCGGCAAGCATCTTAGGAACTCGCTGCTAGGAAAAGGACAATGAAGGAAGAATGAGATGTACATGTTTGGCATTCTTTGCCGCAACATGCTAGGGAGCAACAGGAGATAATAATCGTGGATGACTACGATATCGCCTGGCTTGTAGATCTCGATGATCTTGTTAGCGAACTTCAAGTTGGTGCGGAAGTAGTCAGCCCATTCAATACGCTCGGATCGGCCATCGTTGGGCTCGTGTTGCTTGTAGTGGAACAGGGGATATATCGTGTGCTCGGCATATCGCCTCCAGCGGGCTTGGTCATTCAGCGTGATACCCTCGTCGCTCGTCTCGGTGTCGTCTGCGAGCCACACAGGAACAGTCTTGATACGTTTATCATGGGACAATAGCTGCTCCAGCTTTACCTGATGTTCTCTTGGAATCCATAAGCCATCAACCTCAGGAGGTGTAGGTGGCGTTTCTCCATCCAACGGTATCGGGGCAGATAGGTGATTTAGACCCGGAATGCTCGAGGTCGTATCAGGAATGATATCTGGTGCAGACAAGGATTCGGCAAGCGATTCGATTTCGCCTGTCCACGCAACGACGGTATGATTCCAAGGCGTTTCGTCGGAGGAGAGGTAAGAGAAAGAATCGAAGAGAGCTGATTGGCCGCGCCGATAGCCCAATTCCTACTAGGGATTAGTCACACAACTTACTTACGTCAGGGGTAAGATTCTACTAACCCAATCGCCGCTCTTGTGATACTTCAGAGAGTGAGGGGTCGTGAAGGTAGCTGAGATGATGTTACCACTAAGAGCCAGGTCAGGCGCAGCGGCCTTGATTTCCGTGATAGATTCTCTCCGCCCACTCAATGATACGCTCATCCGACGCAAGACCTCATGATCTGAACTGGCCCCCTGTGCTAGGTTCGTGGGAGAGGAAGTCTCTGCAGTGGAACCAGTCGCCGACTTGTTGGAGGCTTTGTTCCGATTCTGATTGAAATAACTAGGACTAGGAGATTTGGTAGACTCGACGCTTAATCCCGTCGCATACGTCGAGAGGTTAATGCCCGGAGTTACGGGCACTCTTGTAACAGAATTTCGCTCGTGGGGTGGTAAATCAGGCGATTCTTCGGAGTCGCTCTTAAGAGCGGACTCTCGAGGGGTGGAAGACATTTGTTCGGCCTCTTTTACAACGTCGCTAGCGGTCTTGACTTCGGCTTCTTGCTTGCTTTCTGCCATCGTCGTCTTAGCTTTACTCTCTAAAAGGTATTAAAACGCGGCGTAAAGTCGGTATGTATAGGCAAACGATTGAGACACAGCGGTGACGCAGAAGAGGAGACGGAAGGGTACACAAGGGTAGCTTGAGTGGTAATTGGCAATTAAAGGCGATTACAGGCAAATAAATGAGTGCGAGATTATCGGCGAGAACCGTGATTTGATGAGCCAAACGGTGAGGGCAGCACCGATGGCTGTCAAAGCCAGAAGAAATAGCGTAGGTAAGTTAGGTAGGCATAGGCAAGTTCAAATATGGGTAAAGTACAGCTGGTACGGGTAGGGGAGGTAGAATGCAGAAGGCTAGAACAGCATAGGCTCGTGGCGGGGCTCTCGTCGTCGTCGCGATTATTGGCTTGTTTCCCACCTTAGGGAGGATAGTGGGGCATGAGCACCAAGTGATACCAGGTTCGTGATAGCAGTGGAAGAGTGATAAAGTATGGTAGATGCAACCTGGAGGTTTTGCTCCAGGCCGTCTGGGCGGAGTGTGGGTTACCTGAACGAGGGCTAGCAGGACTGGCCAATTCCTGTGAAAAGTGCCAACCGCTGCGGGAAAATCGTCTCAACTCAAAGAACGATCAGAATGATCTCGGCCTTTCTCGTCCTAGATCGAAACTTAAACGGTTCGTTCCGACTGCGGCACTACATGCGCAGAACCGTAGAGGTGGGCAGATCAGGTACAAATTTTCGAAAGTGGTGTGCTTATTCTGAAGGAATTTTATGTACTAAATTAAACGAGAGGAAGACGAATGAGAGACGAACGAGCACTTTCAACACCTGAATAGCACAAGGGACACTGAACCAAATAATAAGACGACCCTAGTTTAGGTTGATACGCACAGAACTCGACGAACGGACAGATCAATGGCCCTAGATCAACAATGTACTATGTATGTCAAAAGTGTGTAATTAGAGTGTAAGTGTAAGGCGGTGATGCTAGATGGTGGGGTAAGTGTTGTGAGCCTGTGACGCTGGCACATGCTGAAAGACAGGCTGAGAATTGTTTGTGGAGACCGTGGAGTTTGTAGAAGGAATCAGAAATCATAGAAGAAATGTGAAAGGCATGGAAAAACATTGGCCAGGCGGGCCACTAAAGGTACGTACCTTAAACCAATGACGTAGGCGGGATGAAAGAGGGATGTAACACCTCACCAAAAAATACATAGCCTGAATACCGTAGTAGGAAGACCGAGGCAGCTGCGAGGGTATTTATATTGAAGACCTTGATCATAAAAACGTGGAGCTAACGGCCGAGCTGCTTTACGGTTATCCCCATTGAGTTTTCCAGGGCATGGATGAGTTGGATACTTTGCTTATACATGCGTACATGCGTGGATAGTATGTAGATACGTTATCATACATAGTACATTCATGTACGCATATGTATTCATACCCAGTACTAGACGTTAATAAGCGATATAAAATTGATCTCTATTGGACATCTTAGCTCTCACGGACACCGCGTTTCTAAAAAGCTCCCACATCTACGAGTGTTGCGATGATAATGGATATAATTACAGCACCCGCTATAGAGTATGAGCAGGACAGATTCTGTTAGCATACCATATATCTAATCTCTCCATGTTTTCTGGGAATACCGATTGGAGGCGCCAAGTATGCAATGATGTCTTAACTCCTAACGAGTGGGAGCCTTATTACGTTCGAGACTGGTCTATGCAGAAGTGGCTCAATTGCAGCCAAACGGCCCGTTTTTGGGCTTCATAGGTTGGAATATTGGTCAATTTCTTCTGTGGATTTCTAGGGATGATAGACACTCTGAAATGAGGCATATAAGTATGAATTGACCTCAACATTAGTGCTGTCATGTCGTATCAAGTCAGCCATATTGGGTAATTTTAATGAGGGAATAGATAGGTAGGTAGTGAGGTCATTTACGGCCCGGTAAACCCCGTGATGTAGCCGACCGAAGTTTGATTGCGTATAATATCTAGCCGGTTATCTTGAAGATACAACTCAACTAGGTATAGAGCTTCGTGATCGAGGCCGCGGCAATAATCATACCCCAGATTCTTGCTCAAACTGCCCTCTAAGGCCATCCCGGACTCCTCTTTCGCGGGGTTCATATCATAGTACTACGATGCTTGCTTTTAGGAAATCGTAAGCCGTTAATATACTCTTATTTACAGGTCGGCCAACTAATAGCTTAACCGGGTAGACATTCCCGTCCTGCTGTTATCACCTACCGAGGTTTCCAATAACACTACCAACCATAACCGCCACCTCCCTATCCCATCCACCACTTTTTTCTGGATCTCCCTTGGAAGATTTCCCTTTAGTGGCCGTAACGGTGCTCGGAGGTTGACTGCCTCGGATGACGCATTCCCTAATAGCCTCCCCTACACTATTTTTATTGGTCTTCAACGTACGTGCCGAAACACCGCCTCTGTTGACGATTTCCTGAACCCTCGTTGCGAGACTGCTTGCCATAGTCCTCCAGAAATAGGACGCTAGAGAGCCGGTCTCAAGATACGCCAGCAAGTACTGTAGAAGATTCGACTTATCGGAAGGAGTATGTTTATGAGCCGGCAGTAGTGGGTGAGGTGGCGCATTAGTCGTGGAAAGGATGATTTCCATGGCGACTATATTTTGGCATCGAGCTGATACTTCTGCCAAGGTCCGGTCTAGGGATGGCAATGTTGCGAGCGACCTCGCTAGCGATGCGATAGAGCTCTGCAAAGAGTTGCGCAAGTAGACTTCGAGGGCCTGGAGAAGCAACTGAGGCGACCACTTGTCAGGTTTGGCGCCGGGTATTGGTGATATCAAGTAGAGCGTGACGGCGGCAGATATGATTCGCGCCTTAGCCTCCTCGCTTTGAGCGAAGGTGGTAGTTCCCGAAGCGGAGCCAACGTTAAACTCCCGTACAATCTGTTCCGAGGTGCTCCTGACGGATTTCTCGATTGGACCTATAATAGAGTCCTGCAAACTCCTAATTGCATTGACTTTATCGAGGCCATGCCCCTCTTCACCTGGCGCCTTTTTATCGAGTATCTCCCGCAATGACAATAGCGTATGCGCACAGCGTACCAATGCTCTATGATCCTCTTTCCTGGCGCCTGATCCTGAACTACTTATTTCCGTATGCTGGATCTCAAGTTGTCGTCCTAGCTGGAGACAGCGGCCAACAGATCTGCCTAGCTTCAAGGTCTCCCATAACCGAGCAGCAACTTGGCGCACCTCGTCGGCTTCGGCATGTTTTTGTATGACTTCCTTCTCTAGTTGCTTGTAACTCTCGTTCAAGCTCTTTACCTGGTTATCGATTTCTGTTATTATCCTCCCGCTCGCTTCGGTCTGTTCTGTAGCATGTGAGAGAAGAGGAATCGCAGAGCGGGTTGTAAGGAGATCTATATGGGAGTCGATTTCTTGAGCATCGAAGAGTACTTTGGACAGCGGCGTTGAGAGATCTAGCGGAGTGTCGTTCGGATTATTTGTGGCAAGGACAAGGCTATTAGCGAAGGACGAAGGGCTAAAACTTGGATCAAGAAAGGCTTCGTAGTCGACATACGACGGACCTTCATCCTCATTAGCTGCCATTTGAGCGATTGACGGAATTAGGACGCATCCAAGGCCCCAGTGAATATTTGAAGCTTCCAAGTTTCGTTTAAGCTTGGTGTAAAATTAGAAGGGTCCTTCATACCACTACTAGGTATATGAGACCCCAAATTTCTTAAACGTTACCCCACAGTTCCACTAAAAGATGCGGGACATGTCAAGCCACACATCTTCGTTAAGCCCTACCTAGGAGCTCTCTTTTCTAGCCACACTACGAGTTGAGTCGAACTAAAGCCATCTCAACATCCACTACTGAGTATTTTATGTTCAATTTGCAATTATATTATATTTGTGATATTCCCTTTTAACCCCCATGATATACCAGGCCCAAGGTCGCATACACAAACGCTTATACTATCATGTGCTCAAATGCCGTAGCTCTTGAACCCAGAACCTTCTTTCTTCTGTGGAGCACCGCCAGCACCAGCGACACCGCCCACGGTGTTTCCCACCGAATCCGTCACGCCGCCGACTGTGTTGCCAACACCTTCGGTAGTCTTCCCAACGGCGTTTCCGACTCCTCGTGTAGTGGAGTTCAATCCGTTGCCGAGTCCTTCGGTCGTACTGCCCAAGGCACCGCCAACACCTCCGAGTAAACCACCTTGGCCCTTGGCTTTCTCGCCGCCTGTGAGGACATTGTCAACTCCGCCAACTAGACCGCCGAGGAGACCACCACCTTGGTTGTTTGACATTGTGAATTGGATTGTGGTAGTTGTGGTTCGTGATTTGATTTGGTTTGAACTTGGATGACTAAGAAGCCTTGATCGTTGAAATGGCGATTCGCGTGTCTTCTCAAGAGATGCGTTGTTTTCCTGAATGCTAATTTCAAAAATGAAACGAGGTCGGATATTCGAAAATCTTCACCTTATTATACATTCTGAGAAGACGCTCCCAGAACATGATGTCATCTTCTTACCCAAGGGATCGCTTTCATTGACCTAATCGAAGATGAAAACGCCACATGAACGCATACGTCTTGTGGCTTTCGTCAGACCCTTGAATTGGTGTGGCTAGAAACTTGTTTCATTCACATCCTCGTCGGACCCGAGAGCCAGGATTCGATTTCTTATGGACCATTCAGAATTTCAGAAGGCCAACTTGCGGCTCGGGGACTTCTAGAACGCTGCGTGATTCGCCGATCTAGATCTGCAGGTCTAAAGTCATGCTAATAGGGGCCGTGTTACAACTGGCGTCATCCATGGAGAGATCATCGATGATCGGTAGATCAGACAATCTTTATCAAGCTATGTAATTCAAACGGAAGGAAATGGACGATGACGTCGCCCTTTAATCGGTGACTGGAAACCCTTTACATACTCGACCGTCGTGGAGTTGCCCGACCTATCCGGCTTGGGTACCACAACTGATAAAGCATTATGCCGAATATAATCTGGCTGGTGGAGTGGACCAGCCGAATCAACGAAAGGAGCAATAATGCTGAATGCCGGGTATGGCCGGGTGTTGAAATTCATATTCATACGCCCGATGAGAGCAAAATTACATTAATGTTCCGGCTAAGATAAGTCTGAAATGACTATAGGGTTATGTGTAACAGAACTCTGTTACATTTGCAAGTTGAGTTAGATATCGTGGAGTTCCCCATTAATAGGGCCGTGCAGTAAGTGAGTATATTGTTTTAAATCGATCCTAAAGCAATATGTTACATGATTTTATCAGATATATGCTACAATCATCCATTCCACTAATAATCGCCAAATGTACCTCCCAGTGACACCTCAACAGAGGAAAAAGACGTGATAAACTTAGTAAACAAAAACGAAATCTTCATTCTCGAGGTCAGTCAAGTTGTCGAACGCTCTGTCGCCGGGTCTTTCTGCATCATCGGCTGAAGCGACGGCCTCGTCCGCATTCTTGGCGTCTCCAACCCCGTTCTCGCCCACGGACTTCTTCTGCGCTGCGGCGGCGGCTGCTGCTGCTACCTCCTCCGCAGAGTCCAAGCTGGTGTCAACGATGACGGCGGGCTTGCCCATCGCCACTCGTCTCTTCGCGTGGCTCGCGTTTAGGTATTTGAGGTGCGCAAGCGCGATTCCGCATATAACGATGATCGCGATATAGAGCGCCAAATTCGATCTAAGACCCCTTTCATATCCCGGCGCGTCCTTTTGCGTGTATAGTTGCGGACCGACGACATTGCCTATGGACTGGCCGATGAAGAGGATGGCGTTGGTGCACTTTTTCTTGGTGTCGCCGGCGGTATTCTGCGACGCCAATGAGTAGATCATTGGGGCTGGAAGATGTCAATAATTGAACAAGGTTGCATTACATGGAGAGGGCTTACTTATTCCTGGATAAACCGAAATAAGGTAATATCCAGCTAGAAGAGCCCCCTGGTGCGAAGTGTCCCGGGGAAGCACCATGAGCATCACACAGCCCGCTATGGGGGGTAGACAGAGCCCCATGATGACAGGGCCCTTCATCTTGATCTTTTGGGCGAGGAAAGCTCCGCCTACAGTAGCGACGAGTTGCACGAATCCAAAGGGAATGTTGAAAAGGATGGTCGTAAATTGGTCAAACCCGAATGTCTTCACGATCAGCGGTCCGAAGGTAGAGATACCTCCTGACGGGATGCTGATAGAGAACATGAGGGCGAACCAAAACCAGGATTTGGGATCAAGTAAGGCCTCCTTGAGATGGTCGTTTCGCCACTCGCGTGAGACAACACCCATCTGGTTCATGCGCAATCGTTCGACGGCAATCAGCTTGTCGTTGTCATCCAGAAATTTTGCTTCTACGGGTGAGTCAGGCATAAAGGCAAACATGACGAAGCTGAAAGCGACAGTAATCAATCCGAAAAACATGAATATTATCTAGGTGCCGTTAGTAAGCTAATTCGTCACCGGTGTAGCACGATTAGAGCGCCCAAGTACCTGGTAGGAATGAAGGTGCGATGTTACATGTCCCAAGCCGTAGGTGATCAAGCTGCCGAACTTCGACACCGTTAGCTATTACGCTATATCGCATATCTCATTGAACTCTACTTGCCATGTTCGTTATTCCGTTCATAGCGCTAGAAGATTCACAGTTAGCTTTATGGTAAAGTGCCATTGATTAGATCCTCTTGGATACTTGAGAAGTCATCCGAAATCCATCGTGAGGGCATAGCCCCTCATCGAACTTCATAAGCCCAGCTTCAGTTTCCTAAGATGAATAAAACCGACAGAAAAACGAATACAACTTACTACCAGTAACTGGTCCTCACAGTCTGCTCCCGTCTCCTCCACCACATTTGTGTGATGGCAACGAAGCTAGGCGCAACGCTCGCCTCGAAAACACCCAGGAAGAATCGCGTGGCCAGCAAACCACCGAAGTTATGCGCAGCCGCCATGCAGGCAAGAGAGACGCCCCAGAACAACACCATAGTACTGGTGAACTTAGCGATGGGCAAGCGAACCAACAGCCAGGCCAGCAACGGCTGCATCACCAACTGCGCCAAGTAAACGATACTTCCCAGCCAGGAGTATTCGTCGCCGACGAGCCCCGTGTCGGCGATCAGCCCGAAAACCGACGCATACGCCAGACACGACTTGTCTAGCGCCTGGAGGAAGTAGACCGTCAACATGATGGGCAGGATGACGAGGTCGATGCGTCGTAGCACACGCGCGGAGTCGGCCAGCGTGACCTCGATCCTCTGGCCCTGCCCGTGCTTGGCGAGGAACGAGGCCACGATATCCTTACTATCGCCGCCATCTCTGCCTCCTTGTTGCCCCTGCGAGGGACCCGCGTGTTCGATTTCTACCGCGTCTGTCGTCGAGACGCCCATCTTTCGATACGTAGGTACGTTGGCTGCGTGCGACCGTTCCTTGATAAGTTCCCGCTGACCTAAGGGCGGGCGCTCCCTTAATAAGACGACGCCGGTGCCTTATCGGAATACCTTTCCGAGAGGATTGGAGATCGTATAGGTTAGACGGGTAGGGATGTACGTAAGAGCGCCCGTTGGGCGTGTTACCGGCTCCCAGGATCGGGAATGAGGAGTAAGTAGGGGGGAAAACGTGGGGACTCCGCACGCCTTTCCTCATCCAGGTATTCCAGACCACGCGATTATCTTGATGCGCGACGGGGAAGGTTGGGGGAAGGGCGGTTTTCCACCAATTGACGGGCGTTGTCGCTGATGTGTCAGTTTTCGCGCCCGGCGCCAGCCTCGGTTTGCGGGATAATGTTGGGGGGTAGGGTAGCCTGACTTCCCAAGGGCTGAAAAAGTGCAACGTAAGATGGTGGGATGAGGCAAACATGAGTATAGAATCTTGGAACCGGCCGGTTGGCTTTTTTGCATGCTCTATCTCGGTCCCATGGCCTGCGATTATACCTCTAGCCGAGTTAAGCCAACGTGTTCTGCTTTAGCATTTGGGCATTTGGAGCAACGAAGACTGAGCTCCAAACCTTCTATTGTCACTCCAACAAGGTTGACGAATGGGGATTCCTACCTACCTACCTAGGTAGCCATGTCTCATAAAGATATCTCTTATTTATATCACCACTTGTGGGAATGTTATTAATAGAGATAATCAAAAACCATTTCAACTTTGACATCAGGACATAGCACACAGAGGAACTGTGGCCTGCCATTAGAATCAGACGCAAGGAGACCTTGCCTTTGATACCTTACTAACTTCCGCTGTCAGGTAAGAGAACAAAGCTCCTATCTTTCACTGCAATATCTATCAACGCTAGGTAGAATACAATCTGAGAACGTGTCTTGTCAGAGCGTTTCGCAGACGTTAGATGTATGTAGTCTTAGCTTTTACCACTAACATTGATAAGAATCCGACAATGTCAACGCTCGGGGCCAGCAATCAGATTCAGGAGACCACTTGTCATCAACACGTCTTGACACTAACGTGTCTGCCACCCATGTGTTCACCTGTGCTCTCAGATAATCGATGAGAGCAGCAGGTAGAACACACAGGACTACCTATTATTTTAGTCGTAAGCCCGTGCAACTGTTTCATAGAGAGGTAATTGTTTATAAAGATAAAGTTTGGCTTGTTGTTGATACCAAACCACAGCCAACAGCATGAGATAGCTGGACATATGTTTGTCATGATATACCTACCCCTTGATAAGAATGCAGCATAAGCGAGATAGTCTCATCCGACGTATTTAGTGGGTTTTGCGAGACCCTACAGTTATTTAGCTTAACCGTACCTATCTAGATTATTATACGAGAAAGTTCTTGAAGTAGTAGCGACAAGCTGATAGATGTAAGACGTAAGGGGTTATCTCTTTGGTTGGCATAAGACTACAGTCTCCATAAAACCGGTAACTGTACATCGGCGATAGCGCAGGCCCTTAAAGCCTGTGAGCGTTGAGGCTCTCACAGTGATCTTCGGAGGCGTCTAACCAACTAGAAGTAAGATTTTATGGAACTCAGGGGTTGCTGGAAGTACAATGACTAATCGCGGTAGAGCTGTAGTCTTATGCTAACTAAAGAGATAGCATACCTAGGATTATATAAATTCTATATGGTGTATTAATCGTTGCTTGAGTGATAGCTTCATGCGTCTCCAGTCTCCTTGCTTGGTAAGCCATTAGAATTCATGCATACCATATCACTTGGCATAGGTAATGGGTGACTGTAGCTTATATTAGGAGTAACGTCCGGCTTGGTCAGCTTGTTTTTATCTGGGTTTATACCTGCTTGCTACCTGTTAGTTGCCAAGGAGACAGCCCAAGCATTCCATAGGATTAACACCATATTTCTCCTCGCGACTCTTTCTAAGCGTTATGGTAATATTGTGAAAATGTGTGCTTGGTCTAATTTTGGCAAGGGATCTTTACTATGAAATATATGAACCAAGAAACTTGAGGCTCAAGTTAATATACGGATTGACATGAGCTAGACACAGGTTGGCATGCATGGTGATGCCATCGAATAATTAAAACATCGAACGACGTATTGACAGTAACTACAAAGCGCTCTATTTAGAGTTGAGAATGGTCTAGGTAATTTACTTGGGTAGGATTTGAAGTGTCATCTTGCATTCGGCAGTATGAGGTTACATGTCGACTTGGCGCATGATGCGTATCTTGGTCGGAATATATTAAGGAAACAAATAATAAAAAATATGAGGTTTCATTTCCACCGGGTCGGAGTAGGTTTCTACTATGTATGTGAGGACATTTAACCGGTATGCAAAACTACGTAAGTAAATCTTCTGATGCTGATCTCTTAGCGCTGCAATCATCCGGCGAAGCCTGCGGTTGCTGCCGTTCCTAGGACGTTTTGGTGATAGGGTTGAAATGTAAGGTATCTAAGATATCAATCTCAAGAACGCCCTGCATCTTCAGCTTTCTTTTAACAATTTCTCGGCAGCTGACTCGGAGATTAGCTTATTATGGCATGTCTTCTAGTTACCTAACAATAAGTCAGGAACAGGCTTGTTTTCATTGGTAGCCACGTACGAGTTCACGATCGAGGGCACGGGCTTTTCCTTTTTCAGGGAAATCTAGATTGGAGCAAGGCGGTAAGTATTAACGAGACTTGGCGAAGCGGCATCGAGAACCCAAGCATAGACGGCTCTCGGACGGTGTAATTTACCATTCGTTTCAACCTCAGCCATCTTTACGTGTATGTCACATACATTATGTGGTTTCAACGCGCGTACATGCATATCGATAATTTTTTGAGTAGGGTATTATTCCTAGCTACAACGGTTTGCCTTGCTCGCAACGTCTGGAATTACTCTTCCCCCTTTTCCACTAGGTTAACAATAAAAAAATTTTGACAAATTTTTATAGCAACTCCGCTATATATTGATATGATTGTGAAAATATGCAGATGCGTGTAAGAAAGGCATGGCAACAATATGAACACACAGAAAACTCGTATTGATGACGCCCGACGCCCCCATGCAAGGGGGGAGAGAGGAACCAGGGGTCATTTACTGATTCGGCATTAATAGAGCGAACAACGCCCGGGGTTCCCCACATTGGATGAGTCGTCAAATCAAGTTTATGGCAACCGCAGGAGGAATGGAGAAAATGGAGCAGACTACGATGAATACAGATGAACTACGATTAGAGCCTTATTCCCCCACACGCTTATGCCGATAATTCTCCAATCTTTGCATATCCCTTGAGATATGCCTAGGTTAGTGTAGATGTGCCGTGCAGACGGTGCCGCTTAGTGACGGCGGGCGGTCAGACATTTCTCACCCGGATTCTTTACGTCTCGATCACGCGGTCTTGTTTACACTACCCTACCTACATGCTTCTCTACAAGGGAGATGGGAGGACTGTTGGCGAGCACGTTGGAATGTGGTCAGCTTGCATGGTTCGGCATTGGTCACACAGCCTCGAGCAGGGACGGTAGATACAGGGAAGTAAAACACTCTCGGGTCTGGACGCGGGACGGGGGAGTAGATAATGGAATCTCGTCAGATGATGTCGTGGAATGCCAATAGCCCGCCCCAGACACCGTTACAATAAGTATCCCAGGCTTGCAGATATATGAAGGCTGCGATGTCCGCGTCGCAATATGGCGCTCTCGCACGCGACCCCTTAATCAAAGCGACATCTCGTCGGCCTCCCGCTCGGAGCACCCCGAGACCTCAGACTTTCCAATGGTTACGATCAAGGTCGCCATCCTGTTGCTTTGCCAGCTATTCTGCCTTGTATTAGCTGTCGACCCTACCGTCAACTTAATATGCAACAGGTACACGGGCTACTCTACTCCGAACGGCATCACACAATGGCTTGGCATTCGGTACGCCGCGCCGCCACTCGGTGATCTTAGATTCGCACCTCCGCAAGATCCGCCATGCAATTTTACCGCCACCCAAGAAGCAACCCAGGTGCGTATCACGAACTGACTATTATATTGTTTCTGATTTCGAAATCCTTGCTGAGATCGTTCCCCTATATTAGCACGGGCCACTCTGCCTAGCAGTTGGCTCATCTCCACCAAGCAGTGGAACGTCGGAGGATTGCTTGTTTCTTGATGTGTACGCGCCAAGCAATGCGACGCGGAACTCCAAGTTACCGGTTTTTGTTTTCATACAGGGCGGAGGTTTTAGCGTCGATAGTAATCCGAATCTCAACGGATCGGGCTTGATCGAAGCTAGCGACTACAACGTCGTCATCGTTACCTTCAACTATCGCGTGGGTCCGTATGGCTTTATCACCAACGGCAATCAGATCAAAGCCAATAACGGGCTGCGCGATCAACGGAAGGCTCTTCAATGGGTTAATCGGTATATCTCGGCGTTTGGCGGCGATCCTGGCCGTGTCGTTCTAGGCGGAGATTCTGCGGGCGCCGCTAGCATAAGTCTTCAGATGATAGCTTATGGAGGCAGAAACAGCGGATTGTTCCATGGGGCAGCCGCAGAATCAGTATCATTTGCTCCGGTTCTTACCATCGCGCAGAGCCAGTATCAGTATAACAATTTCACGATGCGTCTTGGCTGTAGTAATAGCACCAATTCTTTGGCTTGCTTGCGAAGCAAGACCTCCACGGAACTGCAGACGGCGAATACAGTATGGCCTTATCCTGGCTTGAGCCAGGCACCACTGTATATGTGGAATCCCGTTCTAGACAACGACTTTCTCACCGACTACACTTACAGTGCATTCGCTAAAGGGAATTTCGCTAAAATTCCCGTGATCTTCGGCGATGACACTAATGCTGGGACCGTTTTCACGCCGCAAGATACATCAACACTTGCCCAGAGCAACCAGTTCATTCAAGACCAGTTCCCAAACATAACACAGCAGCAACTGGAGAAGATCGATGAAATGTACCCGAATCCAAATGATACCTGCCCCAATACTGGTTGCTACTGGCGGCAAGTCAGTAACGTCTATGGCGACATGCGCTACATGTGTCCGACTCTGTATATATCGTCGGCCATGGCTAATCACGGCGTCAGCAGCACATACACCTACCGATATAATGTCGAGGATCCAGCAGAAATAGCAGCGGGGTTAGGCGTGCCTCATACTATCGAGCTAGCAGCCATATGGGGCCCCCAGAATACGAACGGGAGTCCGCCGAAGAGCTATGTCTCTAACGGAACTAATGCAGAAGTCGTTCCCGTGATCCAAGCGTACTGGACCAGTTTCATCCGCACGTTAGACCCGAACACGTTCAAGGTCCCGGAGTCGGCGACCTGGGAGAAATGGGACTCGGGTGAAGAGAATAGATTATTGTTTGATACAGGAGGGAAGACGTCGATGGAGAATGTCGACGAGGACACGAAGACACATTGCCAGTACTTTGCGAGTATAGGCGTCGATATACAGCAATAGAATTAAGTATATATCTTGGCTGTATTGTTTCTAAGAAGATGACACAGACCACAGTTCATGTTGACCAGGTATATACATACGACACTACGGTAAGCACTCTCGTGATGTATTCCCCTATGTCACAGTCAAGTCCACTATAAGGTAACGACTGCCTTTTATCTTCTAGACTGACAGAAGGCAACAAATTGGGAAGACACCAGTAACGCCACATCCTAGGTAGGCATAGGAGACCTTTCCCGGAGAAAAAAAAATCTAAAGCAGTTCCATTATTTTCCCTCCTTTTCTCTACCTACCTAGTCAAGGAAACCCAAACACAATCCCCCTCATCCCTCAACCCAACATCTTCCAATTACCACCCGTAGCTGGACAGACACTCTCAAACAGAATCAAGGGCTAACCCCAATTTACCCATCGTAGCCCTCCATGGTATATCACTAGACAGGCAAGAGATTAGCGATATAGTCAATGTTATTGTGAGATGAAGGGGGAATACTCAAAGCACGAAGCCCTTCCTTGCAACTGCGGTCGGCTTTCTAGACTTTCTTAGCCTTCAGGGCTCGGTTTTCACGACGGAGCTCCTCCACCTGCGCACGCAGTTGGGCATTCTCATTGCTCATCTCCAAATGCTCCACCACAAGAGCTGTCGTCTTCTGATAAGATGCCTCCTTCGAGCTAACAGCCGTGTCGACTAGTCTACGCAGGTCATCAAGTACAGCATCTCGAGCCTGTTCTTGCCATTTGTCCTCACGAGCGTTGCGATCGGTGCAGTATGCGTTGAATTCTACTTGTAGCTGCGCATACCGGGCTTTCAGATGTGTGTACTTCTGGAATAGTCGATCATGAAGTCTCTTGGCGGTAATGGCCGTGTCGTGATAATTGACGACCAGTTCCTTTACGATAGGAACGATTTGGATGCGATGCTTGCGCACCTCGGACACTTCAACATTGAGTTAGCGAATGGTCCCTTGCGCGAGGAATCCTTTTATCTCGGAGGAATACTCGATAAACCCAATTAATTGAGGCATCCTTGAATATGACAAGAAGGAACTATAGGTACTACTTACATGAGTACTCGACTTCTGCAATGTCAAGATCGTCAGATGGACGGTTCGATTCCATTTTGAGATGTTTACCGGCTGACACAAAAAGAATGTCAATATAATTGATATGTTGATGCAGATGGTTAGAGCCTCGGCCTGCGATTATTATGACCTAAATTCTTCAAAGGTTCTTATGGCATCGGACCTTGTTGGTAAAGTAGAATTTTTCGGCTCGATTGCAGTGTAGCAAAAATGGGAGGTTGCCTAGAGGTAATGTTAATATTATATACAAATAAGAACACGGAAAAAAAAAGACACCAATAGGTGGGCTGGTGACAGTGGAAGATGTCAACTCTACCTACACAAGCAATCACAGTTGCAACAATGCCTGATGCTTTGCGGTTGCGAAGGAACAGTAAAGGATGAACAGAGATTGGTGACAACCGGTCGGATATCAGGTAGGTACGCGTTCTATTTCCTGCCCCATCCACGCTCAACACCGATTCGAAGGACCTAGACTCCAGTAACGACTCCTTTATGAATCACCAAAACTCATATCTACCTACCTAGGTACCCACCTAGGTACCCACCTATGCATACTTAAGCACCTCTACAGCTTAGCCTCAACCGCATCCTCATCCCTCCGTATCTCATCCCGAACCTCCTGCAAATCCGTAGTCTTCCCAACCCTCCAACTTATATCCACACCCGCAGCATCACTCCCCTCCTTCCACCGCCACCTCTCCCTATCCTGGCGGCCCCTTTCCAGCACCTCCCTCACCCACGCCCCAAGCGTCGGCAACATCTTAAACGCATGCGCCGAGTCCCCCGTCACGACAACCAGCCCCTTCTTCCCCGGCACAAAGTCAATCACATACTCGCTATCCGCCGTATCCGCGCACCAACACACGCGTCTCCCGACCAGCGGCCGCTCCGCCAGCTCCGGTAGCGTCTCCCTTAGCAAACGACGGATCGCGGCCTCGTCGCGCGCCGCGACGAACGAGTTGTCGGAGGGCGGCAGCGAGAGGAGTCCGGAAGAAGTGGCGTGGTGATGGTGATAGTGAGTGTACCCGGCGTTGGCGGGGCAGAGCTTGAGCTGCTGCGTGCGCACGTCCGGCTCGAAGAAGAAGCCTAGGTCTCGCGCGTACGTCACGGGGATGCCGCGCAGCTGCGCTGCTTCGCGGGGCGTGAGTTGGATGTGCGCTACTGGCGAGCCTTTGGCGATGATCTGGCGTTTGATCTGCGGCAGGATCGAGGCGAGGGATGCGCCGAGGGTGAGGATCGTGGTGGAGGCGGTGTAGTGCGTGCCCTTCGTGGTCATGGCGCCTGTGCAGATGTCCCCTGAGTCGGAGTAGGTTAGGTTTTGGACTGTGGAGTTGAGGTGGATGGTTACGCCTAGGGCAATGCATGCTGAATACACCGCCGTCATGGCGTCGGCGGCGTGCGCGTAGCCTGCGTAGCTGTTGAAGTAGCCTTTCCAAAGCATGGGGCCGTCGAAGGCGGGAGCTACTTTCCGGATGTCATCGCGGGAGTTCACCGGCGTGATCTTGTTCTCGAATTCTGGACGCTGGCGAATGGAATCGAGGGACTTCTGGAGAGAGATTTTGGACTTTTCAGGGGCGCCAGCTGAGTTACAGAGTAGGTAGCCGGTTTCGTGGTAATAGGGGGTGAAAAGGGGTGATTTCCAGGCGTTCATAGCCTCGAGGGCTAGCTCGGCGTAGAAAGGGTCCTCATATTCGGCTCTTATGATCTTGTTTAGATCATTACCAGCAGAGAGCTCGGGAGGGAAGGTGGCGGATTTCTCGAGGACTGTCACGTTGGTATAACCAGCCTTAGCCAGATGATAGGCTGTCGATAGGCCGAAGGTACCTGCACCTAGGATCAGAATTGATGCTTGCTTGTCCATATCTACGATTGTTCGCGACCTTGTATACCAACATAGACTATATTCAGAAGGTATGTCCTGGTTTTATTCGAGGCATCGCTAGAATACACGATGGCTTCATTTTGGGATCTTCTCTTACTTTACACTCTTCTACCGGCTTAAATGTCGTCTTTCCCTAGAGCGGTTTCGGGCCACGATATCACGACATCGGACACAGTTTACGTACAATATGATATTCCTCATCGTTCTAAATCGACGTCGTTCGAGGTTTAGGGGTAAGTATCATAGTACGTACATATGTATTTATTGGTGCGATACATGGACGGGGCCGAGGAAACGGGAAGCGACGTGCATATGCAGGTTACTGCCTAGTACGTACATGATCGTGGGGAAATGGGGGAATCTGGACCAACCAACCCTGATCCCGGTCGGCACATCGGCGGACTCGAGGTACTTAGGTACTTCTAGAGTTATCCGGATTTCACAGTGTGACGGGACGGAGCTGCCTATCTTAAATGTTGACATTGATAGCTTGCTTATCTACTCCGAATCCACTAGTGTGATAACGCCCTAGGGGCCTACCTCCTATCTCCAATACTCGAAGTGGAGAGTAATTACCCCGACCTTACAACTCCTCTCGACTCATTTACTATCTTCTAGTGTATGTCCGTCTGTCCATGCGTATGCGTAGAAGCGGTGATGCATACCTCTCAGAGTCCCATAGTAATAAATATCACGTTACTTGTTGATCGTCGGCGATCCCTGCCTGCATCTGAAGATGCGGAGCCCTGCTAAGACCGAGTTGCGAACGCGAACTGGGTGCCGGAAGTGTCGAGGTGAGATCGCATTCTCAACTCTCATATAAATATGCACCTCCTAACATCTTTCAGAGCGGCGCGTCAAATGCCCGGAAGAGCGTCCTGTGTGCCGCCATTGTGAACGGCTAGGCTTCACTTGTCGTTATGAAATCAAGCTGAGCTGGCAGGACATCGTCTTGTTTGAGAGTCACGAGAATGTGCCACCAAGATTACCACAGGATCTCATGGTTTCTATCCAAAGCTGGATGTTCCTCAACACTATGCAAGCGGATTATAATCCGGATACCTTTCAAGTGAATCACGACTACCATCAAGATCGTCTTCCAGCTGAGGACATCGAGTATCAGGTAGAGAAACCTGCGCCTTACCGGTATATCTCCCCCTTTCGTCTAGGGGAAGCCGAGGGCTATCTCTGGAGCTACTTCAATGAATATATGACCACCCAAATCGTTATAGACCCCGGCTTCAACCCATATAGAGATATTGTGTTGAAGATGGCAGCTTTCTCCAAAGAGGGACCTTTGTTCCAATGCGTGCTAGCGGCATCTGCGAATCAACTTCAGAGTATTGGGCGAAACGAATACAGACAGGCCATGTGGCTTCATAGAGCTAAGGCATTGCGTCTCCTAAGAGCAGAACTCGCCCATCTTGCATCAGGAGAAGCGTGTGGAGGAGTCAGCGGGACATCCAAAGATCAGATCATTGCCTCGACTATTATGTTGACATTCTTTGAGGTAAGTGAATAGGGGGTGACTATAGTTCCCACTCAGAAACGAAAATAGTACTAATTGTTCGGCCAAGATTTCAAAGGATTGCTCCAACTCGTGGACTGTACATGCCGACTTTGCAAGGACTTTTCTGGCCTCCCGCCTGAAAGACCTGGGTGCTCTGACTGCGGATCAAGAGGCACTCCTCTATTTCGCAGTGACTTACTTCGTTTCGCACGATATCCTCGCTGCTACTGGAGGTACGCTCACGGAGGCCGCTGAAATGGTCACTGAAATGTGTAAAGCCGTCGATAAATCGACGATTTTGGCCCTTACTGGATGCCCGAGAGATTTGCTCATCTTAATTTCAGAAATAAATCAGATGAGCTCGGTAATAGGGCAGTCAGGTCAAAGGAAACTTTCGCCTACGATACAGCAACGTCGAGACAAAGTCGAAAGGCTTCTCCACCAACTGCACCAAAATGTCCCTCATGAATCTGCATCATTAAATTCGGAGTTTTCCGTCATCGCCGAGGTCAAACGACTTGCAGCTATCTTGTATCTCTATTCGCGCGTAGATAATGCCTCGCCTTATGAACCGAAAATGATTCGAGTAACGTCTCAAATTTTGTCGCTTATTCCCAAAATCTCCCTCCGGACCCACACGGGTCTTTGGCCCCTATTTATTGTAGCCACACTAGGCGTCCGGGATTGCGACGAAGATAGGAAACTTATTCTGAGTCGACTCGCAGCTCTCCAAGAGACAAGACAATTGGCAAGCGTTAAGAAAGCCAGGTTAATCATCGAGGATGTGTGGAAATCACGAGACCTTTGGCCTGATAAATCTCAAGGATGGAGCATATTACAAGGGAGAAGACACGGTGCTATCAGCTTAGCATGATTCATTGCTACAGTTGCTTATCAAATATAAACGTTCCATGATACCCAAATATCATCAACTTCCCCTCGGCTCCAAACTGGCACCACCCGCGGACACTTAGGTGGTATAACGGAAGTCATGCTGCTTCTTATCCGTGACATCCACAAAAGTCTCCGTCATACCTTCAGCGCCTTGCTCCGGCTTGCCGTATTTACGATCCCTGGTTTTATTCTGCCAAGATGCGAAGAGCCAGTATACAATCAAGAGGAGTATGCACACGCAATAGCACACCAGCATTGCGATCACACCGCTCTTATATCGAGGAGCTTCCTCGCTTCTGAAGGTCTGGGGTCCAATTAGATTGCCGGTGGCGTATCCGATGGTGACAAGACTGTATGTGATGGCTTTCTTGGTCACTGAGACATCGAGGATTAGCGCTTATCTTCAAATTTTGGTGGATGAACTTCATGGATAGTCACTTACTTCCAGCGGTATTTGCTTGGATAAGAGAGATTCCAACGATATAAGGGGCTATTGTCAGTTAGTACAGCCTACCCACATATATCAAATACGGAACTTACGCCAATAAAAGTACATGAAGTAGAGTCCCACCATTTGGCCGGGGACATTTGTTCGTGGCAAGCCGTATACTAAAGCGGTTCCGAAAATAGGGAGTAATAACGAGATACACGCAGTAAGAGCTCGTCGGTTATGCCACCTTGCAGCAAGGTATGAAAACGCCCAAGCGCCACCCGTGGCTACGATACCGAATGGCATGGTCAGCAGGCTAGAAACCAGAGCGCTATAACCTAGATTATTAATAATGATCGATCCGAAGGTCTGCAGACCACCGTTGGGAATGTTGATGGCAATGTTGAATAAGACGATCAGCCACACTTTAACATCAAGTAATGCTTCCCATACTTGATCCCATTTCCACACCTTATTGGCAATACCGGTTTTGTTGGAAGCTAGCCGTTTTGTAGCATGATACCTCTGTTCTGGCGTCAAGAAGAACGCGTTCATCGGGCTGTCGGGTAGGACAAACCATAAGAAGAGCGAATATAGGCAGTTTATTGTACCTGTTAACAGGTACAGATACTGCCATTTTAATAGGGGAGCTGTCGCAGGAATGTATCCAATTACCCAAGCGAAAAAGCCGTTGAATATCGATGAGAAGTATGCGAAGATAACTACGAGTGGTTAGTAAAACCTGCAGCGTTGGGGATGAAAGATACTTACTCCCGTTCCTAGGGGGCTGCTCCTCTTTCTTGTAGAAAGACGCAACGAGCACTGTGAAGCATGGGACAGATATGGCCTCCAGGAAACCCAGAAGGAACCTGAGTCCCATAAACCCCGACCATGTCCTGCACGCGGCATAGCATAACGTAACAGCCGACCAGAGTATAGAGCCGACGGCGAGGAGTTTCCCAGGGGGAAATCGCTGGACTAGCCATGATGCTGGAACTAGACCAATCAAAGTCTTGAGGGAGGTAAGCAACCGCACCGAATTATTCCGGATATTCACCTACACCCAATGGCAGAATACTTCCAAGCCAAGAGTAATCCTGCCCGGTAAACCCATTATCCTTTTGGAAACCGTATAAAGAAGCAGTTCCAATCTCGACTTTATCAACGGCGGCGAGAGTTGCGCAAAACACAAGCTGTAAGAATAACGTCAGCAAGTTGTGTTACGGCTACATTCTCAAGTTGTGTGACCTGAGGGTTATCTCGTCGTACATTGGGGATGAAAAAATTTGAAGGGGGCATACTAGAGGAATCATCCAGGCATCGATCTTCTTCACTATGATCTTCTCTTGCTCTGGAGTCATGGGTCCGAACTCTTCATGGTTGGCGAGATATACTGCCGCTTCATCTAGAGTGTTGTCGTTGGCCATCTTTGTCGTCTCGCCAACCACGGCCGAGGTGACGGGCTGGAGGGCATCTTCCTTGACGTCTTGAGACATTGTATCAAGTAATAGGTAGGATTGAAGAAGCCAAAACTACTTGGACAAAACTTGAGGGTTTTGGATGTCTGTCGCACGTATATCTCGGTGAATACCCGGTTCATTGGGTCTGGTTTTATAGATAGGATGGTCTCACCACTTCTCTTGACGGCACCAAAAGCTTATCAATCTGGGGTTGGTGCCACTACATAAGGCCCAGATTCAAGAAGTATGAATGAACTATCATCTTGTAATTCTCCACATCTCTCGGTAACCATGTCAGCAATGCTTTTATCAGTCAATGAGAACAGGCACTAGAATTACATATGTATATCTGAGCCTGTATTTTGGGACAGATTAGCTTACGTAGCGTTTCCATGATAGACAGGAGAGCATGCCCTAGGCTAGCTTGTTCCGAAGTCTTGCAGTTCCTAGGTAGGGAAGGATAGTGTATTCTCTAATGGGGGGCTTGCATGGTACGTAAGTGGTTTAGGAGAAGTTGACGAAGATGATTGGTCAAGATATTACATAAGTGGCGCCGTGATAAGAATCGAGAATTTGGGAGGAAGTTCGAATCGACGAGCATTAGTCTCCGAGAGACATAGTATCGGGCATTCGCATCGCACTGTGTTCAATTGCGGGCGAGAAGATCCACTTCTGGCCGGGGTTGGGGTCGCGTTCGCGCAGATAGCCAAGACTATCTCATCGAAAGTAACAACAATAGCATCACTTGATTTACCGGCGACTTGGAGGCAGTTCGAAACGACACTCCAAGACGATGGAGCCCTATCACCGGCCGCCAGTCAACCTTCTTCCGGTGCCGGACTGCCCCCGATTCTTCGTGATGAGGTAGGTATATCAAGGCGAGCTTCCTCAAGCTTATCAAGACCCATGTATCACGTAGAATCTCCCATCCATCTCAGACATATTCGCAGCCAAGATGGCCGTCGATACACTCCCCCCACCGGTCCAGCCTAAAAGCGTGAAGTTCGCTATTGGTTAGTTTATCCATGCTTGCTTTATGGATTGCGGCTAATGATTCTTCTAAGATCGAGGTGGCACCTTCACTGACGTCTTTGCTGCTGTGCCGGGTCGGGAAGACATAGTCCTCAAACTATTATCCGTTGACCCCGGTAGTTACGATGATGCACCAGCAGAAGGAATTCGCCGAGTGCTTGAGATTGTCTCCGGCCAGCCTGTTCCACGAGGTGCTCCGATACCCAAGGACTTAATTCACTCTATTCGAATGGGAACGACAGTCGCTACAAATGGTGAGTATATAACGTCATCCCCTCTATGAGCGGGATTCTAATCTGTGATAGCGCTGTTGGAAAGGAAAGGAACAAGGCATGCATTTGTGGTCAATCAGGGGTTTGGCGACTTATTAGAGATCGGCTACCAGTCGAGGCCAAAGCTATTTGACCTTGACATCAGGAAACCGGAACTACTCTACGACAAGGTGGTCGAAGTGTCTGAACGCATCACAGTCGAAGAGTTTGACGAAGATGTTACGAAAGATAGCCGTCCGCCGCTTCAAGAAATCCCTGGTGTCCTTGTAAAAGGCATCACCGGTGAAATTCTGCGCATCATCCGTCCCCTAGACGAGACAGAAGTACGGGGAAAGCTATATCAGCTTAGAGAAGACGGGATTGATACGCTTGCTATATGTTTAGCGCATTCATACATTTATCCGTTCCACGAACAGAGGATCGCGGAAATCGCTAGGGAAATGGGATTTACACACGTCTCGACGTCTTCTTCAGTTGGCGCGAACATGATCAAAATGATCTCGCGAGGCAGTTCTGCCTCCGCTGATGCGTATCTCACGCCAGAGATCACCCGTTACGTGTCGGGCTTCGCAAAGGTTTTCGCTGACGGCAATCTAGACGGCGTCTCATGCGAATTCATGCAATCCGATGGTGGATTAGTCAGCCATAAGAACTTTAATGGCCTAAGGGGTATTCTCAGTGGCCCCGCCGGAGGTGTCGTCGGGCACGCTAGAACTTCCTACGACGGGACTTCTCCTATCGTCGGCTTCGACATGGGTGGCACGAGTACAGATGTCTCGCGATACGGAGGGGCCTTTGACCACGTATTCGAGACAACAACGGCGGGAGTTTCTATACAGTCTCCGCAGCTGGATATCAATACAGTAGCTGCCGGAGGTGGCTCCATGCTTTTCTTTAGGGATGGGTTATTCGTCGTCGGACCGGACAGTGCTGGAGCTCATCCCGGACCTGCTTCTTATAGGAAAGGAGGCCCACTAACAGTTACAGACGCAAACTTGTTTCTTGGACGATTAATTCCAGAATATTTCCCTAAGATCTTCGGCCCTAGTGAAGATCTTCCTCTCGACACGGATATCGTGGTGCAGAAGTTCGAGGAGCTCGCTGCGCGGATAAATGCTGAGACTGGGCGCTCGATGACTCCACTTGAGGTTGCTCATGGCTTCATCGATGTAGCTAATGAGTCCATGGGTCGTCCTATTCGCGCACTTACCGAGGCTCGCGGGTATGAGGCTGCGCAACACAACCTTGCGACCTTCGGCGGCGCTGGTGGCCAGCACGCTTGCGAAATCGGGAAGAAGCTGGGTATCAAGAGAATAGTGATCCACAAATACTCTAGTATCCTTTCAGCTTACGGCATGGCTCTAGCGGAAGTTGTGCAGGAAGCCCAGGAACCGAGCTCTGAGATTCTATCCGAAGAGTCTCTAGTTCGACTGATGGCCCGGATGCAAGACCTCAAAGCAAAAGCTACCCAGAGTCTCCTTGCGCAGGGAATTGCAGAGGAATTCATCGAACACGAACAGTATCTTAACCTTAGATACCAAGGCACCGATACTAATTTCATGATCCTTTCTCCGGCTGATGGCGATTGGAGATCATCGCTTGAGAAGGAGCATCTCAGGGAGTTGTCATTCGTCTTTCCCAGTGACAAGAAGGTTCATGTTGATAATGTGCGAGTTCGTGGAGTCGGTAGGAGCACAGAAGTTAGCCACGATAACTCGAAACTTGTGAAGGAACTCAAGTCTCACGCCGGCTTGGAAGTTCAGGGTGGAGAGGATAAAATCGTAAGATCATCACCTACTCCCAGCGTGTAAGTGCTGGAAATCTAACGACACTGACTTCATATAGACGCAAGCATACTTCGCAGCTGGCGGCCTACAACCGACCAAAGTCTTTCGACTTAATAAGCTAGCCCCTGGCAGCGTCGTGTCTGGCCCGGCGATAATAATCGACAATACCCAAACTATAGTGATCGTACCGGGATCCCAGGCACGAATTCTATCTTCGCACGTTGTTATCGATGTGGTTGACGAGAAACCCCAGCAGTCTGAAGAGGAACATGAGCTCGTAGTGGACCCAATCAAACTTAGCATCTTCGGTCATCGATTCATGAGTATCGCAGAGCAGATGGGTAGGACTCTACAGAAGACAAGTATATCTATCAACATCAAGGAGCGTCTGGACTTCTCCTGTGCCATCTTTAGCCCCGATGTGCGTATTACCAAGGGCCCCTTCCCGAACCCCGTTTTCTAAAGAAATTACTGACCGTGGTTGCTGAAAAGGGCGACCTGGTGGCGAATGCGCCTCGTAAGTGAACCTAACATTCATCCTGGAGTAATTATTGAAGCTAATCTTTCTTTAGATGTTCCCGTCCACCTTGGCTCGATGTCGTATGCTGTCAAGTATCAACACATCCTCCACCAGGGGAAATTGCGCCCTGGCGATGTATTGGTTTCGAACTCGCCAACTTGCGGAGGCACTCACTTACCAGGTATCTTCGGACCAATATTGTCGTAATCGCTTGGCCGTTCTAACGAAGCTTACTAGATATCACCGTCATCACCCCCGTGTTTGATACGGATGGGAAGACAATTTGCTTTTACACAGCATCAAGAGGTCACCACCTGGACATAGGTGGCTATCGTGGTAACTCCATGCCCCCGTAAGTGATCGAAGTAATTGGGGTGAGGCGATGGTGCTAACGTCTAGCCAGTGACTCCACTGAGCTGTGGCAAGAAGGCGCCATTATCGAATCCTTCTTTCTCGTTCGCGACAACCATTTCGATGAGGAGGGTATTGTCAAGATTCTCCTCGAACCCGGGAAATACCCCGAATGCAGTGGCTCTAGACGGTTGAATGATAATTTGTGAGTTTCTGGATCTCACACCTACATATAAGGACGTATTAACTGACTTAAACCGCAGATCCGATTTGAAGGCCCAAATTGCAGCAAACACCAAAGGCAGTAATCTCATCAAAGCCCTGATGGAGGAATATTCCAAGCACATCGTCCATTTCTACATGAAGAAGATCCAAGAGAACGCCGAGGTTTCCGTTCGTGGGTATTTGAAATCTGCTTACAAGAAATACGGATCGAAACCGCTTAAGGCAAAGCAATTCTTAGATAACGGCTCCATGATGACCGTCTCGATTACCATAGACGAAAGCGGCTTCGGTACATTCGACTTCACTGGGACAACTTGCGAAATGCTCTCGAACATGAACGCTCCTCCAGCCATTACATATTCAGCGCTGATTTACACGCTGAGATTATTAATCGGCTCAGACATTCCCCTGAATCAAGGTTGCCTAGCGCCGACGAAAGTTATCCTTCCCAAGAACTGCTTCTTGAACCCCTCATCCGGACCGGCCGTCTGCTGCGGCAACACCCTAACCTCTCAACGCCTAGTCGATCTCCTTCTTGATGCTTTCAAAGCCTCGGCCGGGTCCCAGGGCTGCATGAACTGCTTCGGCTTCTTCGGCAACTGCAAGGACGACTCGGGCTCACCCCAAACCGGGTTCGGCTTCGGGTACGGCGAGACGATCTGCGGCGGCAGCGGGGCGGGGCCGACGTGGCACGGCGCGAGCGCGGTCCAGGTCCACATGACCAACACGCGGACGACGGACATCGAGATCATCGAGAAGCGGTACCCGGTGCTCGTCAACGAGTTCTCGATCCGCAAGGGCAGCGGCGGGCGCGGCCGGTTCAGGGGGGGCGACGGCATCGTCAGGGATTGGCTGTGCCGATACCCGCTCACGTACGGCCTCATCACCGAGCGCCGCGTCCACCGGCCCTACGGCCTGATGGGCGGCGAGCCCGGCGCGTGCGGTGCTAATTACTGGGTCCAGAGGCTGCCGGACGGCGGCGAGAGATGGGTTAATATCGGTTCGCGCGGCCAGATTAATATGAAGGAGGGGGATCGGTGTGTTATTCATACTCCTGGTGGCGGTGGCTGGGGTATGCCGGATGATGATGGTGATGATGAGGAGGTTGGCGGAGTGACGAATGGGGTCAATGGGACTAAGGTCGCGTATCCGCGAGCCGCTGGTAGTTTGCACGCGTATTCGGCTGCTCAGGAGGCGTCGTCTTAAGGTTTACGGCTGAAGGGATGGTGCCCTGGGCTTAAAGGGGTACGTTTAAGTTTTAGGACATCGATAGGTACCTATGTGGAGAAGGTCGTTGGATTCATAGAGCGTTGTATATTGAGTACTTCTTGATACATATTCATGCTAGGTAGTAAGACAATCTAGGCACAAGTATACCTATGGAGCACCGTCTGTTTCCTACGAAAACATCGTCTACTCAGACGATCCGTTCTCCCACAAACTCAACTTCCCAAAACTTGGCGCATCGTCGATAATATCCTAAATGGTTTCTCTCACGTTTGACTCCTTTTCTTCTTTTTTGGCCACGGCCACCAACCTCTCATGGGCATATCGTCGTAGATGGCATTATACCAAGTCTCCGGGCGAAAACTGTCGTATAGATAGATGTATTGTTCCCTATCGACACACCCTGCGTATGCGGCATATATGTTCTTCCTAGAGAGGTTTCCGAGCCGCATGTTCGCTAGAACTCTGTTCTTTGCGGCGTAGACCTGGAGGTGAGCGACCCATTGCGATGGTACTTGAAGATCACAGAGAAAGTAATGACGGGTCTTAATGAGCCCAAGTTTATTACAATATTTGATCTGTTCCTTGTCAGGTGGAGTACGGTCGGATTCGGCTGGCGTGGCCTCGATGTATCCGTCCTCCCATCGAACATTCTCCAACGACCAGTGCAGACCTTCGCGCATGAGCTGCGGGACGTTGTCGGTCTTGAAAATGAGTCGAGCGTACCAGGATCCTTGCTCCTTAACCTCCTTCTCAGTTAAATAGGGAGGGTTGGGGCATAATCGTAATTCTATGGATTACATTGCTTGATTTGCGAAGTAGAACTGCCCATATGTTGCCGGTGGTGGTATCGGTAAACCGTTGTTTCCTACGCTTGCATGGACATTGTCATACGCGGGAGGTGCCACGTCCGCTGTCGGTTGAGATGACCTATTTGAACTCATTTCCAAATCCGCATTCTCTTCGGTCGCGATATCTCGCTGTGGGGAATCCATGATTGTTCTATTGCGACTGTGATGTATTCGTCTTGCCGGGAAGGGGATGGTGGTCAGGGTGGAATGAGCACATATTGAAGGGTCGAGCAACGCCTACTCTTTTAAAGTAAACATTTGTCGAAGAAAGCTCTATCCTAAGGGAATATCTGCTCATGCAATACTAAGTCAAAATATTATACTCGGATGGGAAAAGTCTGTTGTAAACTTACCTAGGGACTAGACGCCACAGGAAGATAGGGAAGGGAGAGCCTCGCAAATACTTCGTAGCCCTCTTGGGATCCCCAAGGCATTGTAGACAAATTACCTATATATAATAAATTACGTTATTCTAGTAATTATCCTATACTATGGTGGTTTGACATGTCAACTACTTAAAAATATTGCCATTTGAAATTGTCATATCAACGTCGAAGGAAATGCATATATAACTATCTAGGTAGGTAGGTACCTATTTATATACTCACAGATTTATCTCGTGCCTTGATTCGCACTTTCCACGGGACCACATCAGGGAAGGAGTTATTTCAATAGTAAAACCTTCGTTGAGATGTCAAATATTAGTAAGTTGTGTCGGCCTATATCGTAGCGATTCCTAACACTGACCTGGAAAGCCTAAATGGAAGTTGCGAGGGATTGTATCAACAATACGTGCTCAAGCACTCCTGAAGGAGTTCACATCAAGAGAAGGTACCAACTATATTATAAAGGGTATATATAACACCTTTCAACTTGTCCGAGTCCTGGAAACCTAGACTAATACAACATCTTCCTGAGTGATCTGCTCATGATCCTGAACTTGACTATTTTCTTCTCTACACATTTACACCACCACACATTCGCTATCATAGCCATTTTTTTTTAAAAAAAAAATCCATATCCATTCTTTAAATATGGATAAAATCAATATGGACAAGATAGCCCCTGTCGGAATAATCCTATTCGTCAGCCTGGCTATTATTATCATTATCATCATTTCTTATATTATTAGATTTGCTTCCAGCATTTTTACGTATGTGTTTTCTGATATTTTCAATCTCTACTTCTTGCTGGTAGGCTTTACTGATACAAAATCTACAGCATGGGACACATTCCACCTCTTCTCCGCAGTATCAAGGAGCCTCCTGCTCCAAAAGATTCCTCCGCAGCGCCCTCCAAGTCCGTCGACTTAGAGAAATTAGGTACCTAGGTCATCCGAAAATATCTCGTCGGCGGCGACAATGCCCATCAAAGAATATCACCCGCTAGTCCTTGAGTCCCCGACAAGCTTCGTAAGTTTGGATCATGCGTTATGACATTCATTGATTAACATCCATTTTAGGTCAAACTTGACTTCTAGGTCAGTAAACTGGCTTCAACCAGCTGGCGCAACGGGAGACGTGGCTAGCCCGTCTGGAGGGGTGTTGTGGGGAGGCGGGAGGCATTGGAGAACGAGGTGGTAACACACTCATTATCCCAAGCGCAGGGTGCATTTACGGCTGTATCATGCAGCGTATTTTTTGCATGCCTGATGATCGCTGGCTCCGCAGTGTGGCTAGCGAAAATATTTTCTAATCATCCTAGAGATACGGCATTGCGCCACGCGGTGGCTGGTGCCCTGTGGAGCTAGGGCCAAAAGGCCTGGAATCAGATACCGTCACGTGATCAATCCTTATCAGAATATTATTAAACGGATACTAAACTCCGCGCCTTAGGGCTTTCGTTCGATTTAGTTCCATAGAGTACAACTTTTTCCGTGGCGCGTATACTTAAAACTTTTTCTGAATCCTCTGTCGGTTCTTAGGACTCTACTTAGACAATACAACTTTTTACGTCCCCAACAATTCTACCTTTTTCTCCTAGGCGACATCATCAGAAACATCAGCCGAGCTCCGTCACCGTCAAGAAAGAGGCGTATACAAATTCTACTTCCGACCAAGGCTCAACTGGAAAAAACAGATGGAGGCAACGAAGCAGACGGACACAACGGCGGAACGTGGTTCTTCTTTCGAGAAACCGTGGAGATGATAGGATACATGTACACATGTATCGAGAGCCACATGCGCCACAGCTTTAGCCACTACTGTACTGAGCACTAGATAGCAGCTTTGAGAGAACCCCCTAGCTTAGCTTGAACCTGAATACTATGTCTTCATTCAGAACACCATCACCAACCTCTATCAATTAGGTAACTAGCTTTTTGAAGCAGGTAGGTATATAGCGTATTCTTATCGGTGGAATTTCAAACAGAATAAAAAGAATGTTTCCTTTACCATGGTTATCTCTTTAGTTGGGAGTTATTCACAGATTACCTAGGATTAGGAGGCGGAATGTGCTTGGGCACCCCAGGTGTTGGAATATTAGATGGCTGGATGCCCACGCCTGTATATCAGGCCTAATTTAAGCCTTACCCTCCTTGCCTTTGAACTGCATTACTTCCAGTTTCTAGGTTAAGATATTCCACTGAAACTATCAAACCGAATAAATCAGTCAAAAACACAACTTATCCATGAACTAGAGAATTATAAGTTGTTGGAGATTCAGGAATGCAATTGGGAATGATATCTTCGGGAATCGAGGAAAGACCGCTTTCGGCGTCACGCTGTCGCTGGCGCTTACGAATCATGCAAATGTCGATGGCAACCAGAATCCAGGACACGGCGGAGAAAATCAGTAGAAGAGTAACAAAGACAGCGACAACGACTTTACCTTGGGCCTCGACGGCTGGCGATCTTTCAAGATCGCGAATTTGGAATGGATACATGATACGATTTATTTTGAATTCTTTTGTGATGATAGTACGAGTTCCTTGACCAAAGAGTTCTTAGAACCTACTTTGTTCGCAAGTTGCTTAGCTTGGCCTTAGCGCTCATATTCTTTGGCAAGTCCTATATTATAAATACAGTTGTCTTTGGTTAAACAACTATTTTGTTGGCGAACAATGCCCTTTACTAAGGTCCTTCGCTGATATATAGAATTGGTACCTAAGTATTCATGTAATGGTGGATCAATTCTAGCTTAATATAATATATATTTAAAACTATATCAGATACCGCATACTTATATACATGTTAAAATAATTTGGTTTGGTTGGCGGGTGGGTGTTGCCCTCCGACGGGATGGTATCTGGCAGCTTGCCAATTCCCGATACCCTCAATATCAGGACACCCTTCAAGTAATCCAGACTTGGTTCTAAGTGTCGACGAATAATAAATGAGTCAGAGATCGATGTTCCAATATATCCTGCGAAAGTTGCATCCCCGAGCACCAGTTAAATCCCGGGATACTGAGTACCTAGGTAGCTAATGTTGTGAAGCTCATATCTTGGTTGGCTGGGGCACGCCACCTGAAGCATTCGATCCTGTCACGGCTGGAGGAGGTTGATCGACGAGATCTCTCTCGCCAGGGGCAACTGGCGTAGGTTCCGCCGGGACCTCGGGAGGCGCCGTATGAGTCTCCACATCTTCGTACATGCGGCGCATTATCTCCTCATAATCTTCCAACCATCTACGTAGCTCTTCGTCGTCCATATCGTCAACATCGTCCTCGTGACCATCCCAATCCAGGTCATCCGCGTCGCGGTCCTCGAGGCTTAGAGTATCGTTTACGGCGGCCACGTCGACGAAGCTACGCTTTTTTGGCTTCGTAAACTTAGGAATCGATGGCAAGACTCCCCATAGCTCCTCTGGAATCTGTCCGTCCCCGGTACCTACCCATTTATTCCACAAGTCCTTCTCTGTCTTCACAGCGAACGCGGTCATCATCCTTTTAATGTCAGCATCCCCCATAGAATCAAGCTTCTCCCCTTTCTTTCTAGCCGCGTCGACCTTTATCTTAGCGGCATCAACTGCGGCTTTGCTAGGCGCTTTCCGGTAGTTGGCGATATTCTTCGCACTTGCCGGGTGCTCTTTATACCATTCATCGTCCGTTAGAAGCGCCCAGCCGGGATCGTCGACCAAGTCCTTCGGGTAGCATGGGTTCTCCTCCAATCCGTCGTCGTTTGCCTTAAGGCCTTCAAATTCGGAAATACTGAAGATGGCCCGTAGTGTGCTAACTTTAACAGTTGAATGTATAGCTACATGATGTCGATGTTAGTGCAACGTGCTCGTGCTATAGATACCTAAAGTCTGCTGACAGAAGACGTTGAGACTTACTCTTATCCTTGCCTTTGGGTTGCTCCACTGAGGTCCTAGCCTTGTCTGATTTGAGGTTTGCGCTCACCACGTAGGTCTGTGTTGGTTTTTTTGATATTATCTTGGTCGATTGGGCGTTATGGTCGTTGCAGAATCCCTTCCACTAAAACCAATAGGATCAGCACAATGTGGATAGAGTAAATTCCGAAGATGTGTGGTCGTAAATGGCACTTACTAGCTGACCAGCACCTCGATTCTGGTCTTCGGGGAGGAATCGTACCCATTGTCTCACTGCAAAGAAAGCGAGTCAGTAATCGGGTTTCATCCAAACACCAGCCCTAATTGATACAATAGATCATACTCACTATCCTTAGGTGCTTTGTCGTCGCCCGGCCAAAAATACCTAGGCGGGAACTCATCCCTTTCGCATCCGTGAAACATCGTCGCATGGTTTTTATTTGTCTTAGGCTTGCCATTCTCCGAAATAATATCCCTGTATACAAAACCATTGGCCCAAGGGAACCAATGCTGAGTAGCCGGGCTATTTATCCTGGTGAGCGCCGTTGCACCCCAGTTATTCGTAGCCTTTCCGTCATTACCCCAGGATCTTTTTCCCTTCACGTCTCTCCAAGTTTCGGTTGCCATGCATGTCCATTCAGTCATGCTCGACGTCTTGGACCATCTAGACATAACGGAGCTATGGAATATTTATCAGCTAAGTCCACTGTCCGATGCTAGCTAGTAACGATAGCCGTCGCGGTAGGGTTGTCATAGCATACCGGTAGTGGTAGCACGCTTGAGAGTGCTTCGAACTGCAGGTGATCTTGGGGATATCTTTTCTGTCTTGGATGTAGTAACCGATATCTGCATCAGTGGTAGTCCGGTGCACAATGGTTGTTGTTTTGCCATTGTTACACTCTTCTTCTTTCCTCTCCTCTACGTCGCCAAATTTGCTCACCAATCTTGTCGGCTCTGGCTGATAAGCCCGCTTCGCCTTGCAGGCCGTGGCTTTATCTGTTGTCTTAGAATTTGTTGTCTTAGAATTTGTTGTTTTAGAATTGGTTGCTTTAGAATTTGTTGCCTTAGGCGGGTCATTCTTCTTGGCACTTGACCCCTTATTCACCTTGCTCGATGTCGCAGGCGGGTTACTCTTCTTAGTGCTAGTTCCCTTGTACACCTGGCTGGACGTCTTGGGATCAGGCTTTGGGTTGCGTTTCCGGCACTTGCTTTTATTCTTCGTGAGCAGACAGCCTGTAGAAGCAACACCCGGGCCCATCATGGAATCTGGTGCATTTACCATATCCGCTAATTGAAATCATCAGTCACATATCTGGAGACTCTTACCCTGTCATCGGACTTACTGAACATGCTGTCAAGACTGAAGCTCCAGTTCGGCACGCCACATGCTTGACCAACCCAGTCAGTATAAAACCCGGCCGCGTCCACTAGGTAGCACATTAGCATCGGTTTCGCAGGCCTTGATTCAAAGGGGCAAGTGGAACTGACTTCCATTCTCATAAGCTGACTTGGCATACTGCATGACCTTAGCAGCACCACTGACAGCTTCACCTCCAGGCACGAACATGAGGCCGACGTCGACAATCTCCTTGATAGCAGAAACGAATACTGCACAGAGGATGTTGTCCAATTTGCCCAACGCCTTGGCGACTAAATCGATGATCTCGGTGGCGATGGCTTCCACATCCTTGTTCTCACATTTGCACGGAGCCGCCACCCACGGGAATCCATCGTCGTCAACATATTTCGGGATACCGCTGTCTTTCTCGATATCTATGCCCTTGTATGAGCTCACGTCACACTACATAAAAAGAGGTTAATCCTAGGGAAGTTAAGCAGTATTTGATAGTATTAATGCATACCTCCGAGTAGCCATGGCCTCCATGGTCAGCACAATATTTAATACAAGGTTGTAGCCCCTTATTCCAATTAGGCTGTCGATTGGTATAGTAGTAAAGACACATTCCCGTCTTCTCGTAGGCCGCAATGGTCTGCGAATCGGGTTGATGGTCACGAGCTATGAGACCTGAATTAGCAGTAGCTCCATGGAGAGTGCTTAGGAATAGCACTAGGATCGAGAGAGGATTCATGATAGAAAGACAGAAGCAGTTTGGAACATCAAAGAGCGTCAAGGTTGAGTAGATCGATAGTGAGTGCCATACCTGTAAACTGACAGCCGTGAAGATGAGGTCTTTATACCAATTCGTCTCCAGATTCTTACATTCAATGTTCTATAGATTTTGGTTTTGATAATTACCCCATGAGCATAGCCATACACTATATCACACCCTCCTCTGCTCCTTTTCTTCATTTTTATCCCCAACACCACGATTCCTGTAGTGTTGGCGGCGAGCCCCTGAGAGTCAGGCACAGTAAATCCTCTCTCTTGACAACACAGGAGATTAAAGGATGATGCGAGCAGGTCAAAGCCTTGGCACCTAGCCTTACCTATAAGTAACTCTGAAAAATAGGACGAAGGACGCCAGGCCAAAATTCACGATAGTATGTTCCTACTGCAGCAACAGATTGCGGCCTTTCTATTTATGGTGCGCCAAGGTATCAGAGAAATTCAGGTATGAATAAGCGTTAGGTCTAGGTAATATATTTCTTACTTTTATAGTAAACCAACATCTTCACCAACTCGGCTAAGATGCCGACCTGCCCTGATTTGAATTTGTATTCCGTTTCCGGAAAAGGAATCTAGTATGTCAACCAGGGGTATTAAATATGTCGAGGCTTTGACATCCCCTATAACAATTTTGAACCGCGATCTTACGAGACCCTTGCCTCTATTAGAAGCGTATTTTGAGTAATTGACTCTCTTGCACTTGTAGTATTCTGCCAATATCATCGTATATTTTGACACTCTTGTATACCTACTGAGTCAGCGCTAGTTGCGGAACAATTCAAAAACAATTCGCGACGATGACGAGGGCTGTAATAAATTCAGGGGTAAAGGGGAACCCTCAAAACTACCTACCTACTTTAACTATCAACTCAATCTGGATGTACCATTGGCTACCTACCTAGGTACCTATGTAGATGTAGAAATTTAAGAAACTAACCAAGATCCATCTTAACTCAGTAGAGTCAATCAAATACGATTAGCTAGCACAGCCTGAGTCGATCAAGGCACTGTAGGAACCGTTGGTAGATATCATACATATAACCAGCTTATTAGAAAATATTACCCCCATTCTTTGATTAAAACAATGCTCTTCTATATTGATCTCTATTTAATCGGACCTATCAACGCTTTTCAGTTACCAACATGTAAGCCAGCCTGCATAAAAAGAGTCATTGCCACCAACAGGAATAAGCATCGCCAAACTGGAGCGCGTAGAAGTAGTGTACTATCAAAGAAGTTTGCTGCGAAAGCATTTTGGCCGGATGCGTGGTCAATGCGCCTTATGTACATATTGGATGTATAAGAAACTCATAACCGGCTATTCCATTATCAATACAACACCACATATTTTTACCTACCTAGGCAACTCATCTCTACAACCACCTGCCAACAGTCTTTTCTGCAACTATCATGTCGACAGAACAACCCTCCAGCACGGGCGCGATATTGTATTCTCATGACGAGACAGTTGCAGCGATAACCTCCTACTACGAACTCGTCGCACGTGCACACGCCATCACTGACCGATCTGAACTGCTACATCCACCCCCAGAAGGTTGGCCTCAACTTAACGATCCCGACGTGGTCGCTGGCTTTGGTTTTAGCGACGAGGCCCTCGAGCTCATTCGTCACATTCCATACTTCGAATGCTCAGAGAGAGTCCAGATCCTACCAGATGTGGAGCCTCACAACTATATCGAGAGGGACCTTCTCCCGGGAGTCGCAGACAGAGGCAAGTCTATTCGCCGCGGCGAGGCTGAATATGGAGAGGATCGCACGCCACCACATCTTGTTCTGCTAGGATTTATCCCTCCGCTACGAGAATATGGATCGGACGTCTACCTGGATACGAAGTTAGGCAATGTCATCATCGGCAATTACCACTGCAATGTTCAAATAGGTCTTGGCGTAGAGTCTGACGCCATCTATCCCGAACCTGACGATAATTCGTATGATGATCTGTTCAAGGATTTAGATTCAGACGGCGAAGGTTCCTGTTATCGTATTAGCACCTTTTTTGCCGCTTGTGAGGGTCTCTTAAGGGAGCTGGAATGGATCCCTGGTATGGATGACGATTCCGAAGGTTATATACTTGTGAAAGAAGATACAATGCATTCCTGCTTGGACTACGAACGCCGGAAGCAGATCATGCTCGACAATGGCTGGCCCGGTGATAACTGGAATCCGGCGGGAGTGGCGGCAGAGCTAGAACGACTAATCGGCCCCGATGGTCCCAAGGAGGAAGGCCCTAAAGAGGAAGAGCGTTTGTCTAGATGTCGGCTCATGTAGAACCCGGACAGCAAGAACAGAAACCGGGGTGGCCGAGGGCGGGCACGACTGGACTTCGGAAAGCGGCCTACCCACAATAGGTACAGTTTTCTAATTAAAACTTCGTACTGTGCCTACTGTACCTACCAATGTACTACCGAACGTTAAAGCCGACCTACATTAGCTTTCCTCTAGCGCAAGTAGAACCTCTGTGCCTCTGTATATTAACTCCATAGCACAAGATTTCCACTTCTCATTCATCGAAATCAAACCTAATCGTTAACACCCATAAAATGGGGATCCCCGCGTCTGAATTTATTGGTCCTAGCCCACCATAGTAGATCGCGAGTTGGCGGGGCCGATAGAATTGGGCCAAACCCACCTCCACACGAAGTTGTCCCATGGGGTCTGGGGATTTGCTGAGATCTTGCTTGGCACAGCATAGCATCTGCCGTCCAAGAGCTCCTCCTCAACACTCACCAACATGATCGTATGGGAACACCAGTACGTAAATTAAGCTACGCATACCAACCCGTTAGGCCTCCATTCCCCTAATTACCTTGTTTATTTCTTTCATATTCTTGTTTACTCCTATGTCGGACCACGTATTGGCGTATGTATTTGGTTGTATGGAGTCTAAGTCAAAGCTGACGCATGTGCCTAGAAATTGATGCCACACTAAGTGGTTCTGCTGGCAACGTCCGGCCCCGGGGCTACGGTAAATTGAGAACCTTGAACCGGTCCTGCCGGTCTATCTCTGCCCGAGGATGGCCAACGTGGTTGATCTACGTTCACAATTGGGTTAGCTAGGTAGTAAACAGTCTCAGAATTGGTCCAATCATTGGCCGACGATGGCCTAGTAATCGGCGCTGCTTAGTAAAGAGATCATGGAATGTCTTGATCTATATCTCAAGACCCACAAGACGCACTCTCATAGTGCTTGAAGCATGACTGTCTGCATAAGCAGTCATGCGGAGGAAACGTCTGGAGAGCATCACCCACCGTTATCCAACTTACAGTTTCAATGGAGTTATCAGCGTCCTAAGATCGGCCCATCCCGCGGGATGGTTGCCGTCCCCGCTCCGATTGCTCCGCATAGAGACCATTAAGGGGCATTCCTCGGTCATCGCAACCCAGGCTCGCCCGAGAGTTGTCAAGCCGATGCTAGGGATATTAATATGATGTCGTCCGTGTTTGCCCAAAACTCCGTCGGTCACTCGTAATAAACGCATTCGAGACTTCGCGCTTACAATCTTGCTCCCTTGCTTCAACCTCTCTTAGCATTCTTGACTTATACCTCGGCCATCAACTCTCAGGCGGAGGTCCTATGGCCAATATAAAATTACCTTTTGGAGAACGCTTTGCCTATTTTTACTTTGACTTATAACGTCGTCTAACCTAAAAATGTATCAGCAGTACGAACACGTGCCAAAGCACTATGCGCTAGATGCTCAAAATGAGAGCAGCTCGACGCCTTCAGTAAGTCTCACTGCCGCCGGCAGAGACGATGATGAGAAATTCAATTTCGGCTTCGAGGCATTGCGTCCGAATTTGTTTCGCACCACTTTCACCACTGCTAAACACCCAGTGCCACTGCACCCTAGCGCCAAACGTCCGGAACCTGCTTTTGGGAGCACCAGTCCCGAAGTCAGCCTCGACAAGGATGGAAACTCTCAGACGATCAAGGTCGGGAACGTCAAAGCAGTTGTCGAGTGGAAAAATGGACCAGTGGTCACAATTTACTTAGACGGCCAGGAGAAACCACTCCACCAAGACTTGGAATTCCGATCATATGCTCTCGATGGTACAGGCATTGCACACTATACAAAGTATAAGCAAGATACCCTGCACGTTGGCCTCGGAGAGAAAGCCGCGCCGATGGACCTCAGCGGCCGTGGATTCAGCATAACCGCCAGTGATACCTTCGGATACGACGCTTACCGTACAGACCCCCTATATAAGCACATCCCCTTTTTGATCAACGCCACTCCTACGGGCTGCATCGGAATTTTCTCGACTTCTCATTCTCGAGCAATCTGGAATGTCGGATCCGAGCTTGATGGTATGTGGGGCCACTTCAAGGTGTACCGCCAAGCTCACGGGGGACTTGAGGAGTACCTCATTGTTGGAAAGACCGTGGCCGAGGTCGTACGGTCTTACGCGGAGCTAGTAGGTTTCCCGATACTTGCGCCTCGGTATATGATGGGCTACATCGGCGGCGGAATGATGTACAGCATGACAGACGATCCGCCTGGAGGTGAAAATGTTATCAACTTTTTCAAGAATTCTGAAAAGCATGGTATGCCGTGCTCGGCGTTCCAAATGAGTTCGGGTTACACCGTAGCCGAAGTCGAACCCAAGACCCGAAATGTCTTTACTTGGAACCGACACCGCTTTCCGGATCCGCGGGCGTTCACACGTGAGGCCCACAAGCACGGTGTCCGTTTGCTAGCAAACGTCAAACCGTACGTCTTGGCAAGCCACCCCGCATATAAGGAACTTGTGAAATCAGGAGCTTTCTTCAAAGACGCGAAGACTGGCGCTGCTGCGGTTGCGCGATTGTGGAGTGCCGGCGGAGGGACGAACGGAGAAGGTAGCCACCTTGACTTCACTTCTAAAGCAGGATACAACTGGTGGTACAAGGGGGTCAAAGATCTTAAGGAGGTTGGAATTGATGCCATGTGGAATGATAACAATGAGTACAACACTCCCGATGATGATTGGCAATGTGCGCTGGAGACCGTCACCGTACCGGAAGGCGAAACGCGCAAAAACATCGGTCTCTGGGGTAGAGCACTAAATACCGAGCTCAATGGAAAGAGTTCTCATGACGCGACGATTGAAGTTGAACCAGGGGTTCGGCCCTTCATCCTCACTCGCAGCGCGACAGCAGGAACTATGAGATACTGCGCCAGTTCATGGAGCGGAGATAACGTGACTAGCTGGGAAGGGATGAAAGGAGCGAACTCGTTGGCGCTAAACGCAGGTTTCTCTCTAATCCAGGTAAGCATTGATCGCACCCTTCTATATGTGAAGGCAATCAAGCTCACTCATACAGTGCTACGGTCATGACATTGGTGGTTTCGAAGGACCCCAGCCAACTCCGGAGCTTCTAGTTCGTTGGATCCAACTTGGCGTCCACTCGCCACGGTTCACCATCAACTGCTACAAGACTAGCCCCGACGACAATCTTATCGGAGAGGTCATCGAGCCATGGCAGTACCCCTCCGTATCACCCGTTATCCGCAAGACCATAGATCGTAGATACGAATTAGTGCCATACACGTACTCACTCATCCTCAAGTCCCACCGAGAGGCCATCCCTCCTCAGCGATGGACCGGCTGGGGCTACGAGTCGGACCCCACGGTCTGGACCAAGGAAATCATGAAAGGAGAGACGCAGTATTGGTTCGGAGACTCGCTCCTCATCTCAGGTGTCTACGAGCCCGGCGTCGAGACCGCGAAGGTCTACCTCCCAGACGCGAGCGGCAGCGACCCGGGCTTCCTGAACCTGAACGCGCCGTATCAGTTCCTCAAGGCGGGCGCGTGGCACGAGGTCTGGTCAACATGGCACACGTCGATTCCCGTGCTCGCGCGCATCGGCTCCGCCGTGCCGACCGGCAAGCCCAAGCCGACCACCAGCGTCGCCGCGGACGACCCGGAGTTCCCGAACCTGGCGAAGGATGACGTGCGCGCCGTCGAGATCTTCCCGCCGCCGCTGGAGCAGTACCCGCACTGGCCCAGGGAGTGGGGCCAGAAGAAGAAGGCGCCCGTCAGCACGGAGACCAAGTGGTTCAGCTACTCGTGGCTCGAGGACGACGGCCAGAGCCCCGAGGACAAGGCCGACGCGGTCGAGGTTACTGTTAAGTACGGCGTGTCTGGTACCGAGATCCGCGTCAAGGTGGAGTTGAAGAAGGAGGGGAAGTGGGAGCCGATGTGGCTAAAGGATAATATTACGGTGGTGCTGCCCGTTGGCGAGGAACGCGCTGTTAAGTCCGAGGATGGTAAGGATGCGCATGAGGATTTGGACCGTGATGAGAAAGGCCGGCGGATCTGGAAGGTTAAGGTTGATGTGAAGTGAGAGGTGGGAATAGCATCGACGGAATCAGCTTTGTAGGTACATAGGTAACTATGGATATTTATAGCAATCTGTAAATTGTTGCTGTTCGGGAAATAAATAATAGACGTTCTCCTTTCATTGGCCGGATTGTCGCGCGATGCAAATGGACTCGAATTCAATTCATTTTACTGGTTCGCATAGAATTACGGCTTAGCAAATCGTTGAAAGGTTCCGCTGGAAAAAAACCTTATAATTGCGAAGGCACAAGCTGCGTTCGGTATGATTGGTTGTGAATAATATGGGTCGTGGGGGAAGCAAATTTCTTATCACGGTCCTCACACCTACGCCTTATCTGAGCTGCTAGCCAATCAATTCACAGATCAAGCTTAGAGAATATATATCAAGATACCAAAGACCTTCAGTATAAGCATAAGGCAGCATCAGTGGTTTAGTGGTAAAATCCATCGTTGCCATCGATGGGCCCCGCGTTCGATTCGCGGCTGATGCATTTATTTTTGCAAATTTCTGAACTGATAGATAGCCTAGACTATTCTTTTTCTCATTAGTTTTGCCTTACTGTCTCCTTTTAGTAGGGCCTCCTATGAGTTAGCAGTGGCGATGACTACAGTTCTACTCGTTCAACGCAAGAGGCAGGGATATTCGGAATGCCGCAGCTGAAGTTGCACTACGGCGGTTTCAACCCCTGCCGCAGCTGATCCTTCGAAATGTTGCTCATGATATGATTTGACGATTGTAGGTTGCCTATAATGGTTCCCAAGTTGTCGTACACAGAGTATCCGAACTTCATATCTAGGCGTTCGAAAACAAATGGGTATTATAATGAGCTATGGTATTCCTTATATGCGTAGGTAGATGAAGACTCCGGGTTTCACGCACCGCCATCATGGATGAATTCGCCCAGCTCTCTCGCGAGAACTTCGAAGTCTTTCAGAGGTACGGCGACGCATCGCTTGGACCTGATCCCAAGCACCGGGCTATTGCTATTTATGTGTCTCCCAACGCGCCGACGACTTACATAGAAAAGGACCTAAACCTCGAAAGTCTGCCGAAGTTCTTCAAAGCTCGGCCTAGTAGCGGCAATATCGCGCCTCAGGGCACAAGAGCAACACCATCGGCGGCCTCCCTTAAGCTAATCGTGATCGATAGCAAGTTAGAGTCATGGTCCAGCTTCTCCTCCTCGCTATGGGTGACCAAGGACGTCTTCCTCAGTCTCGTCGACTCTATGAGAATGAACCCAGCAGCGCTATGGCTTCTCCGCAGCGAGTACGATGGCTTCCACCACTTCCCCTCTTCCAGTCCCTCCTCCTCCCCCGAATCAGAAGAAGGGGAAGAGAAAGGAAACGAGGCGGAAACGGCAGACATCGACACGTATTATATCGGTACGTCAAACTTCGTACTAACGTGGACCTTCGACCGGCGCCGGCGACACACGCACGCGCTGTGGATCCTGCGGCAGCAGCACGCGATCAGCAACCAGAGCGCGCCGGCGGCCTGGTTCGTCAACGTGCTGCGGCGGCACCAGGCGCACGTGTGCTCGCCCGGCCTGCTCGCGTACGCGGCCGCGCTGAGCGTCTGCTGCACCTTCGACGGCGAGATCTCGTACCGCGCGCACGTGGTCCGGCTCATCGAGCGGCAGACGGGGTACAGCACGCACTCGAGCAGCATCGAGGAGCGCATCGGCATGGAATCGCTAACGGTATCGATTAAGGAGGTCGGCGAGGTGCTGAACCATATCGCGAATAAACAACGCCATTTCCGGCTCGTGGGAGGGATTTTGGATTTTATCGCCGAGGATGCGGTGTTGGGGATGGGTGTGGGGGGAGCGGAAGCGGAAGGGAGGGAGGATAGCACGAGGAAATTGGTCGAGGCGATTCCGGCGCTGAGGAAGAGGGTGCATGCTTCGCAGGAGTATCTGATGTACTTGAAGGAGAGAGCTGAACGGTTGTCGACGGTGGTAAGATCCCATGATAGAAACGAGTGTGCATCCAACGTTTCCTTACCATCCCCCCTCCCCCTAACCCATATAAGACTCTTACGCGTACATTTGCAAAATGTTATTAGCAGAACCTTGGCGCTAACGAGAGTCCTAATTTCTAACGTAAAAGCTCTTCGCGCTTCTAACACACGAAGATTCGGCGATACACGCAGAGCTCGCAGACGCCAGTCGCAAGATAGCCGAGGCGTCCAAGCGCGACAGCTCAAGTATGAAGACCGTAGCTATCATGACGATGGCGTTCCTACCCGCAACCTTCTTCGCGGCTCTGTTCTCGGTACCTTCGCTCGATTGGCATGCCGATGCCGTTATCCAGCCCAACTTTTGGGTCTACTGGGCGTTCACGTTGCCCGCTACCGCTCTCGTCTTCGCGCTCTGGCTGCTCCTCGACCGTACGACGATCAGTAAGCGAGCCGGTATGGTGGTGACAGAGGGTAGACCCCGGGATGATGAGGAGAGGCCGCGTAGTAGTAGGAGTAAGTTTGAATAAAACTCAAGTTCTGACTATTGGATCAAATTGACCTTATACCCACTTGTATTCTCTAGTGACTTGTTGACTGAACGGATGTGCAGTAAGACTGTCCCTTGTGGTTAGTAGAAATACAGCTGAACGCCTCTCCATGTAGAAAATCACTAATATAGGGCTGAATCATTTCATCTGAATTTATAACACACCACACGCTATCTTGAGCGGATTCAAGGAAGCTTCCATTTCAGTCGAAGACAATCTCGTATAACTTAAGGAGGTTGTAAATCGACTGCATCTAGGGATCAGGTCAGTTGCCAGTCCTTATGCCGAGGAGCGGGTAGTGATAAGCTGTCAGTATGAACCTTCGAAGTGTGGTTCTCCTAATGCATTCTTTGTGGTTCATGCCCTGCAGCCCACAATAATTATCATTATTGAGTATTCTCCAACTAAATACAACAAGAGTATTTTCGCATTATAAAGGATACTAGAAATGAGAACTGCTGAGTCAGGTTAAACCCCGGTGATACCTAGGCCTCGACTCCTTCATCCCGTAGTTTCGCATAATAGACCTCAAATAGCGTGTTTTGAGAATATCATCGCAGTGCCGCTTAATGAACTGTCGATCTCTTTACCGCTGTCACCGAGTCGTGAACAGAGCATGATGCCTCCCCCGCATCACCATTCATCATCGCCCTCTTCATAAGAATCCCCCTCACCATTATCCAACATCTCATCTTCATTAACTTCATCGTCCAGAAACCTAGACTCACTGCCTTCGTCGAAATCTTCGTTGCCTATCGAATCAGAACCAGCGTCAGAACCAGCACCCGAATCCGGTGACACCGGGTTCTCGTCGCGAAATTGCCTTAGCTTCTCAAATAAAGACATAGGCTTCGTTTTTACGGGCTCAGGCTGCTCGGACTCGGACTCGGACTCGGACTCATCGGGTTCTTCCTCTTCAGACTCCTGGTTGTCCTCTGCACCTTCATCTCCCTCTTCGTCATCCTCATCTTCACTATCAGAGAGAATAACCCGGGAGCGCTTATTAGGTCGCGACGGCGCTTTAACCTCTCCACTGGGTTCGTCATCGTCGTCACGTTCATCATCTGAGGATATGATACGACGTTTGCGTCGATTAGTCTTCTGAATAGGTTCTTCGTCGGAAAGTGCATGTTCCGAACCATGATCCGATTCATGCATATGAGGATCAGCAGAGGCGTCAGGGCCAGGAGATTCAGGCTCGAGGCTAGAAAAATTACTAGCTCCTATTGCATCGCCGCCGTGTTCGGAGCTCGCGTTTTCAAGTGGAGAAAATCCATTGAACGTAGACGCAATGTCCTCTTCGGAATCAGACTGCACCACAACCAAGTCGTCTCCGTCCTCGCTGGGGTCCTCATCATCGTCGATAGTTGCATCATCTATTCCATCACTTTCGTATTCATCCTCTGTTTCGTGTTCCTCGGTGATAGATGATGTTTCACTCCATTTATCACGCCATTCGCCCTCGGTCGCCGCTGCGACCTGGAGTTTAGCATAGCGCTCGAGATCATGGAACTCAATCATAGGCAACCAATCAACACCCCATGGCTCGACGTTAGTTCCCGGAATATCTTTTCCCAGAAGGTCTTGAAACATTTCGAAATTTGGCCAGCAGTACATAATTTGCACATCATGAGGGATGCCCGAATGTTCCTCTGTCCATTTGACGAAATATCTGTTGGCGGTATCGTATACGCACCACTCCATCGCCTGTCCTGAAAATTCATATTCGTCGACACAACGAAGTATATTTCTCGGTCTACCCTCATATTCATGAAGTACCATAAAGTCTGGATCATTCTCTAAATCAAAGCCAGCCCCAAAAGCAACGATTTTGGGATATCCAAGGGCTGATAGGATATCTCGTATGTCATGCCTACTTGCCTGTTGAGTCTCGCCGTGGATAAGAACGACGTCTCTCTCCTTGTTATATGGAGTGCCACAACGTCCGTTCCGAATATAAAACATATCGGGGTAGAATCTTAAAGCTAGCTCACGGCTCTCACGATGCGTGGCTAACATTGCCCTGGCAGGTGCCGTTTGGTCTTCGAGAAATTCGCCTTCCCATATCGTAGACGCCGTTAAGGAGTGATTCGGTATTATGACTTTGAAAACTCGCGCCCTTTCCCTCGCATCCGGGTCGAAGAAATCCCAGACGCGAGCGCGAAGTTCAGGAGGTAATTGCATGAATTGATGAAAGGTAGCCGGTTCACCAACATCCGAGGATAAATCATCATCTTCTTCGGATTGGTTATCAGACTCGGAGGCTTCTATATCTAGGAACTCATTGGCTTCTTCCGAATCAGATTCCTCGGAGTCGATTTCATCGAGGTTGTCATCCTCCTCAGACGCGACGCGATCCTCAATATCAGACTCAGATTCGTCCGACATAGTGGCGTTCGATCTTATCAATTGCAAATGTAAAATCAAGTGTTCGGATACTCAAAGCTTATATGAGAATTAGATATCCAATGCTTTATCTGATGCGATGAAGATGCAGGATCGATGAATATATGAATAAAATTGAAGAGTTATGAGTTGATGACGAGAGAGAATGTGATAGATGAGAAGGTAGGATTGGCAATGTAACAGGGTAGGCATGGCCGCAAACGCTAATTGATGTGGCTTGACTGAGACAACTACGTGCGCATCGGGCAGGAACACGGTGTTCAGGTAGTGGAAGTGTCGTAGTGGAAAAAGCAATATTGCGCTATCGAGGTTCTGTTCGCACGGCCTTCATTTCCCCAAATCCAAGCTTCCATTGAACGTTCTTCCTCAATTTTATCTTATTATACATTTCTAAAGTTCGGTCTCCGTTTACGTGAGATGTCAAATGTTCCTTCCAGGTCATGATCTCACCTTCCGAATCCCTTCTCCCAAAATTGGGTATTCACAGAAGTGTAGACCGGACGCAATTGCGCGTTTCTATATCACATTGCTTCTTCCTTCGTCCTCCCGCCTAAATATCAGGTACATATCACAATAAAGACGCGTTGTCAGCTGGAAACTGCTAAGTAACCCCATAATCATGACCACAATCATCATCACTAATGTAGATTCACGCACACTGAAATAAATTCCGTAATCTGTCCATAGCATTGCTATGCTGGGTATCAATCCATAAGCTAAAACAAGACGTGTCTCTCATAATCACGCCAAGCAAAGTACCCATTTGCATTCCTTAACCATTGTGTCTTCCGAGCTCCCCTTTCAGCTCACAAACAGGACCTTAACGCCTCCTTGTTCCATGCTCCATGTTCCACCCAGTGTACAGTTGTCAATTTTGTTTCCCCCCCCCTAACTCTTGTTCGATCCTCCTCGGCTGCCGAGAGAGAATCTGCTACCGCGGGAGCCACTAGAGTTCTTCTTCTCCAGACCCTCCGCGTCCTTGTTCTGACCCTGGTTCTGCATCTGGTTGCGGATCGCGTCGCGACGCTCCTCTCGTTGCTTGGCGTCTCTCTTGATGAAGCATCGCAGCACGCGTAAGTAGAAGCGCACATTCGTCACAAAGTCGCCCGCCCAGACACTCCAATCCTCGCGCTCGACCGAGCGTCTGCGGAAGCCGTCGGCGACGAGGACGAAGCGCGCGATGTGGTCGGCGAGGTCCCACTCGGCCCTGCGCTCGGGGCGGGCCTGGGTCCAGCGCGAGGCGGGCGCGTCGCCCTGCTTCACGGCCTGCAGGTCGAAGAACAGGTCCTCGGCCGCCCAGTACGGCTTCTCGAGCGCGATGCCGCGCTTGTGATACGCGCGCACGAAGTCGGCACCCAGCTCCAGGATCTCGCGCGAGCCGATGAATTCGTTGAAGGCGGCGACCGAGAGTCCTGGGAACTGCTTCGCCACGTCCTCGAGCTCGCTGCTGAGCGTCGTCCAGATGCTGCCTGTTCGCGACCCCGCCCACTCCTTGCCCACGCTGCGGTTCTTGCCCCACTTCAGCGAGCTGCTCTTGTGCGTCGAGCCATCCGACGATGAGTTGTTGGATCCGTGGCGTTGCACTGAGGATGACGAGATAGTGCGGAGGAGTTCGGAGCTCTTGGGCCGGTCGGTCTTGAGGCGGAGTTGGTCAATGTGGTCCGCGAAGAGGGCGACCGTGTCTTTAGCGTTTCGTAGATCCTCCATTGGATTCTCTGGGCATAACTTTCTCGAGGCGTTTCTTGCGATATCGATTTGGCGATCGTATTCGTTGGGTTTGGTTTTGATAGGTGAGTGCGAACGTCTGGGACGCATGTGTAATGGGTGTGATGTTTTGAATGATTTTTGTTATTTGGGTATGTACGATGTACGAGAAAGGCAGTGCAAGTGCACGGTACGGAACTTGCGGAAGTTGATGCACTTGTGGTGCACTTGTGGGTTCGGATGGAAAAGAAAAGATAAAATAAGGAGAAATAGCAAACCACCAGTTCGCGCGGGTCAAACGAGAATTTCTGACTGGCCGGAGTTTAAAATCGTAAAAATAGTAAACAGTGGGAAAGTTATTTATCCTTCCAGAGGATATGGAAAATTCTCGAAGTTACGCAATGGCCAGCCAAAGATGGCGGAGATGATCGGATCTGGTGGTTTGTGAGGTGATATGTGGTGGTTCCAAGGTCGGTTCCAAGGTTGAAATCGGTCGTTACGGTGGTTATTATGACTCCCTGGGACACGTGTAGCTTTTGAAGCGCATCACTTTACTAACGTGTACCTAGGGAGATATGTTACGAGCTGTGAACAGCAAAGCGGTTGCCTAGGTACAAAATTGTGCAAATTGACAAACAATCGACAATCGACAATCGCCTTGTTCCTTGTCGCATTGTCAAATCATTGTCCAATTGTCACGTCGTCGTACCACATAAAAGACATTCATCTTGCATATCCTAACACACAATATCGAACATCGAATTACACAAATACACAATCGAGACATGACACGTGAATCCCGCTTTGTCGCCTATTAACGCTCCCTCCCCGCCAGTCTTGTGGGCTTTGTCCCACCGTCTGATGAACATCGAAGGAAAGTAGCAGGTAACATGAAACAACTATCTGCCTCGCGGTGAGCTTATTTTAAAGGGGGGGGGGGGGGGGGATGAAGCAAGGAGGACAATAAGCTTTCTCCTATTGTTTCCTAAGTTCCTGCTTTCTTTTGTTGCTCCGATATTCCCAACTTAATCCCCCCCTTTTTTCTTAGAGAGCCACAGACGCTAGCATTGATCGCGCAAAGCAAAATGCCTCTTCCTCGCCTCCCCTTCATCCGACGGCCGAAACCAGAGGGTGCAGTGGCAGCGAACGCGCTTAGCAGCCGACGTAGATGGCGTTGGCGAAGAGAGCATATGTGTCGGCGTGGTTCAGGTTCTGGGCCCCGCTGAGGCCGCGAACACCTTCGTAGCCGTAGGTCATGTAGTCGTCGGTGCCCTTGATCTGGGTCAAGTGGGTCGACTCGTGCAGGGTGCTCGTGGCCTGGTCCTGGCCGTGGCAGGTCCTGGTGAGGGGCGACAGCGCGGTGTAGTACAGGTTACAGTTAACCATGAGCGACTGCGAGGGCGACGTGTAGGCCAAGACACCGGACGAGCACGAGGCGTACACGTCGGAGCAGTACAGGTCGGAGACACCGGAGGAGGTGCTGCCGCACTCGGAGGCTACCTTCTGGAAGACGCCGGCGACGGTGCTGCGCACGGAGCTCGAGCTCGACTTGAAGTACTCGCTCAACTTGGTGGCGGAGCCGGACGAGGCCGCCGTCTGGGCGGCGGAAGCTAGGGAACGGCAGTTGTTGATGGCCGTGTTGGTCTGGCTGAGCTTGGTGCCGGTGCAGTCGGACTGCACGTCGATGCGCTTGGCGTGGAAGCGACGGCGGACTTCCTTTGCCGCGACGCCATCGACCTTAGCAGTAACGGTGCTGCCGGAGACAGGGAACACACCGGCAATATCGGTGGTGTTGGCCTCGGCGTAGGACATGGCGCCAGCGGACACGACGTCGTAGTCACCGCCGGCGCTGAGGTCATAAACCTGGCCGACGTCAAAGGTGGCCGTGACGGTCTCGCCCGCGGCGATGGTCTGGAAAGCCTCCTCGCCGAGTCCGGTGGTCATAACACGGAGCTTGATGCCATCGAACTGAAGCTTGTTGCCTGATATATATTAGTTATTCTCTTTGTTCTATTCCGAGCGCGTCTGCGAAAGACTTACCACCCTGGTAGATCGCAACCTTCTCGGTGGCAGCGTTCTCGTCGAGGAAAGTGCCCGTCTTGAAGACCTTCAGGTCCGAAGCACCGCTAGAAACTCATCGTCAGCATTGATTCTTCAGCTTTTTAATTGTGGTTAATTGCTTAAAGCGCGTTCTAGGTTTGTCTTCTACGAATCTTTCAGTTGTTTAGATTTCTCGACAAAAAATATACGCACGTGTTGGTAATGCTAGCCTTGACAGCAGTGTTGCCAATCATCTCGAGCTTGACATCGAGAGGAGTGTCGCGCTTGGCCAGGTCGACCGAGACAGCGCTGGCCAGAGCGGCGAGCAGGGAGATACCAGCGGTGAACTTCATTTTGAAGGAAGGCTGCGAGAATTGGTCGAATTGATAGTAGCTAAGGATCTTGCGAGCTACGCGTTGTCGATGAGGAGATTTCTCACAACTCAGCAGAGCAAACGGCGTCTCTTTATAGCCAGCGGACTTAGGGCTCCGATGACATTTCCCACAATGGAGACCTCGCCTCTGAATAAGGCATATTTCCAGAAATTTTCTATGTAGACGCGATCAGGAATTTGTAAACGGGGTAGGGCAGCATCATGCGCTCAAACGTTGGGTTTAGGCGCCAAGCAGATAGATCCCACTCTCAGCGGCGGTTTGACCCGTCCCGGTCATAGCAACTCGGTACTCAAAGGTAACCCCCTGTTGTCTAGTGGTCAAGATAGTCGATCTAACCAATAATTTTAATTCAGGCAAAGGCGCGTCGATGTAGCAGGCTGATGGTATGCTATGGAAGCGAGTCCGCCAGGAACATGCCCGGAGAGAATAGGTGATGCATAGGTGATTGCATGTTGTTTGCCAACTTCGGAAAGAGAGCAATCAAAGGCCCCGACGGGATGACAAGATAACGTTTCCTGCTCATTTCCTGTTTCCTCTCGTAACCATAGCCGCGGTCAACTTCGTCGGAATGCATAGCGGAGGAGCGGATTCCTGGAACCGGTTCTCGTATCTGCTCATTGTAACCCCTATTAACGTTGATTATGACTTCTCACAAAGGCGCGTCGACACTTGTCTCGCCGACGCATTGCGTTATCGAGCGACTCTCGAGAATATGTTGAGTAACGAGGACCCCAAAATCCGGAAGAAATCCAAAGCATTTTACCCGGCAACGAGGGGGCATTGGGGTCGCGATCTTGGGTATGATCAATTCTTGCACATTAGTAAATCTGAAAATAAGGACGCAGGGATCTGGACTGCCGATAATCTTGGCGGTCGATATGCTTATCTGCTTCTCTCGTCAGTCCTCTGGTGGCCGGATCTTCGACGAGCTGAATCGCAAATCGATGAGCTATGTGACGATTCGACATCATGCGACTGGCTAAGTCTGGTGATCTCCACGTCCTATAGAATTCGGGATTTTTTTCGACGCACAACTGCGATGCCTTCCCTAGCTCGTCGAACATCCGCCACAATATAGTCGAAGACTATCAACCTGTCGGGTTTCCGTCTATTGTTACCATCTCCTAGGCTGGCCTTCTTGTTTAGCCACCGGGTCCCTTGGCTCGTTGTCTTGGCCGAAGTGTCTTGGCTTTGAGGCTTGGAATCGAAATGGATCAACGAACGTTGGGGCGGCGGGGAAGCTCCTATTGAACTCTTATTTGGGGTCCAGGGGCTGTAAGGCATTCCATGTCCCCAGTTCCACTCAAAGGCCTGTTCTAAGCTCGAGCCTCATGTTCGATACGACGTTAGTCGATGCTACCACCTGCTTAATTCGACTAGCTTTTCCGCTCTCCCATTCCCCATGGCTAGGTAGGTACCGCTGACAAGCCGCTCAAGCTTTCTAGGCAGCCCACCTTAATTCAATGATTTCATATACTTCTTGTAGAACGATGTAGGCAATTAGTTATAGCTTCTAGAAGGACCATCCGTAGTAATTCGTGTGATCTGGAACCAATCTTCCAACGTCCTCGATCGGCAGGTACAAGAAAGCCTCATCTTCTCGACCTGCACTCAGCACTGCCCCCCTTCATCGTCTATCTTCAATTGAATACCCCTTTTGAACTCCGGAATTTCGGGCAGGATGACGGTCCATTTTGGAAGGTCATGCTATGGCAGATCAATCGAGAGGCCGCTGCCAAGACGCATCGAATATCCGGATTACTAGGTAATTTGGCTATTGAACCGGATTTGAAGAGGTTGAAGAAGCAGGAGATGCTGATAACCAATTACCGCGCAGACGAGTAGTGGCGCCCGCTGTAACTGAGAACTATAATTCATCGAAGCTGGATGTTAACTGGGAGAAGGATAAATACCTACTTAGCTAACCGCTGATTGCCGTGCGCTGTCGACTGTAACGGGAGCGGCTGAGTACCTAAGAAAGAGAAAGGCTGAAAACCCTCTCGTTTTATATAAACGAAGCACGTAGGAGTGTTGGTCCTCTTAGTTTAATACTGAAGTAAATATTCTATGAGGGGAGAAATAGGGATAAATGGTTTCAAGCGGATCCCCTTCATACATATATTCTCATAGAATGAGTACCCTGGTGGATGGGATCTATTTCCAAATAACGCCATGTCAATCCTATAAGGGCGTCCCACAGTCAATAGCGACATAAACCACTCAATCTGGGTTATACCCTGTTGATTCGTTTATCTGATAGCTTGTAAGATCTATAGTACGCTTGGTTGAGCGGATTACCTACCTCTTAACCATCAATACTCTAACTGAAGACCAGAATCATTACAAAACCAGTTCAGGAAACCACCAGCTTTTAGGATCTTCTATATGAAACTAAATTACATGAATGAAAAGTTGCCTGACTCGTTTTAAGCTAATCAAAGGCCAATCGTGATCATTTTACCAGTTTGTGTACCTCAGGCAGGGGCCCCTTTTCATACACACCTACCTAGGCAGAATATCCATTACATGTTCAATGCCCCTTTTTGCTCTCAGCCCTACCTAAGTATTACCCAACAAGCTCTCACGCAATTCCATGCAACGAATAAAACTGTTGCCTTACTTAACTCCTTCGTACACCTAGTAGTTACCAACAGTATCTATGTCGGAGGAACGTAGAACAAGCTAGGGCACCTGCACCATCTACATATCCACATACCCATACTTCTACGATCACACATCACACAGCAAATCGCCCGAGGTGAACAAACATCGCTTCATTCTCACCCAATTCCATTTCCCAAGACGCTTGCTCTGCACACTGGCACGTCACGTCACTACACCTAACCTAACCTAATCTACGTAGGTCCTCTCGTAATCGTACTCGACGGCATACATTTGTGCCTGCCTACCTACATACCTATGTAGCCCCACCAGCCAACCTCATCAACATTACCAATCCCCTACCCAACCTACACCTACTACTACTACTATACAAGGCTCGCACATCACCTTCATTTACACCCCATAACGCGTGACGCGACGCGAATTTCGTATCTCATGCCTAGCCAAGCCCCCCCTCCTTAGCCGCATCTTCGATCCCAATTCATTCATTCATTCATTCCAAGGGCATCCGCCTCCTCGCTCATCCCACTCTTACAAGTGCTGCTAGCTCTCGTTATGCAATAACCCTATACTTATACTTCAATCCCGCGCTCCCCCGACCCCAAATAATTCCTACTTCGACCAAGTCAAGTCGCGGTCTACGTCACCAATCAAAACACGCCAACAACACATATTAAATCCCAAGCTCAAGCCCAAGCTCAAGTTCGAAACGCGTACGCTCGCTAACCCGCGCCCTTCCCAACCTTCCCCATCAGAGCGTCAACCTCCCTCTGCAACGCGTCAAGATCCGCCAGGATCTCCGCCCCTTGCTTAGCCTCGCCTTCGGGCTGGGGGCCAGTCGTACCCGCTTTATCGGTTGGATTCCTCGGTCCCTCCGTTATCGTTGTAGCAGGAGCCTGCGTCTCCACGCTAGCACGGCTGCTACCGCGTTGCCTGGGCGGCGGCGGAGGCGGGGGTGGTGCCGCAGCTCCCTCTTTCTCCTTGCTCACGCGCCTCGTCATACCGGTACTAGTACCGGTGCCGAACCCGTTCCCCGCGTCCATACTCCTGACGCTAGGAGGGCGTCTGGTACTAGCTGACCTGGTAGGGGGTGGTGGCGGCGGAGAGAGTTTGGGTTGACCGTCTTTGGATGTGGTGAATGTAGCCAGAGCGCCCACGCCCGAGTCTTCTACCTGCCCGCTACTACTGCTTACGGTACCAAACCCCGTTCCGGCCGGACTACGTAGGCTTTCGCCAACGCCCGGCCCCGGTGCTGGTATCGGGGTGAAACTGGCTTGGCTTGGACTCGTGAATGAACTCCCCTGCCTGGCATGATTTGGCCGGCGGGGAGGTGGTGGTGCAGGCGCATTTGTGGTGCTTGTGCGGATACTGTCAGTCCGCGAGCGGTTCGAGTCCAACGATGACCTCGGAGGAGTGTCGTCGTCCGGGTTCCCGGCATGAATGGAAGGTGCTCTACTATCGCTTCTCCCGTGCCGACGTGGCGGGGGTGCTGCAGGCTTGCGAGTCTGCGTGCTGCTGCCGTTAGATGTAGAGCGATTCCGAGTGACAACTGGAGGTGTTGGAGGCCGAGGGTTAGGCTGTAGGTCAGCGAAAGGTTCGGGGACTTTGCCTATAGCTTCACGGTCGAAAGGAGAATCAACGGCCTCTTCCACGGAGGGGCGGAAAGGAGCAAGTGGAAGTGGCTTGTTCACGTCTGTTGGTAAGGGTGGAGATTGTAGTGGTACTGCTATGGACTGAGAATTAGATTTACGGGGTGGAGCTATAGAAGGAAGAGAGGTGGTGCTGATAGATATGGGAGCGGCGGAGGTTTTGGTAGTACGAGTATCCGAGTCTGTTCCTAATTCGATTTTTATGAGTTTGCCATGCCTTGAGCTAGGAGGTGGTGGTTTCTTCCTCGTGGAAGATGACGGGATAGACGCAAGGGGGGAGGTAGGAAGGATACTTCTTCGCTCCTCAGGATCTTCTGGCTCGGAAATTTCATGTGAAGTTCGAGGTGTATCTTGTATGGCATCAAAGATGGATTGGCGGGACACGGAGCTTGCATCCGTATTGCTCGCGCCGTCGTGTAGAGGTACTTGTAAACTTGTTGAAGGCCCAGAACCTCCTCCCGTACCGGATGCCGACTTAGATGATGGACCTGGAATATTCGCATAGCCAGTTAATAGCAACCTCTTGAACGAGTCTACGTCGAGTGCCCCTTTTGCTGCAGCGCTAGCTGCAAGGGCATTGGAATTTTGCCCTTCCCCAGCCTGTTCCAAGTCCTGCAGCGTTTTGGAAAATGGATTTGGCGGTGGTCCCGTTTGGGTATGTTCGGTATGCTCAGTACCATCGCTGTCATTGTCCCGGGTGGGGAAGGAAACGGTTTTGTATCGACCAACATGCTCCTCATAATCTTGTGAATCACTACTATTACTATCGTCGTCGTCATCCTCGTCTTCGTCGTCGCTTACGGGCGGGAATCGGGCTACAGGTACGGCATCCTCTTCGGGCGAAGACGGAGGTGGTGATTGGACCCGAACTCTTTTCACGACCTTCTTCGGCTTTGCCTGTACTGGCGCCAATTCTTCATTGTCCTCCATATTCTGGCCATCGGCTTTTGGATGGTCTGTCCTAAAGCTAGTGAATGGCACTCGTGGGATTGAATCGAAATGACCGTCGAAGTTCGTCACGGGAGTCGCGGCGGGGCTCTCGGTAGAGATCGTGGGTGTGCCCAGCTTCCGCCTAAAGGGATTGTTGGAACTGAAAGATTGGTCTTGAGAAGCCATGGTGAGATGGCGGGACTCTCGGCAAAAAGCACAATTTGGGCAGATTGTGCAAATGACCAAATGGAACTATATGAAGCTGGCCATGATACGATTCTGCGAGTGCTGCGAGTGCTGCGAGTCGTCGGTCGGGTTGACGTCGGTATCGGTGCTGTAGTATCGTGTGGTGCGTGTAGTGTAAGTAGATCCCCCTCTATTCGCAGGCTACGACATACAGTAAAAAGTAGCTTTCTTGACTGTACCTATTGTCAGCCTAGGCTTGGCTTGGATTCGGTTTTGGCTGGGGAGTTGGCCGGGGGTGGGATCTCGGAAGTTTCGGTAACTGAGCATCGGGTCAGGTCGCAACCTCTACCCTCTGATAGCGATAACAGCGCGGGTAACGGTGACGGTAACAGCCATTGTTACTTGCATACATACATGCTCGGGTTTCCGAGTCTAACCAGCAATTAACATCTACGTTCAGACATCTTAGTGTAGGCGTGGAAAGGAGTGGAAGGAAACAATACAATATATTGAATTGGAGATATTCTCACAAATTTACAAAGAATGAGTATTGAGTTGCTTCGCGACAAAAAGGAGTGATTCAAACAATTATGTCTGTTACGAAGATTTGGTTCAGACCCATGATAACGCGCGGTCCAACGTTTATACCGCTGTTTACTCTAAACTCTATAAGTCACATGGGAGTCAAGTAACATTGAAGAACGTGTGGGAAGCTTCAACGTCCGATCACCTTAATGCTTAATGTTTTATGTTGTTGACATGGATAACTCAAACTTTGGATTGGCAGGCTCTTCCGGATTCAAAGCGAGATGTACCGGAACTTTATATCCCTAGTAGGAGGTTAAGATGCATAAACTCATATCCAACAGTATAACAGCCCAAATTAGTCATCCACTAGTGGGTACCTAGGTAGGTTATGTGTTTCTATAATTGGTGAATAGTACCTACACAGTAAGGGTAGTCCTTTCTCAGATTCAATCAGTTCAATATGCCTTCGCGACTTGGTGCGCCTACCCATGAACTGAACCATTCCTACACGTTACCTCGGAGATCTTCATTTATCACATATCTCTTACATATCTAAGCCAGACGCAGCCTATTTATTGGAGAGACATGACCACTTATACCCACTCAAAAAAATTGAGCGTCTGGTATAGCTGATGACTTGTCCATGATCAAGATCAAGGCAGCAAGGGCTAGAAACTCATTAGTGGAGACCAACTTGTAATACCCCTGTTGGCACGTGATAACCATCACCAGCACCTAAACACGGATACTAGACTCCACAATCCGTTCTTGGAATATGTAAACAAAGCTGATACGCCTGATGACGAACAGACGCGTCAACCGCACATCTTACATCTCATCGTCGCAACTAGGCAGGCACCAAGATAAACGGCAAAATTGTAATATGGATTGAAACCCATGCAGGAGCCCACGTCATTGGTATAATTACAATTGTACTCATCACGTCGTCAATCCTTTTAACCCTCCCTATAACAGATGCCATTGACTGGGAATATGTGCAATCCAACCGAAACCGTGATTCCGCGGGGGGCCGTACAATATGCACACGAACGGCAGCTGGCATCGCGGAGGGTATGATGTTGGACAGCATTCGAAAACACAACAGGGCCATTACCGTCCCCTTCAAAGACCCTACCAAACCCTGCCGAAAGCATGACCGAAAAGCAAGACCTAATTCCACTGCGCGTTGAACAAGCGCACGCGTAACTCTGTACCTAGTTTCCCGAACGCCAGTAGACCCGCCAAACCCCAACACACAAGCCGAAGAACACACAAATTAGGAATTAAAATATTTACGAAGCTGCTTCAGCTTTCGCCTCCTTCTTTGGCGTCTTCTCCTTCTTGGGTGCCGCGGCCTTCTTCGGCGCTGCCTTCTTCGTAGCTGGTTTAGACGCAGTCTTCGCCACTCGTCCAGACTTGGTCTTCGTCAAAGCGGCAGGCTTCTCCTCAGCGGCGGGGGCCTGTAATTATTAGATATGACAAATGGATACTTTCGTAGAATAAAACTTACATCCTTCTTGGGTGCAGCCTTCTTAGTAGCAGGGGCTTTCTTAGGAGGAGCAGCAGCAGCCTTCTTTGCGGCAGGCTTCTTCTCGGTGGCCTCCTTCTTGGGCGCAGCTGCCTTCTTTGGTGCGGCAGGCTTCTTCGCAGTCTCCTTCTTGGGAGCAGCCTTCTTGGGGGCTTCCTTGTCGCCTTCCTTCTTGGCGGCGGGCTTGGTGGCAGCAGGCTTGGACTTCTTAGAGAGCTTGGTACCGCCAGAAGGTCCTACGATTACTTAGTATGACCATAAAAGAGTGACATGTGAGGTGGGAGATGCGACATACCCTTGGGCTGCTCGAAGATGCCCTTGTCGACACCAGCCTTCAAGGCCTTGTTGAACAATGAGTCGAACATCTTGTCTGAGACGTTGATAGTGTTGTTGGCCTTCACATATTTCTTCAATTGTTGACGACTATGAGATGGTTAGCACAGGTTAAGCGGTGAACGCGACAGCGAAAACAAGCGGGACAGATAGGTGCCTAAATAGGGAAATTAAATACATACCTAGAACCGTTTCTCTCCTTGAGCTGTACGATGGAAAAAGACGCGTCAGCAAGATGATCTGATGAATTTGAAGTGATTTTGGAGTAGGGTTAGGGCGTAATGCCGGTCAATGACGGGCTTGCACGTTGCCCAACCCACGACGCCAGTCAGGCGACGCATAATGCGCCGGAAGCGAAGGAATGGGAGTAATTACATGAACAATAGCATCAGTGATCATGTCCTATAGCTCGTTAGTATCAAATAAGCTCCAATGAAAAGCCGATGAGGCTCGTGGTAGAGCATACCTGGTAGGAAGCATGAGTGCTCTTGGGCTTGGGAGCTCCGTCTGCCTTCTTGGGACCCATTGCGAATGATGTTGGTTTGGTTTGATAACTTTAGATATCGGGCTTGGATAATGATGCAGGTGTTTGAATTGGAGTTTACCAATTAAGCTTTGAATGACTTTCGATGAATACGGACGTGACAAGAATGCTTTATCTTACGTGGGTTGAGAAATAACGAGAAGAAACGGGAGGGAGGGAGGCATTCGGTCGGGGCGCGACAGCGAGAAAGGTGAGTCCGTTTATATAATAGCGGGGGGGATGTGCACAATCAGTAAGGACATCCTTAGTTTGGTACGTTGATACAATCAGCTGTGCGGCAAGAGCCTTCCCCCTCCCCCTCCAGAAAAAAATACCCGTCCATCATTAAATTCTCTGGCACTAAAATAATAATAAAAATGGATTTGATGGGAGCAGGGCAGGCACAACACGACATTGGGACCCGATCGCACTCTACATACATGCCTACCTTAGCATTTAAGGTTGCATTATGTGTCTGAAACGTCTAAACTCTTTCCCGATTAAGTTTAACGTTAGTCCATGTGTGACCAATGGAGCCAAGCTGCACAGCCTGCCGCGAGCCAGTAAGATGGCTTGGAAGGACTGATTCGTTACTGATTTGGTTCTCTCAAGGTACCCAGAATATTTCCCCAGTTTGAGAGAGCAGATCGATTGCTGTCGAATTTTCTGATTGGTCGAAGCTCAACAACAGCTCATGCCCCAAGTACCTTTTCTTATTTTATTTTTATTTTATTTTTTACTTGTTGCTACCTTTTACACCTCAACTCGAATCAAATCATGCGCCTCTACTCGAGACTCGAGCCCTTTCTTGCACCCAACCCTCCTACCGTCCCCCCCTCTTCCATCTTCTTTTCGTTCTCCCCTTCTCTCTCTTCTTGATCTTTGATCCCACACTTTTTTCGATCAGGCGATCGATTGAGTCATTTTCTGCAATTCTATAATAGAAGCTAATTTAGCCAATGGAAGAAAAGTGATTAGTTTAATACCGATTGTATACCCATGACATCTAGCATCTTCCCAACCATATCTTGTGTGTTTTCGACTGTTTGATCTTTCGATACTTTCGGTCGCATTCGAATTGACGACTTCACAACCCTTGCATTGCCTTCAAATGTTCATCCAAAGTGATTCTTCAGTCATTCAGCTATCTTCCGAGATGTAATTGTAGTTTACTGCTTCTTGCAACCTCAACAAATTTGGATGTTGTTCTTGATCCAAGTCCTCCCCCTTTACTACCCGAGCTCACACCCATCACAACATGAAGCCATCCGCACATCTGCACTACCTCAACCTCCACAACATGCACTTCTCATTTCTTGTTAATCCATCTATTCCCAAGATTATTTGGCACTTCGGGAGGTGATGGCAATTATTTTCCCAATTTTTCATCTTCATTTCCACTCTTTTAAGGGGGTATAATTAACAATAGCTATCTTCATCGTGAGTCGCGTTCAGGAGTACGATTGATCGCGCTGCGTATCATAACAGCAGGCCCAAACCCAGGTTACAAAGTCATTCTCAGAACACCCAGCCCAATAAGCGAGGAACGAGATTCCACGTTTCGCCAGCTTTTAGGGATTTTCATTCAACAACCACGATTCAACGCCTCGGGACAGCTGTACATGCATCGCGGCGCGCGTCAGGCGAACCACATCCCCGCAGATGCCAGGAGGCTGCAGGTAGAATAACATGATATTCAAAACGCGAATAAGCACCAACGCTTTTTTCAACGTCATTCCAGATTTCACTCTGCGACACCGGGTTCAGCCGTCAGTTGTTTCGCCTGGTATTTTTTGGGTCAAGTGCGTACGACCTTGTTGCTAGGCTATGATTCGTGGTCACGATGTCCACGTCACCCATATAATCCGGAAACACGTTTTCATCCGCCCAGCATGACCACGACATCCTCTCAATGAGCGGATGATGAGTCGCAAAGCATTTCCACCGCAAAGAATTCTTAGGCCAAAACCACCATTACTCGTTTTACTGAGGACTGAGGACTCACTTGTTCAAGCACGGTTTTCGGAACTCCATTTGGATTCATCTTGGTGGGCTACGACGATCAAGTCGGACACAGATATGTCCAGGAAATGAACAGCTATGTCGCGAAGACGACACTGTCGCTAATGGGTATCTAACTCTGGGGTTAGGTGCCGCAAGTTCGCAGACTTCCAGATGTAGCGCGCAGGCTGGGTCAATGGCGATTTTGAATGGTTACAGTGCGGGACTCCCATGCGACGGTCATCTCAACATCTCAGCATCTTGGAATAATATTGTTCAATTTGGTCCGAAATGGCACGAAACGTCCAACACCGGAATCCTGGATCTTCAATCTGTCGGGAAAGTAAGGAGAGTGCAAGGTCCTGGGTGCGCGAATTTCGACCCAGGAAGCAATTTCCAGCTTATTTGTGGGCACCCCTTTCGCGGTGGGAGCGCGACGCGGGAAAACCAGTGGCACTACCAGATGCTGCTTCTGAGCAAATCAACTATGCACTTCGTCGAACATTTTTCCAGCATTTCCAAATTACGATCAAATTTGATGGATGCCTAGCGCCATAATTTCGCTGTGGGATTCTCTTCTTCAGTGCGCGTCCATTACGATGAGGGGCCCTACAAATACTCACCGCCGACGATTCATTAAAGGCCATCCGAGGTTTCATTTCAAGGGCGATGCTTCGATTGCGATTACAGTTAATTGCCTATCCGAAGCATGTACGGAAATTCAGGTAAAATCGCCTTTCTACCCTCAAATACGTCAAAGGATCTGCTTCGTTCTTGTGTCCAAGTCAATTCGCATTTTGGTCGGGTATTTTCAGACGAGTTTCTTTGGAGTTTCGCATCTTGGTTTCGGAGTGAACAACATGTTGAACCATAGAAACTTTGAATGCCTAGGTTTATTCCCGCTACTTATCGTATTGACTCCTCACATGAGCTCGATCAATTCTCTGTTCAAGAAAATATTCACTTCACTTCCAGATAATCCTAAGACTTTCATATCTTCAAGCGAGGGTTGATGTTTGGAATTTTATATTTCATGGACCGAAGATGGTGCTTCAAAGAAGTTTTTGAGGCGGTCGGCATCGCATCGGCTGCGTATGTGCTGGGAATTCATATTATTCGCAATTCACATGATTCTCAGCTATGCCGGTATGTAATATAGTTGGCTCGGCGATATCATCGGTGCTCTGTCTCCCACGCCAAGAAAACGAGCATATCGCATTACCTAACGATCAGATTTATGGGCATTCAACCGATTGAGGCAAGATATTCAGAGCACATAGCCTCGGCCCTATGTCCACCCGAGATCTTCGGAGATATATACCTACCTCGCAACAAGTGTTGAAGGTGGACCACCTTGATTATAAAGGGGTTCTCACCCTGCTTCTTGTGATGTCATTTATCTGCAGTTGGAAACATCTAGTGGGTTGAAATTTAATCTTGTAATGGGATTTCTTGTTTCGGTTTTTAGATGTCGCCTTTCAGCCGGTTCGCAGAAATTTGCAAATTCCAAGCATCGCTTGAGATTACCGACCCCGCATAGAAATACAAATAGAGCGCAGCATCGCGTGATTGACGAAGGCGACCCGAGAAAAATAGAAAAGCTAGAAGAAACGACAGGGAGCAGTTATTATCATTTTTTTAATATGCATTCGGGGAGAAGCTGTACATGATGGCGCTGCGATCGACCGAGCTCAATACAACCGATCATGATTCTGCCGATGCGCAATCATCTACGGACGAGAAGCAGCAAACAAGTCTTGGCATCACCGAGAGCTCGACGAGAGGTTCCGAATGTGAGAGTCGAGATTTCCGCCATCATCCCCTACTCTCGTACGAAGAAATTCCGGAATGGTACCAAGACAACCCATATGTTCGGAATGGCTACCGCCCCGTGTCGCACTCAGCGCGAGCATGTTTTGGTAGTTGGATATATGTGCACAATGAAACGATGAACATCTACACGCATCTAGTGCCAGCAGTAGCACTTCTTGTGATCGGTCTAGCGTACATTATTACGCGTCTGCGGCATCGTAATGGTGGAGATGCTGGTATCGTTGCAGTCCAGATGGTCTCTGCGGTGGCATGTCTCGGATTTTCAAGCGCATATCACACACTCATGTGCCATTCGCGTCAGGTCGAAGCGCTATGGCTGCGCTTCGATTTTGTGGGCATCATTCTCTTGATATTAGGTTCTTTTATCTCGGGTATCTACGTTGGCTTTTGGTGCGAGTTGCTAGAGAGGAAGATCTATTGGTCGATGGTAAGCGACAAGCTCTTTACCAATTCGTCGGATACCCTACTTGTCAATTATTCCACTAGAAATAATTCGGTCATCGACCTCCTATACAACTCAATCAGACCAAGCGTCATTTGAACTGACCATCCGTCTTGGCTTATATATAGATCGGGTCTCTGGCGACGATATCCATTGTCATCGTGCTGGCGCCAACATTCCAAGGACCCCGGTGGCGCACTTTACGTCTGCTGACGTTCGTCTCCACGGGATTATCGGGTCTAGCACCGATTATCCACGGGATCTGCATGTTCGGTTTCGCTCAAATGATGAAGCAATCCGGCCTGCCTTTTTACCTAGCCGAGGGAGGTCTATTCCTACTCGGGGCGGTTGTTTACGCTGTGAGCTATTCCCCGTTCCTTTTTAAACTATCATTACTACTACCTCTTTAGAATCCCACCACTCATCTACAACTACCTGCTCGACGGGAGGAGAGAAAGAGATAAGAATGTCCAGTTCACTAACCAGAAGATGGTCGACAACGCAGACTAGGTTCCCAGAGAGCGTCAGCCCGGGAAAGTTCGACATATACGGATCATCACACCAGATATTCCATATTCTCGTTGTGATAGCTACGGTGGTTCACCTAGCTGGCGTACTCGACGCGCTCGATTATAATTATTACAACCGGCAATGTATACCATAAATTTACATTTTACTCCGGTTTCTCTTGGGGGTTTTATGTCGGCGCATGGCTAGACAAATATGTATCTCTACAATTATAGATCAGCTTTCTGGAAGCAGTATCTGTCCGTGGGCATCCGGAGATATTCCGCAAGCTAGGACATACGCGTATACAGTATATAAATGTCAATACCGCTCAGGTAGAAGAGAGCTTGAGTCTTAGAAATATAGTCAAATCTTTATAAAACACTATGTGGTCTTGAAGAGTGACAGGATTGTCCTGATTGGTAAATTGCCTCCAAGACAGCTAAGAAATACTTCAGGTAATAATTTTGATATAGGCAACCATTCGCGCTCGCCAGATCACCTTAGATCTATAGAAGATATATTGATGCCTATTTTATCTCATTAGAGTACATACCTAGGTACCTACCTAGGTATTAGTTTCTGGAATATTGACTGAGACGCGAAGAGTTAACACGAAGGGATGACATTAAATCACGCCTAAGTTTAGATTTTCATGATTTAAGGGGCAACTGTAGTTTTTCTCCCGTTTCCATAACGCCTTGAACACAACATTTATTCTAGGAACCCCTAAGTAGAAATTATCTATGCGGAAAACTGTCGAAGCGAAGTAATTGTCATTGATTGCGTGGGAGTTCCCATTTGCTATACGATAAGGAATCAATAAATCACCAAAATAAGAAATTACTGCTTATAAGATTCGATCACTACAGTCATTTTAGAATATAAGATTATTTGCATAGGTAGGTACGAAATTGTATTGAAAATAGGTTCTATAGATAAGCTTGGGCTATGATTATCATAATCAACTTTACAGAAAGTGTGATCGTTTCCAAAATAACCTAAATACATCACGATTACCTACCTACCTCCTAGGATTACCATTTAGAATAAGGATGTTTATTCCCAATTATCTATTTATTGGTGAATCGTGTCTACGGATGTGAAGAGGAATAAATGTTTGTACATTGGTCTATTGAAAATTTTTCTGTTGGTTGGCACGGAAGCTAACTGTGCAATGATGATGTTGGTGCCATTATTTAAGCCCGTTAGTTGAAGGATCTGTCTAACATGCCAATGAATTCAAATGAGGTTATATTGTAAGGACTGGTATGGTTTTTGTTCCCAACTCCTAGGTTACTATAATTATTGAGACTCCATGTATGTGGGAAGTTTTAAAGCACGTTGGAAAGATAGTAAATTACTGGCTAGGTGAGATATGAGCATTTCCCCCATAAACTACCTGCCTAATCGGCATGCCTTCTATGCATAGAATCTATGATTACTATATAGTATAAACTATCTCCTAGGTATCAATTAGGTAGGTTTATAAACTGTCCTCTAAGTTCTCGTCGTCCCTATGTATCAGGTCAGATCCAAGATGCATTCATTGACAACGCACAGGTGTGAAGTGTAAACTATGTTTCAGCAAGTTTTAGCCATTCTCATCGTTTAATCGTATTATGAATAAGAACTAAACAAGAGAAAATCAAGGCTTTGACCTTGAATTGTCGTTTACCTACCGAATCCGGAACTAGCCTTGGACGCGCGTCTATTCCTATACCACCCTCTTTGGAATCTGCGGCTCTATTTAAGCTTTTTAGGAACGTGTTGGGGATCTAGATCCTGGCAGTTTATTCAGACCGCCTAGACGAGCCTTATTTTCATGGGACTTTCCTATTGTGGTATGGGAAGGATTTAAAGGAGGAGGCACAAAAAGCCATCCTTCACGCTTTAGTACCTTACCAGGTACCATGACGCGGGAGTTTCTGTATGCGCGTTGGTCATGGTGTATACGTCTCGGCAACACCCGCAATCCTAGCCACCTCAAGGCATAGTCTAGGTTGATATACGTGTCTACCATGCATAGCCATGTCACGTCTAATCCGGGATTGATGGACTGTTCCCGAGTAAAGCCTTACGGAGTTTCGGAAGCGGCTACACGGCGTGGGGGAGCATGGGATGCAACTCTTCCTCCGATAACCATTATCTTACCGCGTCGGGAAATAGGCGAAATCGAAAAACTGCTTTTTTACTAGGTGAAATTGATGTGATGATATCTTGGGTTCGGGGTCCCCTTTCTTCTGACATTCAGCTTCGACGTGAGAAGCCAACGATTCGCTGTCATACGATATGATACGCGAATAATTATGCAGGCTTACATCCTGGTGATGACAGTAAGAAACACTAGAAATGCTTCCGGAGTAGTATCGGAGACATGAGAACAGGGTTTGTCAATTCGAAGGTCACAAGGAACATGTTTCCCCCTTTCATAAGTCATATTGGGACTACCTAGATAATGTAAGGCACGATTACGATCGAGGGAATGTGAATTATAACACACTTGGGGATTAGACTGAGAAATAAACATGGCTTTGAAAGGCAGCCCGTTAAGAACCTAACAGCAGAAGATGATAATTATTCGTTACCTAAGTGATTGATCTAGGTTCCAGGCACTTATGTGAACCCCAATTTTGAAAATAACGTGTGATATATTAGACCCAGACGAGATGGAGCTTCGTCTACTAGCACTGGCTTATGACGCCTCATCGTGCCTTCGGCAGTGCGTTTTAATTAGGAGAACGGGCTGCGATTAAGATAATACTTCTCTTGTATAGAACGTCTCTTATATTATCATGTATCCCTTTAATAAGCGCACTAAAATTGAGGAAAGTAAGGATCTTTATAAGACAAAGACTACACCAAAAACCAGCCCGGTATATCTTAATCGCTATCCGTTTTCCTAGTTAAAACGCAGTGCCGAAAGCACGGGGAAGCGTCACAAGCCAGTGCTAGTAAGTGTAATAATTGTGACAGGCTATTAATTATAAACTTAACAAGAATATAATATGCGAGATTTGCTTCTATATGAAACTAATAAATCTTCGTATAACGTTAATGAATATTAACCTTCCCTCACATAAGAATATAAATCGTGGACGTCGAGTTTTTTTGATGATATGAAACTCGGTATAGGCAATTGGCAAGGAATGAGACGAGCTAAACTTAACAGCGATGCAAGGGAGATAAATCGCGACACAGTTGTGTACAGTGGGTTCGCTCAAATTCGTCTTCATCGTATCTCCTAGTCTGAGCTCCAAGTATCGCGTTTAAGACGGGTGGTATCCAATACTCGATTGATTAGGACTGTCTAGATCTAAGCAGGTAATTATTGACTTGATACCAACCTTGAGACCCCTAGATCTATAAGAAGTTCCTATAAGCCATCATTATACTTACCTAGGTAGATTTCCTTGTGATTCAGGTATTACGGTCGTACGTAGCCTATCGCGTTTCTCATGCGCATGTAAGGTGTAATTTTTATAGCATTTTGATTACTACATTCCATAGACGTCTTAGCATGAACGTTGACCTTGTGGAGTACCTAGTTCTAAAGTCCATACCACCTTTACTAAATAAATGCTGTCGATTGTTTAGAATCGAAGCTCTTGCTAAACCAGAATCTCTTAACAGCGAAACACATCGCCAATCACTCGTGGGCTGAACAGAAAACCAAGCCCTAACTCGCCTAACTACTAAATATAGGTAGTCACTTACCTATTCATAGTGATTAAACAAGTCACCGAAAATGGAAAAAGTTACCAAACGGACATTTATTCCTTCTCGCTACCAAGATGTCGAGCGCATAACTGCCAACTCTTAAACCAATGTATTGTAGTGTATCCATGTATTCAGTCTGTGCCGCCTCAGCGCACGACTCGGAACCGAAGAAGAGAAAAAGAGTGAGATGGGCAATAAAAAAAAAGAATTGTTTGGAAAATTTAAAACCAACTAATGGGCCATGCGGCGCGACCTATCACCAAACGAGGAAACAGTCGATTGAGGCGGTGTAGCTCGGTACTGGTACTAGTAAGTGTTGTTGGTCGAAGGAAGACTCCATTTCCAATACCACATTTCCATGTGCGTAGGGATACCATGCAAAGTGCTTATAATAGGATATCTTAGTAGGATATCTGTGTGCCTTGTTGGATTTAAAGCTTCTAAGGCTATACCTAGTAATCTCCCCGGCAGCGCTAATGCGGCGTATGTTTCTCCTAGGCGAACTAGGAGAGTAACCAAGTAACCAGGCAAGGTGGGATGAAGCAGCCGTTCGATCCACCGCGCGATGGATGACAAACCTTGATATACCTACTCACTGCATTGCACTTGTTTCCCGGCTCTATCCCGCCTGCTGACTAACCATTTCAAGATGAGTACGCACTAATAATAACTTCAAAGCCAAGGCTACCTTTTTCTTCCTCTCTAAATTCTGTTTTCGTCTTTCAATGTGCCGCAAGTTGTGTTGGTTAGTTGACATGAGAAGAATAAGAGCACGAGACTATGTTGAGAATTAAATCCAGAACCAAAGTAGTACCCTAGTATCGGCGTTCCCATTTAGTAAGTGAATAGACAATCACCTACCAGTGTTAGATTATATTCATTCTGCTTCTGTCCCACATGGTCTTTTATCAGACAGCGCCCAGATCCTCAGCTAGTGCGTACCTTGGTAGCGTACCGATCCCGTATATACAATGAGAAATCACACGTGGATGGAACCCTCGATGCGCTGTTGTATTCGAGCTGACGTAAGGCGGGTTCTAGATTTGCGATGGCGGGATAGTGTACTTAGATTGTACTCCGTTCTGGTATCCAATTAAACATAAGTTCCGGGTACCTTTTCCGTACCCCGACTTCGCTAGAAGAAGAAGATAATCACGTGGCGGGAAGTCCCAATCTCCCCTACCCATGCTCCCTTATCTAGGTCGTTAAATTTGTGGTGTGGAGAAAATCTAAATAAACAATAGAGTTTCTGGCCCTATGGAGGCTAAACCCAATTGTTTAGCCGCTGATTGGACCGCGCGCTAGGGTTCGCCGCGGATTTCGAAGCCAACCACGAGGTTGGACCGTCGGTTAAGTCGCACAAGGATAAACGTCATCGTAATTGATCTGCGGCGCTAACTTTAATCTTTAAAAATTTAAAGTTAAGGGGTAGGATCATCGCTCCATTAAACTCAAAAAGCCTATGCGAGTCCTACGTATGGATAGCTCTTAACTTTATCGTTGCCGGTTTCCCGGCAGTCAAGCTGCAATATTAGGTAAAGTGTTCTCATCCATACTTTTGTATGCTTGTACTATGTAGTGGTCTTTTATGATCCGCTTGATCGGGTTACTGAGCAATATTGACATAACGAGAGTTTCAGATTACGCTACGTAGGACCCGAAAAGGGGATGTGGTGGCCGAAGCCAAGAGAAATAGAGAAATAACCTTACCTAAGATAAGGTATTCTGGAACACCCCGGGACCACTACTGGACCATTACATCCATCACATACGACAGCTTACCCACATGTTGGTTTTGGCTTCTGTCTCGATTGTGGGGCGAAAACCCGCGCAAGCCAGCCCAGCGAATATTGGAACGTACGAAGAAGAAAATGAAACGAAACCTCCCCTTCGGAGATTATCTATGTTGGGAAAGCATCTTGCATAGCTCGCATAACTTGCATATGTTGCGACGGGAGGCCCTTCAGAGATTACTGCGTGTGCGTCGCAGATATCATACAATCACAGCACGAGATCGGACGATGACCGCACCATGATAATAGCGGTAAGACGCATCTAATTCTCTCCTCTTCTACACTTTCTCATATTCGGAGCCGGAGTCATTGTCGAAGCGTAGGTAAGTACCTAGGCAAGTATTAGGTACCCACCGCGTAGTACCTGGAAGTAAGCGTGCAGTATGATTTATGTACATAAGTGAGGCGTTCTAGCCCGGTAGTCGCCAACGACGACTATACTGGGGCGTCGGAACAAATGGTCTTTGCATTCCCAAGCATTCGTACGCCGCATACGTATGTACTATGTATGTACCAGCATGCTTAATTGGCACGCAAGAACATAAAGGGCAAATTCCGTTGGTAGCTGGGATAAAGGGCTAGGTAAGGTTAGATAGGATGCTTCCCATGCCGCAAAATTGGCGGTGGATCCAGATTTCTCATTCGTTCGGTTGCTCACGAGCGGTCGGGTTTGAGTTTGCAGAGATGGAGGCGACCCTTGGAAAACCTTGTTTAACTTCGTGGGAATCCCGACATGGATGTCGCAGATGGCCGGGCAAGAATAAACGGGATGCGTTGCAGGGGGGTATCGTGTTTGACTTCGCAATCCGCATGGTCCATCAGTGCGGATCATGAACCCCTGTAAACCTCCTTAGCCTCATATGCTCCTGTTATGATCTTATGCTCACCAAGGAATCGTAATTTCAATGCTATCCACGCCATGGGCTACTGGGAAATTGGCATACGAGACTGCGTAGCTATTCGGGAGGACAACGAAGTATAGTGAAGTATTGTGAATAATAATTCAGACGCTCTAAACTGGTATCGCAACGACCTATCTACCATCCGAACCGTAGTCTCCTCCTTTTACCTTGAGACCCCTTGGATATGCCGGCCCACGAGGGCGCCATAATCTGGTATTCACTCCTGAAATATTTACGGAGCACCCAGATCAATATGTGATTATCCACACCCCTTCGTGACCATTGTGAAAGGAATCCGTAACTCCGTCCCGCTGGGGATGCCTGTAGATTGTGGTGTAAAAACAGACGCTCGCAACTAAAGAGAAAAGAAGAAGAGGCCACCGTAAATTAGATATGCAATTTTTTAGACTCCTGATTGATGCAACTCCCCGCCTATGAATCCTCAAATGCAGAGATTTCGATCAAGTGATCGAATTGCTCTACTATCCTCCCTTCTAAACATATCAACGGGTTGTGGTGGCACACCTGCGGTCCCCGCCGAGAGAGCTCTGGGTGAACTATTAGCGCTGTTGTTGCTACCAGGATTCGCGCTATTCGGTTCCGAGTTTGCCGGGGTCATGTTTAGTAGCGCCGACAAGCTAGCCTTATTCGCATTGCCGTTCGCACTCTCAGGACCTGTTAGCCTCGGTGGCGATACAGAATGAGTTCTCGGGGGTGTTAATCCTCTAGATGCCGACGATATCGTAGGAAGTGGACCTTGAGGATTCCGTGCGCTTGTAGCAGATAGTCTAGGATCTATCACAGCTTGAACTGCCTGCGCAGCCTGTGCCGCTTGTGCAACCTGTGCTGCCTGGGCGGCTTGCACAGCTTGAAGTTGGAGGTGCTGTGATTGAGGAGATGTGCTCGGAGCACGTACGGGCATCGGGTAAGGTCTGTTAATAGTAGGCGGTGGTAGCCTATCGCTCTCATAACCACCAAGACTCTTAGGGTAAATGGGAGCCTGGGTGGATGGCGTAGAGGTCGGCGGTAGTGGAGGAAGTTGTGGAGGCCTTTGAACAGGCTGGTGCTGGTGCTGGTGCTGATGCTGATGCTGATGTGGTTGAGGGCGAACTTGAGGTTTCATCTCTGGCGTGAGCTTTCCCTGTGCCCAAGGTGGAGTTTGGTTTGGCGAAGGCGGCCACGGGCCTTGCCATGCCGGTGATCCCCAAGGAACTCCATACGCGTTGTACGATGGTTGCTCGAGCGCAGTATTATGGGTGGCGTAAGACTGCATGGGTGTTCTTGTTAAAGCAGGTGGGTTGGCGTCGTGTAGACTTGACTCGGGGTACATGCCCTTAGCAGGAACGATATGTCGAAGTTGGGGATCAGTGCTTGGTTGCGGTAGATCGGGAGCCCCGGCGTGGGGTCTAGAATAGTACGAGATGAGGTGAAGATGCTGGCCTTGTTGGGTTGCGATGCTAAAAGACTGCTTCATAAGCCCGTCTGCTTTATAGCGGTAACCTTCGGGCTCGCCGTCCGGGTCGTCGTCACTAAGCCGACCTGCGCTGTCCGGCGTCCTTCCGTTACTTCGTCGTGAAGCACCAAACGTAGTTCCTCGCTTGCCCTCCATTTCTCTGTATGTGAGAAAACTGCCGGAAACTCTGCTAGCACTCCAAGACTTTCCGTCTGTCCATCTGCGCATGCCGGCCTCCCTCTCATCCCACACGAAGACCGAACCCGATCTAATGGACTGCCGCTCCTTCTCTGATAATCGCCTCTGCACTCGAGGCAGTAAACCTAGTCTGCACGCCTCGAAGAGCTTGATGGCGTCTCCGGGTGTACGCACATAACCATGGTAGGTCTCCATTTCACCCATGGCTGTTGAAGATTGTCTGAATCTCGTGGTTGTCAAAAGTTCGTAAATTTAGAATCGAAGGAAAAACTGAGCGAAGCTCTCTTTATTCCCTGGAAAGTAATTAAGTCTTGTAATCCTACCGTTCCACCATATCAGCTCCGCACATTTAGCTTGAATGGTGGGTCATCCAGACTGTGGGCGGCTGAGGATACTTTCAAAGTGGGTAATGGAGAAGCTTGCGTGGTTGGAGCCGACCCTGGTCTCAGTAGCTGAGGATGTGAGATGCGCGTGCTGTCTTGGCGTTTCTGAATTGCGGGCAATTCGAGTCGATAGTCCGGCCCTTATACTGTTAATGGGCCAAGCGTTACGGGACTAGATCCGTGTCCAGACTCGTGGATACCTTACTCGTCTTCTATATCCTCTTTTGATCGAGGTACCCGAAGTTAGAATCGGTTGGTCCAAAATATCGAAACGCTTATCTGTGGTAGCATTGGAAGGTGGACTGAAAGTTGATGTGTGCGTTACGACAAGCCAACGACACGCGCAGGGTATGAGCAGTGATGTTTGGGCGGTACTTGACGTTCGGCAAATGCATTTGTAGTGAAAAACGAACTCAATAGAACGTAGTCGTCACTTGAGCGCTACTCAGACCAAAGATCGGGCTGTGCCAAGGGAAGGGGTTTCATAGGTGCAATAGGGCCCGGTATATTTAGACCGCAAACCTTTTTGTGAGGGTGAACAACTAATGCTATCCAACAACTTCATGATGACGATAACGGGGTTTGTTATATAGCCACTAGCTCGCCGCCTCACGCCAAGGACTGGATCTGGTGATATGTAACATGAAATATACTTGACCAAGGGCGAAGTGAGGAAAATAATAAGCATACCTGAGATAATAAGGATTCAACCCGAAACTGGATTGAGATTCAAGTGATTGAGGGTGTGAAGTAGATTCCCACGTTGAAATTTATACGTGGGCTCGCCTATTTTAATAGAAAATCCGGCTGAGAAGAAGCTTGACGATGGCGAGGTTGCTGTGAGATTTAAGGTTTCAATACTGTTGCTTCAAGTTAAATTGCCAACCAAGCAATAGTAACCTTTTCGAAATGCGGGCTTGCGTCCTTTCGGGGTAAATGTTTTAGAGTTAGACGTAACTGGTGGACTTCTTGGTGGCTCGGGTCAAGCAATTTGACTTTTGAGTTTGAACACTGGAAAATAGATAGAGAATACCTGGACCACTCTGCGGCTCTCGTAAGTGACGGGTTAGAGTATTGATAAGCGGGTGGCAGTCTAAAATAGCCCAAGGTTCAATAATTCTAGATCTTGTACGGCTGCAAAGACAGACTAGAGATTTGAGTGGCTGTCGATCTGAGTTTAGATACCCCGTCCTTTCTGAGATTTAAGTTGAAGTGGTTCTGTGGACGTTGGAAGCGTCGCGAACGCTATTGTTGGGTGGTGAGCTAACCGGTTAGTTGGTTGATGAGTGACGAGACCCGATCCTTCAGGTTCGAGTCAGCAATGGCGTTATTGCGCGGAAATAATTAAGCTTGGTTGGTCGTTGGACACGTGTGAAGTTAGAACTAATACAATAGTTCTAAAATCTCTCCTAAAAGGACCCTTGGCCGTTGGAAAGGGAAGGGAAAGGTAGGTCTAAAGAAGGCCGGCTAGATTTGGAATTGGCCAAATTGTATCGTTTTCCTTTTTTCTTTTTTTCCCACACGACGGCTCTTAGATCAACTAATAATTGTCCCCCTCTTCTTGCTACTGGCTAGCTAGTCCTTGTCTTCCCTCCAACGCACCTTAAGTTTTCGTGAAGATGCCGAAAAGACGCACTGCACCGTGGGTTTCCTGCTAATGCCGATCTAGTATTATCCTATGCTTGCGGCTGCAGGTAGATATTCAGCCTTCGGGTGGGATCGAGAAATGACCGGTAGTGGCGAGATATGAAACAAGCAGAGATTAACGCGAAGCCTCTCTCATTCAGTTGGATGGACGATTAATCAATCAATATCGATGTAGAGAGGCTTAGTGGAAAAGATGGTAAGGTAATAAGGCAGTAAGAATAGAGTGAACAGGTAGATAGAGAAGTGGTAGGGGTGGGAAAAGTATTAAATTATGACGAGATGATAGAGTTTTGAGGCAAGGGAAAGTGCGGGTAGGGAAGTAAGAAACGGATATTACGATAATAATAAGAATAATTAAGCTTCCCAATCAATTCAAGCTTATTACCTTATTTTGCAACGGTCTTTCCAGAATTTTTAGATTTTTTTTCGGCAAGGGCACGGTTGCACGATCCAGCATTCTTGCAGCTGCTCAAGTACCTAAGTACCTTGTACCCACCCAGTTGACCTTGCAGGGGCCTGTTAGCGCCCGCTGCCAAGACCTTAAGGCTCCAGTAGCCTGTACCAACATACAACCTTGGATTGTTTGGAACCCGTATTTCAGTACTTCCTTCCAATACTTGATACGCTGGGACTTTCAAGAAAACGATACCGAACATCACGCTAATCGCTACATGCATGAGCAACCATTTCATGTACCTATAATGCCTTGTCACCATAGTATAGGTACTTAGGCATGTATATGCGGGAAGTTCACAAAAGTACCACCTGTCCTTTTTATCATCTGGAAGCCACCAGTTGAACTGTGCAGTCATAATTTAGCATTGTACTACACAAATGTGCTGAATGTGCTGCTTGAACTTTGTAGCTAAACAAACGGCAGAAAGCGACAAATGCTCTCCTTTAGCAGTTACCGAAATAATGCGCACAGCAGTCTTCCCGAGGTTCCAGGTGAAGCACATGGGCATTGTTCATTGCTCATTCACAATTCTAGAACAGATCTTCTCTGCCTTATGTATCCTCATCTCGGACATGGTGCATATGTTATACCGAATAAGGAAATGAGAAATTCGCTTATCCGGTTGTTGGTTTACGCACAATTTCTCTACCAGCCCTGTCAACATCCCTCATCCTCTCAACTGTGGTTCGTAAGGGGTCTTGATATCTACTAATCAATACAAATAGGCAGAAGTTTAAAGTCCAGTCTATCATATCGTCTCCTTTTCTCTTGTCGTTCGAGATGATAGCAAGGACGTCCGACAGACGGAAAACTAGCCAAATTACGTGGCACCGAGAAGATCAAAGCAACACAGCCATAATTAATGGCACCATCACAAGCCTTCGGGACACATGGGAAGTTCGAATAACGCCGCTCAAGATTCTCCGCCATGGTCCATGCTCCAGACTCTACGCCAATGGATTGGCAACTCACGGTTCCTCCCAACCTTAGAAGCCAGGATGCACCTTACAGGAAATGCATTTGATGATCGGTATTTTACTGAGATACAATCCATAGCACCCTAACAACGGGGATCACCTCAGATCGGTCTAGGCTCGCTAGTGGCTAGGCGAGGCACAGCACGTGTGAACATGGAAGAGCTAGGTCATTGACGCTATCATTATCGACTAGCTACATAGGCAAGATCTGTCTATGTGTCCTGCGAGTGTCATTGGCAGCATATCCTCACAGCCAGTTGCCCATGCCAGGCTTAGGGGTGAGGGAAGCTCAGCAGCCTCAACGAACGACGGGCCAGTTCAAAACAGGATATGTCTCGATTGTCGAGCCGCCAATCCAAGCTCCGTCGAGCAAGGCCGTCTCGCCAACACTGAGACGCATCACAACAAGCCTTTGTGTCGCAGCAGTTTAATCACATCTCCTGTCCTACTATTCGGATCCCCTTTTGGGTTTCTGTACGCCAGTAGTGTTGTCGTTCTTGGACGAGACGCAACCGTTTTCGGGGGCCCATTGCCTCTTTTGTCATGCTGAGATGAGCACGGCATTTTGTATGACTCGAGTATAACCTTTACTCAAGTCCGTCTCATCTGTCATCTCCTAGTAACATTGCCTCGAGGGCCCAGGTTACACGACACAATCACGGACCTCACATCATCAGTTACTATGTTGTGAGTCCTTGGTGACTACTGGGTTCCTCATCCACGGATGATATTGGAACACTGCACCGGCTAAGCTTTCTCGACAGGACGGAGAAAGTCTTGTATTAGTTTCGTGTTGGCAGTATGTGCCATATTGCCAAATGATATGGGTAGTCGCCAAGGATATAAACCGAGTGACAAGACAGTTCGATCCGATATCGTTTTATGCGTTTTATTTCCCATTTACCGAGGTTTATGCGGGCACCGAGTAATCTGATTATTGCTTTTCGGCTCCATAAAACTTCTAAGATCCTTCCTCGGTCACAACAATGGACATACAAATACATATTAAATATACGGTATTGCTTGCTATCGTCAGACCACAAGTCAAAAATAGTATATTAGACAAACATTTAGATGCTGCTGACGAACGCGAAGCAAACCTCGGAGGCTCGTCTTTGTCACCAGGTACGTACGGAAAGGCGAAATAAGACAAGCTCGGAAATGTAGTTGCATCTCATTCCTTGGATACCAACTATGTTCGACTCCAGTGCCGGCGGCAATATGGCCGTCGCGGCCGATCATTGGCACTCAGCATAGTAACGAGTCCCGCTATTGGTAATGCCGTTTCTATTCACCCGTCGAAAAGAGGCCGACATGAGGCCATATGAACACCGAAGATCTTCGCTCCCCTTACTCACGTTTCATTACGACGCATGAGATCGTGAAACTGCCGACATACAGTTCTTCATTAAATCGCAGCTAGATAAAGCTTTGAAAAACGACGATCACGTCTAGCTTGTCGCGTACTCGGAAGTTTTGTCGGATCATTGAAATAAGGTCGTAGCCGTAATAGTTTATTATTCAACAACCATATTTGGTAACCTGCCAGAATCGCACATGGAAGACTTTCCGGACCATGGTATTCGCTCATCTGGATGTATCAATCCTTCGAAGCCGCATCTGGAACCTAGCACATGACGCTACACTCGCATGGATGCTTCTTGCTTGCGTGGCTAAGAATATACGAACGATACAAGCATGAATTTTCGACCATTCACAGGCCTCTAGCTCCTAGAGGATTCAAGGTTGTTTGTGGCCGTCCCGGGGTGCATACGCTTTCCGTATTAGTCTTCTTCTCGCTATAAGGAGATGCATCAAAGAGTCAATGCAACTGTCGGTGAGCTAAACTCTCGTATCATACATAGGTAGATACATAGCTTAAGCAGCTACCCATGAAGCAAACATATGTTGCCGCTACGTGCATATTCCACTCTGAGTTGTTGGTTCTCACTTGTGGGCTGCCGGAAGCCTGGTAACTAACACAATCAAATAAACAACCTCGTCCTAGGCTCGGGAACATCATCTTCAACGCGTTGGCCCGCGTCATAACACCACAAGCATCCATAACATTCTTACGGCCAAGTGTCGGTCACGCTGATAATCATGACAAACAGCCAGACTATGTACACTATACAGAGAATATGGTAAACTGTTGAAAGCTAAGGAAATAAAACCCGGTCGTTGATCTTACTCATTCGAGCATTGGCATTGGCTGATGCTTACTAGGGACCCGACCACGCGCTTGGCAGCTTGGCGACCACGAGGGATCTCGCCCCAGACCCTCTCCTCAAGGCCTGGTCCGTTCATTTTAAGCATGAATTTAAGCGTGCTGACAGCAACCTCACTAACAGATTAGCTGATTCAGGACGTGATGTTTTTAGCATGTACTCCGTACTCGTAATACCCACCTCTGTGGGTCGAGCAAAGCCAAGACACAACTCGACTTTCTTCATGCTATCCATGGATCTTCATAAGGCTATTTTCTTATACGCATGCAAAAAGTCATTGGCGATCTTGGCAGGCTTGTCGGAAAAGCCAAGCTCCTTTTGAATTTGGAGTTAAAAAGCTGGGCCTTTTAACAGATGAAAGGAGCCAAGCAGCTACGAAGATATTGAGACATGGCGTAGTTGACAAGTGAGAAATCCTTCGTTGATGGCGTCTAGGCGTTCGTACGCGAGCCCAACTTCTCCGCAAGGGGGATAAGCGTTTCGTCGACGATCCAATGACGTCGCTTAGCACGTTTGGAAAAGGATCATAGGGCTATTAAACAATACACAATGCTGCGTAGTATTATCAACGCCAAGATATGTCGAGAGAATCCCATGTAGACGGCCAAGCTGCCAACAAAAATGCCTAGCAGATCTGCAGTGAGCACCTTACTAGCTATGCTGACGCGAGGCACGGTGAAAGCCGTGGTGTTCTTTTGTCGTCAAATTCGGCCGGGGAGGCGGACGACACGGATATGAATTTTGAATGGTAGGATCGTATATCTTGACTACCTAGTTGGCGCCAGGTGCTTGGTTCGTGAAGAACGAGGAGCCAGGAGCCCCTCCCTCTCTCCACGGATGGGCGCACTGGCTCCTATCTTCAAGTGCAGAGATTGGGGCCGTAACACAGCTTCATGAGGGATGACAATCCTTCGGCACATCACCCTACTTCCTATTGCTGGAGAAATGGGTAACTCTGGCTGGTCGCACTTGATTGATATTGCCTACGGCAGACATATTCGAACCGTCAAGTTTAGACTTAGGGCCACATGCCTCGCGTATAGTCACACAGGAACTTGGAGATTGTCACATCAAGATTCCCCCCCATGAAGTTCGTGAAATATCACCTATTCTGTTCAAAAGTGCCGCATGCGCCACTACATCATTGGATATCGTAGGCAAGGTGCCATCTTTCTATCACATAGAACTAACTAAGAGCGGGCGCCCTGGTTACCTACCTGTTAGCTCGCAGTCTGTTGCAGGCTGGAACGTTGGGCATCAGGATTCGTGAGTAAGTCGACTACCTAGTCGCCTCTTGTTAGGGTTTACGTATATTAGGTCCACCAATATAACTACGTAAGTACTGTGTAGGTCACGCTACCGGGTCGAACCTCAAAAGGCGACAAGCTTTAATCGGCCGAGTGAGCCTATTTAGGGGTATACGGACACGCGGGAGCCACGGCCCTGGGCTCTCGCTACTCGCTATCGCATCTCGTGAATTTCGTTAGCACGCACGCAAGTCCCAGGCATGCATTATCTTTCCCGGTCCCCGGCCCACGGAGCTGGAACCCAATGGCGTGCGCTCGCTTGTCCGAAAAAAAGAGCATAATTCCCACCGCCACGTTGACAACCCCTCCTTTTCCCCCCTTCCCTTCTCCTACGCTCGGCCGCGTCGTCTTTTTCTAGCTCGTTCAGCCCTCTGCGCCACTCGGTGCACGCACGCGCAATTTTAACCAAGACCCTTGAACAGTTATATGGCGCGAAGCCGGTCTTTTGAGGTATGTATTATGCATGCTAAGCATACAGCTAGAGGTACGTACACCAGCCGTATCTAGTCACGGGCTCGAGAGCGTTTTATGACAGAGAGGAGTTTTGCTTATTATTTCCCCGGTGAACTATACGATATTATAGCCACCACGTCGCTGTGGCGTTTTGAACCGCTTTGACACGGGTTACGCAGCGAACTATTAGATGCTCAGGGGCGTGGGGGTTGACGGTCTTTTGACATGGTGGCGTTTTCGAGAACAGCTACGGGGCTACGACCGGTGAAAGTCCTTCAAAAAGCATAGTTCATCCCGCGCTCCCTACCAGAAGGAAGCGGAAAAATACCGTGTGCTGGCAGATCTGAGGCTTTATTTAAAGAGCTGACAAAAGGTTATTATGCAATGGTTACGACCAACCATGGCGCTGGTAATTCGATTAGGAATGAAAATCGAGATCATCGCGTTCTAGTCTGTCTCGGACCCGGGGTATCTCGATATAGGACATTACACTTTAAATTGTATAGCCTTATTGTGTGGAACCACACTCAACAGCTTGTATAGGACGGCGCGTTTCTGTCTACGCGAAACAGCCGCACAACCGTACGTAGTTATCTAGGTACCAAGGTAGGATTTCACGATGATGCCCAAGGCTTTGGCTGGATGGCCTCAGCAGGCAGTGACCTCAGCAGGCAGTGAAATATTGAAGTGCTTCTCTCGGGAAAGACGTGACACAGATGCCGAAAAGAGGAGGTAGTCAGTCAGCAGCATCGCGATTGGCCTCTCTCTCAGCCGCTATTATTTCATTTTTCCCTTTTTCCCATTCTCGCATAACACATTACTAAAACGTACGTTGCACCCAAGGTCGGCAAATAGAGGAGCTGTTAATATAACCAAGCTTTCTCATCACGCCTCAAGCGCTACCTATATTAGGTACAAGAAAAGAATACTCTAAAGTAAATGAACCTCCCCACCCATCTCCGGACATGTCAGCATGAGTAAGGGTGGTTACACTAAACCGCCCAACCTGCAGCGACAGCAAGCAAGATAGATTACAGTCGAACGAAGCTTAAAAGTCAAAAGAAACCTCCGATCTCCCTCCTCGATACCCCCATGCTACCCTACCTGCCTACCTACCCTACCTTATACCCTACCTTATTTTCTCCTCCCACCTTCTCCATTAGGCTCGTTTCTTCTTTCGCTTTCACACGTAATATTTTATTCCCGCCAGACGGACAGGGTAATATGTTGGTCGCTATTTAGGCAGTACCTTTCCCTCGGGTTCCGGATCTATTCCCAATCTGAGTCAAAGCCGCCAAGTTTGCCAGCCCACCACCAGCAGGGCTAGGCTTTTGTGAAACACGTTCCTAGTTTAGGCAACTTATCCGATCGATTTAACACCGCGTGAATGAGTTAAATTCTGTTGGTACTGACGATGTGATGTGCCCCTCCCGCTCGTATGTGTATATGTCGTATGTGTATATGTGTATCACATACGCATGCACGATTACTTATACACGATATACGCAGTACATACATACGGCAATACACAAGATATAATGTAGACTCTTACGATGCCCCGTTTAGGCTTAGCCGCCGCATCTGAGTCTATCTAGCAATGACGTTAATAAACAGTCAGCTTACTAGCGCCTCCGTCCGGGTTCGGCGTCCTTGCCTTATTGAATATGGATGTTACCTGATTTTACCTATTCTACCCTTCTATCGTCAGCTAGTTTCTCCTTCGGTAAGCCTGATATGTTCACGGACCATCATATCTTAAAGCCGAAGATCTTCGCCGGCAGGATACTAGAGGGTATAATACGGATTAAACTTCGGTCATCATATCATGGAGCCCAAACTCGCCGATGTGAACAAGCTACTGGAGATTTCTCGGTAACAACATGGCAATATGTGAGTTATGCATATCTTGGCCCGTGATCTGATTCATCTATCCTCTCACTAGACCACGCATGCGATGACGATAATGGCACCTGCAAGTGGCCAGATGCAACAACTTTGCGTCTGGAGTGCATTAGCCTCGAAGCCTAGAAAACGAATCACGCATATCCTCGCACAAAAGAACATCAAAAGCAAGATGTAACACACACGCAATAAGGCTCCGGTTTTATAGCGCGACAGCAAACCTGGTGTTGTTATACAAGAAGAAAAGACATAGGATTACCCGAGCGCGTAATCCTAAAAGAAAAAGACTACCCTCCAACAAGCCCTTTCATATATGCATACCATGTGTAACTGAGGCTCGCCAGTTAATACCTAACGCGGGAAGCGAGGTAGATCGGAGGAGTTTTCAACCCAGGGCTCCGGGATTCTCGAATCAATCGTTAGGATTCGATTCGGGTCGCCCAGCCGTCCGTAGTGTACCCAAGCGGGAGGAGACCCGAAGGAACGTAAACCTAGAATTTTTCTTTTCTTCCAGTCAGCTTCTAATCGCTGGCATGGCAAGCTGACGATGCAAATTTCGTCACAGGACCTATGCGATCCTGAATGGAAGCCCTAGCTCGTATGACCTATATGACCCTATCGTGAGTCAGCAATGGCTCTATCGAGCAACTTATGCCCGGGTTCGAACGTCAAGCTTCGGCGGCTCTCTCCCGAACGCTGGCAGATAATCGCATCCGCTTCGTGCTGGGGCGTGTAATCATTAATAAGACTGAAACCCGGCAGCGGTGAGGAATGGCGGGTAGACGAAACAAGGTCGGCCGAAAGACATGGAATATGCCGTCAATCCCACATGGAGGTCCAGGAGCCTCCCGGGCAAAAGCACCAAGATTCGAAGGTTGACAGCAAAGAATCCCGGCTTCTAGCAGGGTGAAGAAACATCAACACGTTCAGCGTACCAACGGCCGGGATGTTTTGGATAAGCCCCGGCACAAATCATATTTCCACTTGGACCGGGGTACGACAAAGTAGGTAGATACTCGAGGCAAGGTCTAATAGTTTAATTTAACTATCCAGCTATCGCGAGAACTCATATTCAGCTGCGCGATAGACTACTGAACCCTACCATAAAATCCTTTGATATGTCATATATGGGTACGCATTGGGGGCGTACGAAGACAGCATAGGCGGCTTGTTCTTACCGCAACTCGTCCCAGGGTCTAGTATACGACCAGACGACTTACCGACCGCTGAATAGATCCTCCCCTTATTGAGGAACATTACACAGAGCGGCACGGACCTGCAATCTGTAAGCTCTGTGTAACAGGATGTAACCATTGGTAAGTCTCCTTGAGTTCTGATTGGCGCGGCATTTTGCGCTGTGTACTTAATATTGCATACATATATGTAAACGTTCGGTGACAAGAGTCGACGTGTATGTAACTCCGTATCATCAGAACTTCTCCATCTTCCTGTCCGGTTCGGGCTCCCAAGCCTTGCGGAGACCAGTAGTATGTAATTTGAAAAGCACTCGTATGCGAATATATGTACGTTTATACGCATGTATCGGACGGATGTACCTATATCGTATGTAGGTATGTAGGCATGTACCGTGTACTATGTATGTTGATCTTAGCCCCCTTCTCATCTCTATCCTGCGGTTGGTAAAGATGCTGATTCGCACCCCACACCGATAGTTCGCAATCTTATTCAGACGCCTGCTTCGCCGCCGCTCGCTACTGACCACTAGTAATGCCCTCGCCCTCGTAAGTAGCCGGCTGACCGCTGACTGACTTGACTGACGTTTGTCTACGCAGTACGGTCCACCGCTAAGGTCTTTTCGCATCTCGCAACTCGCATTTCCCTTTCATTTCATAAGTCCATTCTAGGTATCGCTTTGCGGTACGGCGGCATGCTTCGTATGGCTTAGCCTATAGGGTATACCGGGCATATATTCTCGGAATCACGAGAACCAAGAAAGAACGGTCGTTGGTCGCCGGCAAGTTGCGCTGTGCCTATTCCTACCCAATTCTTATGTTCGCCTCTCTTGGAGATGGCATGGCGAGTCAAAAGAAGAGTAGGTATACTATCACATGTGAATGAAGTCAACATGATGTTTGAATATTTTCCTGATAGGCAAAATGCATCCCAGCCAGCCATATAGAGCGAGGATGCCTCTGGGACAGATGACGTGATGTCAATATCATGAAGTTAATTATTATTATTTCGCCGTCATTCCCGTTTATTGTTACCGTCACCCATCTCAGCCCGTTTTGGGTGGGCGAGTTGGAGATTGCCGGAATTAAGGTGTTCTTTCGGAAGGCTAGGAAGACGCAAATGGACAGCGAACCCTTCGATATTGTGACATGCTGTCGGGGGTGGATGACAAACGGGATCTACTTTCCTACATAGTACATAACACTTCTTTTTTTTCTTTTTCTTTTTTTTTCTGCCCCCAAGCCGATGCCATGTTCCGAAGGCCATGCAACCCACCCTCGAACGATGGAGAAGCTTAAGCTTAATTCAAGGACAGGGAGTCTAATCAAATCAGAAACGTCGACGGGGGTGCCACTCACGTTGTATTTATCCTAGCGCGGCCCCCCTTAAATAGTAAAACAACGAAAGGGGGGCCACGCCGAGCCCTTGGTCAGCGAGCTTGGCGCGTTCTTGGATTTCCCTTGCCCACGCTTGGCTCTGGGAAAAGAAGCTCGAGAATCTCGGCAGAGCCAAGCTACAAACAACCCGCAGATATGCAAAATTCGATGGCCCCCTCTCATTGGCTCGAACGCCGTGTTCCCCACTAAGCCCACCTTATTCTAACAGCAGAACTCCCTGTGTCATGTGCTGACGCGGCCCCTTCGGTGATACTCGCCCAGCAGCTGTTGGTGATTGTCGGCCGGCCGGTAGATAATACAGTAGGTGGTAGCTGGGCTTGTGGTAGTGGCTTATTGCACTGTTCGACCTGTTCCTGGGCGATCATCGGCACGCTTCGGAACCTTGAGCCTAAAACTAATGCTTTGTAGGCCCATAGCTCCGCGATGTGGAACATCGTCTACCACCATCAGAAACTCGCCTCCGAGATTCTTACAGCAAAATGGCCGTGAAATGGAGACATTCCCACCGGCGATCCTCTTCAACACCTGTTCTGGGTCACGGGGGTTAAATGCGTAGGAGTAGTAACGACGGCAAAAGCCGCAGAGATCGCGATAGGCAGAGATGGAAAAGAGGCTAGCTGGACTAGCCAGCAGGTAGGTACCGTGTTTCTCGAATGGCATTGCACGATATATTATGTACCTACCTATGATGCCTACCTAGCAATTATGCCCGGTATCAAACCCGTGCCGCGAGGTTGGGGTACCCTTTTTTTTTTTAATAATAAATTCGTAACTAACATTCCAATACTCCAATATTGCGCCCAACAACATATTAAAGTGAAGCCAAGAAATGTCAAGAAAATGCCAAGCTTCTGAGCGTGTCACGAAGAAACGGTGTTTTTTCAACCAAGCCCAGAAGCTGAAATATGTATATTCGCGACCCCCCATACTCCAATCTTCGGACGGGCTGTTATTTGCCAAAGAGCAAGCCCAGGCCCTAAGGGTGGACACATGGGCTGATCAGGATCTGGGTTCAAATCGCATCAGTGATCATTGATCAAGGTAGGTAATCCTGCACCCCGGATACACGTGAATCATCTCGGGAGCACAGAGATTTCGTGTATAAGCCCGTCCTTCATTCGGCCAAGCGCATATTCATCCCCTTCCCTTTCCTTTCCTTCCCTTCCCGATGACGAATCGACAAACTCGATAGCGGCTTTGTTACCCAATGCAGCGGCTTGGCGACGTCCTTTGCGTTGTCTCCAGAAACTACCCCACTGTTGCAGAGTTTAGATAGCACGACGTAGCGTGTGCATGTCCACAGCTAAACCTAGGACGAGATGGTGATAATGGATGTTACGAGGGAAACGGGTAGATCGCCCCAAAGCTTGACGAGGGGGGAATCTGCCGATGGTAAACCCTTTCTTTTCTTTGCGCCGGGAATTACACCGCAGCCCAATGCCACCCCTATCTGGTCCAAATAACGCTCGTTCTTGGCAGGCGGTTAAGGCTGCCTACATGCATATCCTGCACTCTATCGCGATGAAACCAACGAAGCTAAGGGCAAATTTGGGGGGGGAACATTGCATAGTAGTCCAAGGCCAACTGCATCATGACAGCCTTGGGCCGCGCTTTCAATGGATAACCACCTCAACATTCCTTGCATTAAATGAAACGTCAATATAGCCCAAAAGATTGATCGTTCGGTCATATGGCCCTAATCCATCCTTACCGGCATAACGTGGGCGTAAGCTTGCGAGCCGAAGCGATGAGGAATTGCGTAGTAATAAACCGAATGCTATGCCGTACAAACGGCCGAGCCGCGAGGCGAAATCCGTCGCTGGGCCGGTCAGGCTTGCGGGAAGCATGTTTACGGCTTGGGTGTTCGCAGGCATGTCGGAGCCTACCTCCTATTTCGTGTTAAGAGACCTAGTTGTGCAAAGCAAGTCGACTACGGAAAATGCTTTTCACTTTCGGACACTGGATGACTACCCCCCTTTCGGCCGTACAAATGATGGTCTCGTGAATATGGTTTGTACCCACCAAGATAGAGGATTGAGGTTATATCAGGCTCTAAGGTTCCTTGCTAGCAGAATAGGGTTGTAGGTGTTCACACCGAATGTCAGTCTATAGGGGCAAATGTAGGACCAATTTTTATGCTTGTGGATTCTCCACAGGGAAAACCTCTCATATGCTGTACTTCTTCGGAGCCCCTTCCAATATTCACCGGTCGGAATTGAAGGTGGTGGGTTTGTGATGCGATGAGCCAATGTTCCAACTGCCGAGTCAGGGGAAATTTTTCATGAGCAGGCTTGTCGATCTACTGCCGACAATAAAGTCATAGGAATATTGGAAAACATGAAGGCGAGAGAGGAATGAAGTTACCTTATGAGAGGTTTCTTTGTATTGTACAAGGCTTCTATCTTGGTTTACACTCAGGTATGCAATTGCGATGCAGCAATAGCTGAGAGCTTATTGCCCCTAAGCATTTGGTCCTCCTATCATAATCAAGTAGGACTGTCCAAGTTACTCTAAGTTTCGTAGTGCACTAGGGCCGAGCCTGCAGGTGGATGATGAATGCTCTCCTTGCAATATGCAACGACTCTATTCAAATGCAAGTGAAGTCTGGGTGAAGCAACACAAGAATAAGATGCTGTGTCTGGGACCTGTCAAAACTAGCCTCAGACTTTGATTCTGTCCTCGTGAGGTCCGAATCAACGCACAACAGACGCCACAAAGCTTGTTCGGCAGTCAAGTCTGGATCAAATCGCGTTGTGCGAGGGTTGTACGAGACACTCCCCACGTCCCAGAGAAGTAAGCATTAACGAGCACGGCATGTCCGCCATCCATATTGTGTTCAGCAATCACATCGGCCGTACCAGCGGGGGAACGCGGAAGTGTCGTGTATTGTTTGGATGCCGGAGAGATAGCATATCAGCCGATCAAATCCCACGCCGAAGCCGCCGTGAGGAGGACAACCCCAACGGCGTAGGTCGACATACCAATTAAGGTTATTCTCAGTCGATTGCGGCGACTCTGACTTGATAGCACCATCTGAGGAGGTTGGGGCTATCCCGTGGGCGCGCATAGACTCTAGCAGGTTGTCCAGTCGATGCTCACGCATAGACCCGCCGGCAATTTCGCAGAAATCTGGTACGAGGAGGTCGAAGCATTCGACTGTCGCACTAGGTGGGGATTTATCACAATCTCCCACATTAGCCTTCATGTAGAAAGCCTTGATATCACGTGGATAGTTCGTGACAAATACCGGGCTACCATTACCCACCTTCATCGCAATGTATTTCTCGTGCTGGGTGTTAAGATCCTTCCCCCAGACGGGGTTATGGACGAAAGCCGTATCGGAGCTTTTCAATATTTCGATGGCCTCGGTATAGGTAATGCGAGGCCAGCTTGGCAGTAAAATACCCGCCCAACGTTGCTCGACCTGTTCTGCTGGAGCCAAATCTGACGGTCGGTCGCCTGCTCGTACCAAAAGCTCATCTTTGACCCTTGACGTACTCAGATCGGTGCAGATATGTTTCAACATACCTTCTGCGAGGTCCATTACAGAGTTCAGATCATCAGTAAAGCTCATTTCTGCCTCCAACATATAGAACTCGCTAAGATGGCGCGGAGTATCACTTTGCTCTGCACGGAAAGTCGGAGACAGCGTCCATACATTACCGAGAGCCTGAGCCAGAGCCTCCAAATGCAACTGAGCTGATACAGTCGTATAGACGGGACGGCGGAAGAAGGATTTAAGTTTGTCTGTCTTAGATTTTGAAGGCAACGGACTAGGATCGCCAGCCGACACGTGAAAGACCTCACCGGCACCTTCACAATCTGCGGATGTGAGAATAGGAGTGTGAGTCTGTACGAAATGGTGGGTTGCGAAAAACCTAGTTAATGATGCCATTATCTCAGAGCGAAATCGAAGAACGGTAGTATTAAACGGGATCCTAGGACGAAGATGCGGCAAGGTCCTTAGATATTCGGGAGTCTGATATTTCTTCTGGATCGGAAACGTCTATGGAGATGTAAGTCACACCACATAGGCGCTTAAAGCGAGTAGGCTAGACATTAAGCTTAAACAGACCTTGGCGTCAGACGGTCCCAGCACTGTGGCTCGTTCAACTTGTAGCTCATGGCTCTGTCCGCGGCCTAAGGATGGAATCCAAGACCCATGTAGTCGGACAGCGGCCCCGACAGTCAGACTATCGATAGTACGATTAGCGAGAGAGAATGCCACGGGAGGTTTCTAGTCAAACCTGGATGTCCTACCCTTCGGCCTGGTCAGAAGGCACTACGGCCTGGAGTGATTCAAGGGAAGAACCATCCCCAAGAGCTACAAAAGACTGTCGCTTTTGTGCACGGACGGACCGAACGAAACCGTCGATCTTCACATCTGAGACAGCATCTTGCGGCTTAAAATGGAGGAAACCGGCGATAGATGTTGGGACCGTGGTGGATATGAAAGCTCGTGATACTACACTTGATGAGAGTCTCAAGGGGTAGGGGTATCTCGGCGACGCTCCTCTCAGAAGCGGCAGGATAGAATTCATCTCATACGGTAAATCATAAGATGCCCAAAAGAATCAGGTGACTGAGAACCTCTCTTGAACATTACGGACGCATGTTGATTAATTAAAGGTTCAATGTTGTATATTGTGGTTCACTTTTCAGTTACAAGGGTGAATGAGGTTTGGTGTTGACGAGAAAATATGGAGAATATTGATTACTTTTCTCGGATATACTTCGGTCAAAGCTTAGTCGTCGACTCTCGGAAGACCCAGTTTATCCTACCTCCTAGCGCCTAAAGACGACCCACACATGCCATAATAGGAAAGAAGCTATCCATGGTATCGAGGTACCCGTATTAGTCATCGCCAACTTCGACGTTTCTATCATCCAGCCGAAGCACTCAACCCGTCAGCCCGTCAACTCAAAAACTTTTTTTTCCACCATTCCACAAACAACAACACAAATTTGCGCTATCCGTCTCATATTCCGAGGTGATCGTTTCTATCATACTTCGAAGGCTTGCCTATCGCTAGGCTGTGAAACAATCTAAGACTTATCTTAGGCATTTGGTGTGTCATGACCTCTCGACATGGACATGGGATGGATATGAAGATGGGATGAGAAAAAGAAAATCCATACGTAGGTGTACAATAAATCAATGGCAAACATGCCGTATTAATACCGGAGTGATCAACGTCGATGTTTGTTAGATACTCCTTCGACCGGATAACCCTTAATGATCCTGAGTAGGTAGGTACGTCATGAGATATACATCTCTCGCTTCATGAGTCACGAGTAAAACTTAGTAAGGCCGAGTGAAGCTCGCCTACTTCCCACGATACTATCGAGGATGCCTGCAAGCGACTGTTCCTACAGTTATGGGTTTCACTTATCATCCTAGTTACCTACCTAGTTTCTCCGGAATTGTGACAACCACCCCAAGTCCTCCAGCAATGCAACTATTCCCATTCCTCGAGGCATCACAGTCTAAAGATGCCACAGATGGCCCTAAATATAACGGCATCTATCCTAGAACTCCCCCTAAGCTAGAGTGTGACAACTCGTAAACTCAGTCGTTAGCCCGCAGGTGCTTTACGATGCTGCACTCGTAGGAGTACCAGATCTGTCCGACTTCGGTTATCTGCAGTGTAGCCTGATCTTCAACTGGAACAGCTATCCCGTCTACCTGGGAACCGAGCTGTATCACAGAGACAGATGTCTAATTCTCCCAGGTTCCTAGGCTAGCAGACGTAAAGGCGGTGCGGAAGCTCTTTTGTGGGTTATACTATGGGAAAAAAGCGAGCCACTTAACCTATGGTCTGAAGTCTTCTCATCTCAATGTCTAGGACATAGTGGACTCGATAGGAGCAATCATCCTATATTGGTAACACAATCTCTCCCGGGCGCTGACTGTGCCTACCAGGAAGGAAGTTGCTAATACCTGAGTGAACATAATTCTACGTCTACGTCTCCCTAGGGCTATCATTATCATTATAGGTGGCTAACGTAGCCGCATTCTGGCCCAAGTTGGATTTTTTTATAAGATCATATCAAGATCCGGATCTCTTGGGTTGCAATTTGATCATCAATCGATCAGACAGATCAGCCAGCCACTCGATCGTTCGGAGATCTCTATATGACCTATCAGAAAACATCAGCCTATCCTTGTGGAGCTACGCTTGTCTAAGATGCCTTCCTCGAAACCCAAGCCATCTGAAGTTGCCGCCGAGACGAAGCGTCACTACATACCGATCATAAAATCAGAATATGCACAAGCATGGCCAACGCACTCTTACCTTTTCCAGCAGCCCCTTCAACAGATTCCCATGCAGAATTCCGTCAGTGGCGTTGCTCCATCACCACCCGAGTTTTGTAAGTACCAAGTATACTTGGTATCTGTCACACTCTGACAGGTTATACAGATATCGCCTCTGGAGACCCAGTCGATTTTACGATCAACTGGAAGCTCAAAGTCGACCTTAGGATACCGTTTATATGTGCGGCAAACGACAAGAGGCCCGGCGGAGATTGGGAGACCGGAGTAGTAAGTTCTTGCCCCTTTTTTTATTTCGCTTCTTTTCCCCCTTTTTTCCTTTCGTCTAATAAAAGAAAATCTTGGAAATTTACGATATACTTATTCTCAACTTCAACCTATCTAGGTCGGCTACGAAGAGCGCCTCTGCCGGCGCAGCACCCTCTCCGCCACCCTCAGCACGCCGGGCCCGGGCTCGCAAGTCGACAACAACTACCCGATCCCGTCGGAAGGGGGCATCTACTCGGAGGCCGTCGTCGTCTTCCGGGGGCCGCACGACCAATATAAAAAGCTCGAGCAGTGGCACGACCTGCCGGTCGTCAGCATGCCGGCGGCGCGGTGGCCGAAGCTGTCGCACGGCGGGGCCAAGTACGCGTTCCCGCTGGAGCGCGAGATGGTGCGGAACAAGATCCGCGCGGCGCTGCGCATCTGCGCCTTCTACGAGCACCGCGCCGTCGTCATCGGCGACTTCGGCCTGGGAAACGGCCACCGCAACCCGCCCCAGGAGCTCGCCGAGCTGTGGCGCGACGTCTTCCTCTACGACCCGGACATCCGCGGCCGTTTCGACTACGTCGCCTTCGTCTTCGAGGACCAGTACCAGAGCACCGCCCGGCTGATCCTCGACGACATCGCCAAGAAGAGCAAGGGGAGCAGTAGCGGTAGCAGCAGCGGCCACCATCACGGCTCCAAGGGAAAGTCCCGCGCCTCTGCGAGCTCGAGCTCGGGATCTGGGAGCGGCTCGGGAGCCCCGCCGACCGACTTCGAGATATTCTCGCGCGTCTTCGATGCCGGCGAGATCCAGAGCGTGCTGAGCCGGCCTGATCCCAGGTACGACATCTCCATGCTGACGTCGTGATGGGTCCGAGGTGGACCTAGGTAGGGGTTCGCGGTGCCGAGAAACGTTGGGTTCTCGTACGCCATTACACAGCGTCGAGTCGTCATACGGTCCCATGTGGGCGGAATCGACCCGGCGATCCGGTCGGGTATGGGGGTGGGTAGCAGTGTTGTCTTCTCCTTTCTTCGTTCCTAGATTGATTACATCCTATAGGCTAAAGGGTTCGTCGAGGGTTCGTCAAGGTTTCAGGGGTGAGGTGCGTGGTAGAAAAAAATTCGGACAAAGGGTTGGGAGACGCGTTGCTTTCCCGTGTACTCTAATAACTCAGTTTATATTGATTTATTGATCACGCAATAACATAGGTACCACCTCATGATATTTGCTTGTACTGTAGCCATTACATGACTGAGCATATCGTAAGTTGATGTATTTCTTTCTACAAGGCGACTGTAGTGTTACGAAGCCTCCAAGGATATCAGCCGATTTGGTAGTTTATCACGCGAATCATTGCCACTGTCACATTTGAGTTGTCAGGGTTTGACAGGGCGATGAGCACTTAAGCATCTACTCGATCAACCGGCTTCGATCCAGTCTACGATCTCAGTCCCCTTGCGTCATCTTAAAGCTTGGCTACCTTTGAGTGGTGAATTGTGAGGCGAGCTCCGGCTTGAGAAAGCTATGAGTGTCGATGTGCCATTCGTTTTTTCCCAGGACTGGGTCACATGAACCTACAACGATGCAAGATGCAGTTGGGAGCCGTGTCAAGAACTGGGGCCAACGCCTTTGGCTTAATGACTCGGGATAACTAGGTGAAATAATGGGAACCTTTAGGGACGGCTCGGTCACAGAATCAGTAATATCTTGCCATCACATGCCCTATCCCCGGGGCATATTGTATGGACGATCCTGATATCTAGCGGTGAGGCTCCCTCGACGGGGAGCCGGTATTGACAGCGCATAACATTGATTGTCTTTGTCCTTACTTTTTGCCGATTTGATGTCGTCGTAATGTTGTCGTAAGGGTGATGCTGTATATCGCTTATTGCTTTAATGGCTTGATCGTAGTAAGGACAAACCAGACCGGTCACTGGGAATATTCTCAGGACATACCTGCATATGCATATATGAGCAAACTAAAACCTCCGGGTAGGAATACGTGTGATCTAGCCACCCGAAATGAGCCTACCTGAGCCCCGAGAAGCCAAAGAATCGAAATAGTATATGATTTGCACGGAAATGGCTGGCGTCTGACCCAGGATCACGCAGGCGTAAAACGAATGCATGTAAGCATCAAGGGTTTCGGGGCGTTGCGATAGGAGAACACGACGTTAATTCCAATGTACGGAGTATACCTACCCAATGCCTTAGTTCACATGTCTACCCCTGAATTGACCCAAACAGAATCTATGTTAACGCTTTGGAGTCTCAGATAGGCGAGCCCGATAGCCTTCAAGATTCTGATTTAACCATGTGGATTAAGCCTCTTCCATGCAAATCTGACTCTCCTGGAGGTGTGTTTCAGCCACCTGGGAGGGTAGAGACTGCTACGAGTTTATCAGTGGTAGGGCCAACGCCTTCTCAATTAGGGGTAACACAACTAGCCATGTTGCCCAGGATTGACTGATGGGTTGTGTTTATAAGAAGGTATATACGTACTCGAAGAGAAGGCTCACGATACGGAGGCCCCGAGATCTTAGGTACATGAGAAAGCTAACATTGTCTAGTGTAGATTGAAATTGGTGGCTTATACTTGTTATCTTGCTCACATCATCGCACAGTGTTATTGGAGGATCGAATCCCATCAGTTGTAGGTACTACGGTTTGTACTCCTGTAGACTACCGAGTCACAATACGACCCAAAATTGTAGCGCAAGATTCCGAGACTCTGAATTTCGCCGGTCACTCATATAAAAGAGAGAAAGAAACTGGAGCCTGAGTATATTTAAATTGTAGGATAACCGTTGGAAGATAAGGCTCAAGTACGCCATCTGATTCTCAGTGGCGTCTACGTTCCGCAAGCAACCGATTCTTATACGGGTTGATTCAAACTAGAAGGAAGAGCCGCGACATGCATATGACAAGTTGAGCGAGTTTGTTTTCTACAATCATATCGTAAGGAGAAGAATTTTTTAAGTAGGGCGATCTCTAGAAAACGTGCTCTATAGTTCCATGAGAATTTGACGCACGCGGTCTACCAATAGTTATTGCTCACGGGACGGCTCGAAGCATTGGTCCGGTCATGGCGTCTCGTAAAGTACGGAGCTATGAATTTCAGATTCTCTCATTGGTCTGGGAGTTGCAAGACTTTCTTATGATAGGTTCGAGTTACCAGCACGGCTTACAGCAGTCCCGTCTGGTATCACCAGTGGCCCAAGCTTGGTTTGTGAAATGACTTTAATTGACATAGCTGAAGTATACTCTTGTATGAGAGATTTACATGGTGAAAGATTTGTCCATGTTATGATAATCGGGATCCTCTAAGTAGAAATTGTTGAGGCTGACTGAGGTTATTAATTAGATCAGTGGATTCATTAGCGTTGCTGACTACACGTATAGTACGGCCCGGAAGTTTTTAGCATCATGTGGTTGACGTCTGAAATTATGATATTCGCTGCACGGGTCCCCAAGTGTAAGTCTACAATGCCAGGAGGTATGGGTATAGGAGCCTCGCTTATCCGTCAACTAGCACCGGTGCTTGACCAAGGACGATGGGCTGAAAATATATAATATCCTTAAAAATTTCAGGTTGATACGTATATTCGATATAAGTCATGCAGGCTTGACATGCACTTAGTCATTTAAAGACGTAGGGCTGTCTGAAGCGATATCAATACGAAATTTTTAATACTGAGCGCAAACGCCCTGGACCGATGAGTCCTACAGAAAAGATGGGGCTCACGGCCGTTACTAGTTATTGGTGCGGAAGAAGGCAGTCGGCCTATTTTGGATGTCTCGGGCTTCATTTCCGTTGCGTTGTTTGCTTCGCTGCAGTCACAGGCGAGATGCAGGGTCTTTCGGCCGAAAAGAGATCTTCCTCACCCCTATTAGAATAAACAGGAAGGTGATCTATCATAGTATCAATGAGTCAGTTCTGCCGGAGAAAAATAGTAATCCATGATTGACATGACTCAATTTGGAAGGCTGGGCGACACAAATTTGCATTGGAATCACCAAACATCAAGGCGGGACGGGGTTGATCCTTTGGTGTGGAGGTACAATGCAGTACCACTTGTTTTGAAAGATATGATCTGACATCGAGGTAGTGAAACCGAGGGGCAGAATAACCATATCCATGTATCCTTAAATCTAGAGTCGCTTCTTCCTGAGGCTCTCGGATAAAAAGATCTAGAACGTTTCCCAATTGCCGGGGCCTTGGGTCCAAGGTTAATTGTATGTGTCTCCAGGATTGTCCCTGTGAATAGCATGTTACCAGTATTGAGGCCTTAATCCCTGAAACGTGGATGCCAGGGAACTGTGCTCATCGCCATCCTTTCGTCTTTGCCCAGCCAACTGCATTGACCAATGTTAGCAGCTGTCTTTTATGTATTCCTTGCGCAACTAGGGTGACCCTATATAATTTTCGGCATATCGCAATGAGAAGTAATAAGAAATCAACCTACCTCAAGTTGTACGCCCTTATGTAAGTGTACTAACCAGTCCACATAACTCTGGGCTTCGTTGTTGCGATCTTCAATTAACATTCTTGCGAACTCATATTCGGCTCCGTCAATTGCTTGTCTAGCCAGCTGGATTGTCAACGCCTTGGAACCGCGCATGGTCTTGAGGAACTCAATTATGTTCCGGACCTGCGCGTTAAGGTGCGTTTGTAGAACCGGTAAGGAGGAGCTGTACGGGTCAAGCGAGCTGAGGCTATCCTTGCCTTCACCAAATAGATCGACTAATAGATTGGGCGAAGTTTGGGAATGGAACCACAGTAAGCATTGTTGCCCGTTGTCTACGAGATATACTCCTCCTGGTTCGACACGGCTGAACGATGTACGAATAGCCGGTGGCACCCTCAAGTAGCCAGTGTCCTTGTCGGGGAATCCGTCTTCGGGATTCAGGTTGTGTATTGGTATCATTCTGGGATAGAGGTAGAGACTGAGTTCCGGCGCGCCCATTGAATTGATCATGCGCATTTCGTGTACCCTGCGATCGGAGGTCTCGTTTCCTCCCTTGAAAGCTCGAGATTTGATAAGGCCAAGCATATACATCGAGAACTCTTTGAGCTTCTCTGGCATGACAAGCTGTCCTGGTGGGTGCGACTGAGAAGAGAAGTTCTTACGATATCCAGCCAGAACATCAATTGTTTTTTCTGTCAGGCCCAGCCTTATGTCTTTAAGACTCGTGGAAGTCGAAGCAAGTTTGGAAGCGGCGTCCTTAGCAATGATCGTATAGACGGCGTCTTGGTCAACAAACTTCATGCATTCCCGCGCGTTGTCGCTGACGCTTGCAATGACATTACAACATCTTACTCGTCGTTCACCGGAGGCGGTTGTATATAACAAGGCAGACTGGAAATGAGCGTCAAGCTTTGAATCGAGCTTTCCATCATAACCAAACGTAACGCCCACAGCCTTGTCGGCATCTATGACTCCTATCTCAAGATCGGCTCCAAAGGTATGTTGTATGAAGTTGCCGTGGTATGCTGATATTTGAAGGCCATTGGAACATCGAACTTTCATCAAGGCCTGATAACCTGTTTCTCTCGTGACCGTGTGCTTGATCTCTAAAGAGAGCTTCGCATTGTCGCGGCCAGCCACGAAATTGGGGTAGTAAAATGTTTCTCCGCCGGTTGTGGACGCGACATGGCCTTTGAATCGTTAGTTATGATGACGATGGTACTATGTTCTGCTTATATGCTTACCAATAGTAGCCACATCCAGATATCCACCAGATGGTGCGGCTAAAAAGAAGTCAATACCAACGCCGGCCGCAACCATCTTCTCGGCGGTCTTTCTCCACGCGGGATGATCTGTCGTGAACAGTTTCTTGTCGATTTCACCGCCTGAATACTTCCCGTCGTCTCTCATAAAAAGTCGGTTAGGGCCCCAGGTGGGTAATGCAGACAACGAGCACACCATCTTCCCTCCAGTTTTTTCTAACGCGGACAAACATGAGATCAACGTAGGTAATAAGGCAGGCTCCGGATTTTTGATGTCGGCGAAGAGTGTCGGCAATCGCGCAAGTAATGATGTGATGACGGCCTTTGACTCGTATGGGTCAACGAAAAGACCGTCACTAAGTGGTACAAAGGGGTCCTCCAGGTCGGACATTATCAACATTTGCGCTTGCTCCAGAGCGGGATTGCAATTGTAAAAATGTATGTCCTTGTCGTACGTGACGAACCCAACTTTAGCGCCGGGCGGAATTCGTCGTTTCGGCTCGCCATTCTCATCTAACTCGTCGCCGCCTTCCGGAGCATAGAGCGCGGCAAGTATGCCTTCGCAGAACGCTTCTAAAAATCCCTTATTATAAGATTCTTGGGTGACGTCAATGACAAATAACCAGTGAAGACCCGTCGGCTCTTTCGTCCAGTACTCCTTAGGGACTGTGAATTCGACGGTACCCCTCGTCAACTCCGGCCGCTGATCCCGATCGACTCTTACGCCTTGCGGAGTTGTCGCGCAAAAATATTCCGAAGGAGTATCGTTAGGATAGGTGCACAGGTTACACACGAATTTGCTTCCTCCTGATCGGAACATCATGAAGGGGTTGATGTAAGCACGGCATCTCCGACATCTCGGCGGACCAACGTCTCCGAAATCAAGTACGGGAACCTCCATCTCACCAGATTGAAGGCGGGCCAAAGGTTGTAAGACGAGGCCTAAAGGCAGACCGGTGCTATTTAAGCCTTCCGAGTTGGATGGGATATTATTCATGGTCAACCTAGTGAACTTAGGCGAGGAATTGCCTTGGTCGTAGGCGACAAAAGAGACGGTGGCCGGAGGAGGAACATGACGCTCGAAAGTTGGATATACATTGCTTAGATAGTACTGTTGTGGTACATCCCTGGACACTGGCACACTGGGAATATCATCTGGTGAGACCTGTTGTCCCCCCGAAGTTGGCACAAACGCAGGCGCATAACCTTGATCTACTTGACCGCTTCTCGCGGCAAACTCAGCCGGACTCGCTGGCACGGCGGGGTTGAATGGTGAGTTGACGGGAGCTGGAAATTGGTTTGGCATGGCTGGTTGACCGATAAACTGGCTCCCTGGTTGTACAGAGGGATCCGCGTTTAAGAAAGCCGTAGCAGGCGTTCCCACCGGTGGTATGCCATTATATGCTTGCGAAGAACCAGCTGGTGCTTCTACGGCATGGAACACATGTCTATCTTTCTTCTTCCTCCTCACCGAATGTTGGCCGTCTCCTACAGACATTCCTGCCATCTGCGCGGAAAGGCCTCCATCCTGCGGAGGTGAAGCTATAGGCGAAGGGCCACCGGGAGGCGGAGGAGCGTTTCCATAGTATTGTTGACCTGGGGGAGGGGCAGGAGAGCCATAGCCAGCAGTTTGCTGATAGGGATTTTGAGCAACGGGGGGTTGAAATTGCGGAGGGGCAGGTTGAGTCGTTCGGTTGGGATTATTGGGATCAAGTTGTTCGCCTTGCCCCAAAGCGTGATACATAGAGTAGTCCGCCATCGTAAAGGACTACCTCTTCGTAGATTGAGTTCGAATTCGCCAAATATCGTTTTATTACTGTGTACCTTCTTGTGTACGTCGTAGACCTCGGATACCTCAAGGCGTAGTCTTGTTTCGGCTCGCGATTCGGCAAATCATCAAAATCTTGAATGTTCCATGGTATCCCGTATTTACAAGATGACGATTAGACCAACATTTAGAGGCGATTTTACCTACTAGGTGAGTAGAGAAAGGTAAGAGGACAAGCTGTCAGTTTAGTCACTCCGTTAGTCACTTCAGCTAGAAGACCTGTGGCGTCACGTCGTGTCAAGTTTCGTCTTTGGGGTCGCGGCTTCGATATTAACACCTGAAATCATAGCCAAGATGCCAGGGGTCAATTAAAACGGACAATTGGTGATGAATTATGGAATTGATGGAATTGACACGATAACATTCCGGGGATTTTCCGACAATATTTTCAGTCGCGGTATGCTAATCGATGTACTTTGTAGCAGGCAGTGGGCACCTTCCAACTTCCAACCGACAGCCAACTTTGAGTTCTTACCCATCAATTAGCGACCCACTGACAGGGCTGCTACCGAATTAGCTCGGTGGCTCATGCTTGCTCGCCATAGCTCCTTCAGCTTTGAAACCCACAGCAGCTGTTTAGATATGTACCTAGGTACCTACTCACTAAGTGGGTCGTGCCAAACCCGTCTTTGATACGCGACGAAGTTGGAGAGATCTTATTCTTTTACAACCACTTACAACAATACCATCTTCAACTTTTAGTATCGCAAATACTTGATCGCGAATTTATATCGCAAAGGGTAAATCAACTCACGCGATTCAGATAGTGCCCCAAAACCCTTTCTAGATGACTTTCTAGTACGATGACGCAGCGATGTTTACCTTCAGCTCACTACAAGGAGCGCTCTCTGAATCGGCTTCGTCGCAATCTATCCTCGAGCTAGATGGAGGAATCAAGGTCTTGGTCGACGTTGGCTGGGACGAGTCTTTCGATGTCGCAAAGCTCAAGGAGCTGGAGAAGTACGTTTGAGCAGCATAATCCTCGTTCCTAGGATGTTCTCACGTGAAAAGTAACCACTAACCTTCATTGCTTATAGACAAGTGCCAACACTCTCTCTCATCCTCCTCACACATGCTACTACGAACCATATAGCCGCCTATGCTCATTGCTGTAAACACTTTCCTCTTTTCACTCGTATCCCGGTCTATGCGACCTCTCCCGTCATCGCACTCGGCCGGACTCTACTTCAGGATCTATACGCCTCTACTCCGCTCGCCGCCACAACAATTCCGTCCAGTTCTCTCGACGAGGTCACATATACATCGCAACAGTCCTCATCCTCCGATATCCTGTTACAGGCCCCTACCCCCGAAGAAATCGCGACATATTTCTCCATAATCCATCCTCTAAAATACTCTCAACCACATCAGCCGCTCGGCTCCCCATTCTCCCCTCCCTTAAACGGCCTTACCATAACAGCATACAACTCAGGCCGTACTTTAGGTGGTACCATATGGCATATACAACATGGATTAGAGTCTATAGTATATGCTGTCGACTGGAATCAAGGACGTGAAAATGTGTACGCAGGAGCGGCTTGGCTGGGTGGTGCCGGGGGAGGGGGTGCCGAGATTATTGAGCAGTTGCGAAAGCCAACAGCCCTAGTCTGTAGCAGTAGGGGCGGCGAAAAGACCGCCATCTCCGGCAGCCGGAGCAAGCGAGACGAACAGCTACTAAGTAAGGTGAAGTCTTGCATTACACGGGGAGGCACCGTCTTGATTCCTATTGACTCTAGCGCTCGAGTATTGGAATTGGCATACTTGATGGATCATGCATGGCGAGCCGACGCGGCATCCGGCGATGGCCAGCTTAAGTCTGCCAAACTCTACCTCGCGGGTCGCAATATTCATAGTACTATGAGATATGCACGTAGCATGCTCGAATGGATGGACGATAGTATAGTCCGGGAATTCGAGGCCGTCGTCGATGGGACCAAGCGAGTAAACGGCACGACAGATGGTTCTAAATCAAACAAGGAGGCTGGACCATTCGACTTCAAATTCTTGAAGTTGCTCGATAGAAAGGGACAAATCAATAAGGTACTTGGTGGGGAGACAGGAGAGGGCATCCCTACTGGCAAGGTTATCCTCGCAAGCGACTCTACACTTGAGTGGGGATTCTCCAAAGACGTGTTGAAGCAGATCGCACAGGACCCGAAGAATATGGTCATCCTAACCGAGTATCCCTCTTTGGTTTCGGAAGCGCATCCTTCGCTGGCTAGAAGCTTGTGGGCATGGTGGAAGGAAGGTCAGGAAAGTTCAATGGAGAGCTCCAATGGCGAAACCAGACACGAACTCGAACTTGCAGAAGCGAAGAGGCAGGCTCTGCAAGGTAATGACTTAGCTATCTATCAACAGTGGCTAGCACAGCAGCGTCAACTTCAGACCACTCTCCAAAGTGGAGGAGTTAGCACCCTTGAAGCCACCGAGGATGTTGGAGATGAAGCTTCTGAGTCCGAATCAGAGTCAGAAGATTCCGACAATGAACAACAGGGCAGGGCTTTGAACGTTGCGACCACGCTAGGTCAGGCGAGTAGGAAAAAGGCTGCATTGACGGATGAAGATCTTGGCATTAATATACTGCTGAAGAAAAAAGGTGTCTACGATTTTGATGTTAGGAATAAAAAGGGCCGGGATAGAATGTTTCCGCATCCAGTTCGTCGAAAGCGCGCCGACGACTACGGTGAACTTATTAGACCCGAGGACTTCCTTCGAGCGGAAGAAAGGGACGACAACGACGGACAGGATTTGGCGCAAGCAGGGAAAGATGAGGATCAAGAAAAACTCGGGAAGAAGCGAAAATGGGATAACGCTTCAGCTAACGCCAAGAACCAGGGTTCTGGGCCGTCGAAGCGACCGCACCTCTCGCGTAGCGTTACTGATGACTTTGAAATGGCAGCATCTGATGGCCCTATTGAAGATGAGCTCGACGGTATTCCTGATGACCCAGACGAGACGAACCTTGGCCCCTCCAAGCTAGTCTTTACAAAGACAACCATAGCGGTCAACCTCGAAGTTGAATTCGTCGACATGAGCGGTATCCACGATAAGCGAAGCTTGCACATGTTGATCCCCCTAATCCAGCCCCGCAAGCTCATCCTCATCGGCGGTAGTGAAGGAGAAACCATTACCCTCGCGTCGGATTGCAAGAAGTTGCTAGCTGAAGGGTCTGTTAGTATCTATACGCCAGCCGTGGGCACGGCAATAGACGCAAGCGTGGATACCAACGCCTGGATAGTTAAGCTTGCCCCTACCCTCGTCAAGCAGCTCAAGTGGCAGAATGTTCGCGGTCTAAGCATCGCCACGGTCACCGGTCGGCTGCTAGCAATGCATAAGGAGCGAGCAGCGCGTCAAGACGACGAAGCGGCGAACAAGCGTCTCAAGATGGAGGATTCAACGGAATCCGCAGAAGCGAAGGTGGACACGGAAGCGCCTGTGGAACCTACGCTCGACGTCCTCCCCACGAATATGGCGTCGGCGACTCGGTCCGTCGCCCAACCCCTACACGTCGGCGACCTGAGGCTCGCCGATCTGAGGAAGGCCATGCAGCAATCGGGCCACACGGCGGAGTTCAGGGGCGAGGGTACGCTGCTGGTCGACGGGTCCGTGGTCGTGCGCAAGACTACCGCTGGCAAGATCGACGTGGAAAGCATCGGTCTGCCGACGGACGGGGGCCCGGCTACCCAGCTCGGAGGCACTTTCTACGCTGTCAAGAGGACTATCTACGAGAGCTTGGCTGTGGTTGCTGGTGCTTGATGGGCTAGGCTAGGTTGATTAGGAAGGCGCATGGGCTAGCGACTAGGGGATTGAGTGGACGTGTATGAGTATGTAGAGTTCAAATACTAAAGGCATGCGAATTTGCTGTTTGCAAATTTTGAACTTTATAAGGATGTCTCTGGTTTTGCGATTCGGGTTTAGTTTATTGTGAAAGTGATGAAGTAACATCTTCCTAGGTACCCACATGTGGTTGGTAGCTCGGTGTAGTACTCCTAATGTCATACAAGCTGCCATCAAGATTTTGATACCTACGAAGTCGTACCCATACTCCAAGGGGAGGTAGTTATCGTCGTCATTTTGAAAAAAGGAGCAATGCTGATAATCAATCTCGGGATAGCTGAGCCTCACAATCTATCAATTTGGTTCTGTCATTATCAATGTCTAATATGAGTTGGGATTATTTTCCTAAAGGTTCTTCCCACATACACATAGGACAATTGAATAACAGGCTTAGCCTAACATGCAGTATATACTATAGGTACCTACATAATACTTACTTCCGGTTTGAGCTCCAAATGGTTCATTATCGCTTAACTTACAAATGCATCATCGCGATAATATTAATACTTGTATACTTGTACCTAGTTTTCATACGGATATATCAGCACTACTAAAACCCCTTGACGTCTCCACTAATACTCATATTTACCTCTATACACTTCCACGATATCAACGTTCCTTTGCAAACCCAACACCAGATCAGAGGTAAATTTACTGTAAATTCGTCGAGAGTAAAATATCAGTATCAACGTGCTTTCGAGGTGAATTAGTTATAACCAAAATTCATATACCAAATAAGAGCCTTGTGCTAGCGATTAGCAGGGAAATTCTTCTTTGGTAGAATATTTCACATTTAATACCGGCTCATACAATAATATTAATTCAATGATATCAACCCTAGCTACCTTATCAAGCTCATCTAATGTGTATGGTCGACACCTACTCTAGCTATATTCTGAATTATGGTACATATAATTATGAAGTTAATCTCCATAGATTTTAATAATGAACGGTTGACTTGAGACCTTAAACTATCAGCCTTATTAAACCCCTATCTTATTTTTCATACCTAGGATAGAGAGTTCTTGCCCATCCGGCGGCATATAAGATAAGCTATATTTAACGTTTGAAAGATAATATTAATAAGCGCACAATACATGTGGATACTACTGTTGAGTAGTATTCTAGGAAGGTAAAAGGGGTTCATTCACCTTCCTTGAAGGAAACCTAAGATCTGGTATCAAAGGGGTGTTTGATGTGCATTGAACCGAATCCATAAACTTCAATGATCGCTCCTCTCTACATGTCTAGGTGCCTAATAGGTACTTTATACTAGTAGTTAGTGAAGTTATTCCGTTCACGTTATTTTCGAGCTTCCGGCATGAGTAGAACAATTGTGAATGCCGATATGCTTTTTAACCGTTAAACATGTTAATTGAAGGATACCTCAGTCCAGGTAATCCTTTTAGCTTATAGACCCATTACCATTGCGAGGTGAGAAGGCTTCTTGATGAACCTATCACCAAACAGATTCCTAAACCGCTCCTGCCTAACTATTGCCGGGCCCTGGCGTTCAAGGAATGGACGACCCCCTTTACCGACCAGGTCGTTTCTAGGGCTCTTAGTGTGACTTCCTAACGACTCGCCGTGACATAATCGGGGGATATTGCTAATACAACCTCCATTGCTGCTTACTCGCCAGTTCCTCTCCACTTCCGACGCTACTTCCAAGCCGGCGCTTCATGGCTTCCAAATCGGCGCTTCGCCGCTTCCGTTGCCGCCTCCGTTGCCGATATCTCCCCACTTATTCGGCAAAGGGGCGTCGAGCTCCTTCCCCCTTACGGCGACTTCACCCCTATAGCGAGTTGCCATGAGCAAGTCACCACCTTCAAGTCACCGTCGTCAAGATATCTCACTATCCCAAGCAACAGACGCAAGGCTGAACAAGTGGTAAACATTGAAATCCCTGATAATGGATAGCACCTAGTATCCTACCTTTCTACCTCTGGCAAAATCTTTTCTTCTCACCTTTCTCATCCCACTTCACACTCTTCATCCTTCTTCACCCTCCCCATCTCTCATCATCTCCCACACCCGCCTTGGTCTTTCTAGGTACCACTAGGAAGATCAAGGCTCTCTCACTTGCATTCACGTTTTCTACACATTTGCTCTCTTCCGTAGAGTGCCTGCTTTGTTTTTTTTTTAGCAAAACGCTAATTTCACATTCGTTTACCCATCATCAACAGAGGCCTCTACTTGTGCCTACTGTTGATAAGTCGCTGCTCTTACCTTCTCACACTCCGTCGTTTGCCTACTCAAATCACACTTCTCATTACAAAACAACCCACTAGAAGTTGCATTTTGTGCGCATTTGTACTTGTGACGGCTCCATACACACGTACACACCAAGTTACCTTGCCAGATTCTACTCCGCATCACCAACCGGTAAGAGGCCAGAACCCATCTTCAGGAACTAGTGATGCTAACACACATATATAGCAGCAATGGCTCTTTACCAGAAACTCTGTAACGAGCTGAAGCTCGAGATCATGCAGAAAGCCGCGATGGTACCCGGCATGAACTTCTTCGTCATGTATGTCGACCGCTTTGAGGATGCCATGCCCGGTAACGACATTACCACGCAGACCCCGAGAATCCGGGCTGAGAAAATTATGAATGAGGATGGAGTGCCCGAAGACAATTCTGCGTGGCGACAGCGCCAGAACCTCATTAAAGTCGACGCCGCATCGGAGAAGGTGATGATGAAACTTATCAATAGACCTTCCACCAAGAAGATGTGGCCTCGAGCTCCATTCCCTGAGTCCGAAAACGTCGAGGAAAACGCCTACCACTTCTGTGACGACGACAGTATGTAACATTGAGATCCTACTTTTCCTCCTCTTAGGCTTTTTTGGAGCGAAAAATTCCTAATCGAGCTGCTTAAGGAGCAAAAGCTCCCCGAACTCTTCCCTGTAGAATGAAATACTAACTTCTGGTGTTATAGTGCTCTGTATTCGATTCATCGGCATTGTCACTGCCCCTTGGACCCGACCCGTGACGAACCCGGAGGTATTCACGGGCATCAAGCGCGTGTCCATGGAGTTTGCATTCCAGTTCGTGAACAAGAAGTACCCGGAATACCCTTTCGAGTGCGAGTGTGAAGACGTTGAGCATTGGGGCTTCTGTCCTATCGTGCTAGACAAGTTCCTAGCGTACTTCCCCGATCTCGAGAAATTCTACTTTATCAAGAAGCTCCTTAAGGAAGAGCTCCACCAACCCGAGTGGGCCGTCAAGCTCCTATCTAGCAAGCGAGACCGTCAAGGCCAGATCAAGACTAAGGGCAAGGTCGAGGTCCTTAGCCTGCCTCGCATAACGCGCAAGCAGGTCCGCAAGCATCACTTCAAGGAGACGTACAAGAAGTTCCGAGGTAAGTTTTATCGTTGAGGAAAAGGCTGGCTGTCTATTTCATTTCCCTCGTCTTCGATCCCGTAAGGCGCATGCTGATAAAAATTTATGATGTATAGACATCGCTCGACGCGAAGGCCTGGTGAGCTATGAGGACATGGAGCGTCACTACTACGAAGTCCGTGAGTGCGACAGCGAGGTGATGCTTTTTCACGACGAGATCTGGGGTCATTTCCACATGCTCAAGGACCTTTGGGCCACTCAGAAGAATACCCTGAACCTAGGACATGAGGTTAAGGAGGTTGAGCTCGGCTTGTTGGTGCACATTGACCCTCCTCAGCCAGAACCCGTTCCGGCTCGCCGTCCGATCAAGGCTGCTAAGTCTCAGAAGGCGAAGGCTGCTCGCAGCTCGTCTTAAACGACATCAAACCTACCGGATGAATGGGCATCAACAGGGCCTACATTAGTAGCCACCCTGCTTATAAACTGCCCCGGGATATCTGCTCGGTTTGCTTTTATCCCCTTTCTATCCGATGATTTATGAAGAAGGCATCAAAACCATGAATCCACCTCCGACTATTCCCCTTTTCTCTGCCCCAATTTCCCAATGAATGTTCAATCCTCGGTCTCCAATGTACCCTGGAATATGAATGTATTGCAAGGTCGCGGCTTATGACTGCCCATGACTTGCATTAGATAGTAAAGAAACCTGATGCCTTCAAAATGACATTTCTTAGTTAGTAAGCTAAAGTGAAGGTCATCGACTAGTAGGCCGAGATCGGCGCTAGTGATCGAAATATCTAGTGATCTACCTAGGTAAATATGCGGCAAAGACGCCGTATTAAATCCGCTAGTATGGCTCATTCTGTCGTTGCCCATGATAATCATAAGATCGCTGCCGAGGGCCATACATAAACATCCGCATATCCGTATCAGTAGCAATATATTCTCTCCCGAAAACTTCAAGCAAAAAGTAGCGAAAGTTTTGGATTTATTGGTTTATTTTGGCTTCAATGAGACTCCCAAGATGACGGCTGTACGTAAACAAGCGCTAGACGACCTGCTAACAGCAGTGCAAATTGTAAGATTCAGTTTCATACTTTGTGATACCTACCTATTTATTATGCCAGCTAGCTAATGTGAACATAGTCGTTTCGGCATTCCCGACACAAAATCATACAAGCATGGCTATATGTACCATTTGGCATAATTCTAATGCTGTTAGCCTGCTTTGGAGTTAAGAAATTATTCGATCTTGGGTCTGTGACCTTTCCATCGTCGGTAGCATGTCTCATCATCCTATTCTTGGCTTTGCTGCTATCCGAACAAGTCCTTGGAGAACATCGGACGAAGCGCATCGTTGGTGTCATTGAAGTTCCGGTAAGTTGCATTGCCATCTTTATCTCCGGAGATCATACTATAGAAACTGATATTTCCCTAGGGAGACTGGGCATTACGATGGATCAATGTATTGTTCACGCCTTCCTTCGTCCTACTACCCCTGAGTCCGTCAATAGGGGGTATCGAGGTCCTCAAGATGATCGCTGTCTTCGGTAAGCAATGAAATGAAGTAGCCTATATCAACCTAGTGTTCCTTTGACTAACTCTCCATTAGTAATCGGCTTTATCGTGATGATGGTTCTTGCGGCATATATGACCCGAAGTATTCAGCTGATCCTAGGGTCATCTAAACGGGCCATGACCGCACGAGCAGAAGAGCTCAACCCCAACAACGATGAGATACCTATGACAGCTGTACCAGAATCAGCAGGAACCTCTACGCCGGCAGATATCTCAGACCAACCTTCATCAGACGAGGTAAACCTACAGCGTCCCCCACCATCTCAAGACGTCGTTCAGGGGCATCGCGTAGACGATTCCTCCCCCGCAAGCACAAGCAGCGACGCCGAGCATCTCAACCTCCCACCCCAATCCCCAGTCCCTCCATCCCGCTCCGTCCGCTGGGCAGCCATAATCACCACGCGCCTCGACCTCTTCATCTACACCACCCTCTTCCTCTTCGTCGGGCTGCCCATGTACTACGCCGGCGGCTACGCCATGCCCCTCCACCTAACCGTCAACATCCTAACCTACTTCGGCGCCATGTCCCTGCCCTTAAACTGGCGGACGTACCTACACCCAGTCCTCGTGTCCTCGCTCTTCACCGTCCTCAGCATCTGGGTCCTCGGACTCCTCAACGGCGTCCCTCTCCCGTCCACCCTCACCGCCTACAAAACCGGTTCCAACTACGCCGAACTCTGGACCCCCCATCCCAACCCCAATCCAAACCCTCTCCCGCTCCCCGGCGCAGGCGACCTATTCTCCAGCGTCCTAGACGCCTCCATCGTATCCTTCGCGCTGCCCGTATACCGGTACCGGCGGGAGCTGCGACAGCACCTCGCCGCGATCCTCGTGCCCAACATCGCCATCAGCGTCGGCTCGCTGTTCGCGTACCCGGCCATCTGCCACGCGATCGGCATCAGCGCGCCGCGCAGCCTCGCCTTCGCGGCGCGGAGCCTGACGCTGGCTCTCGCCGTCCCCGCCGCGAAGAACCTCGGCGGCGACGCGAATGCGGTGGCCGCGCTGGCGATTATGAGTGGCATTGTGGGCGTGCTGGTTGGGCAGCGGATGTTGGGGTGGTTGAGGATTCCTGAGGGTGAGTTTTTGGTTTCTTTATATATATACCTTTTCACCTGGCCTTATGTTACCTCCCTCCCTACCTTACCTTCGAATCGGGATTTCTACGAAGTTTCTGGGGTTTTGGGTATGGCAATCGTGATAAGAGAACAGACTAGCTGACATTATGCATGTGAAGATGACTACGTGACGCGCGGCGTGACCCTCGGCGCCAACTCTTCGGCGATAGCTGCGGCTCTGCTACTGCGCACCGACCCCCGAGCCGCGGCGCTGTCGATCCTGGCGATGAGCCTGTTCGGCACGATCACGGTACTGTTCACGTCGATTCCCCCGATGACGATCGTGATACAGTCGTTGGTGGGGATGTGAGCCTTGAACTTCAAGCCCCTGGATGAGGTTGCTGTACTGTTCAGAACCAAAGAATGCCGGTTCTCGTGTACGCTCGGCGTTCATTATCCATTACTACTTACTTCTTTTCGACCCACTACCAGGTATTTATCGCAAGCCCGATATATACCTAGATGGACTGTCGCTAAACTCTAGTTTAGATTAGAGTACAATGGCTTGGCGTCTTAGTTCAGGTAGGTTGAAGCTTGTATTACTCGGGTTTGAGAATGCTTCGTTGGATGTCCTTCATTCATTGATGGTGAGTAGATACTAGGCTGAATATCATAGACTTGGATGAGAATACGGATATTAACATAGAATTAAGTATACATAGACAGGTTTTGACGAGGATAGATAGATAGTAGATTTCTAGACAACACCTCATAGAATAGACTCCTAGCATACACATGGTACTCAATTGAAAACAGCGGAACGCCAGTGTGTATTGAATAGGTAGTGTGGTGGAAGCATAAACCAACACATCGAGATAATTGGAAAATAAAGATAATGAGTCTATTCAGCTATGCTTACCTAGATGATTTGCTACAACATCACGATGAGGTTCACCTAGCAACGGCCTAACCCCTGAATTCAGCTTTAAATTTTCACGCTCGGTCCGCACGGTTGGCGCATTATGATGTCGTATTTGAAACAGCGGCATTTTGGCCTATAAATCCCATCACCTCGTCAATCCCGATTCTCTCACCGTCTCTCTAAGCCGTATGTTCAGGTATGACGTCACTCGCCAAGCTCATCTTCACGGGAGATAAATCAGCCCATCTAATCCGTATTTGGGCATCTAGATATGTATACCCACAATGTTGAAACATATAAATAGAACAATCGTGCATATATATCGCCTTACCGCCTTACCTGTGTTACGTAGTAATCTCGTCGTCGATTAAACAGAATTAGAACGGAGGCCTCGTATACAGATTTAGACATGTACGTAGGTAGGCTGACCAGTTCTCCCAGATAAACGATATAGGTAGATCAAAACTCGTCATGATCAACGACTTCCTCGCATCATGACGTACGTACCGTGCGTCCCTATCTTAGCAAACGCAAGACCCCCCGACCGCAGATCTGGGTGATTATCTCATCTCCGTCGCGGGTAGATTTTCCTCGCTACTGGCTAGACCCGCGCCGGACCAATAAGTGCCGGCGCACCCTCGGCCCTGAGTGCCGGATTTGTTTTGGTCCCAGTCCCCCCCCGAATTAGGAAATCGGGGTCGCCGATCACTGTAGCGATAGAGGTACGCAGTAGTGAGCTCCTTTCTCCTCACCGCCGCACTAGCCACTCCTGTCGTCATTCACGGCCGAAGATCATAAGACGCGTTGCCCAATGAGGTTCGCGTCTTCGCGTCTTCTCGACTTATCTGCTACTCTGTCTGACTTCGAGCGATGCATCGCCGCGAAGCTGCCGTGGCGAACTGTGGCGCACGTCGCTACCTATGCGTATAGGTAGGAAGACTAGGTCGGTAGGTATCTTCGGTGAGCATCTAGCAGATGCAATGCTCGACGTCTCCTGGGAGGTACCATGTAGACGCGAGCGACTCCGTGTACTTCGCGGTCCTGTGGCGAGTGCGGAGGACTGCCGGATGAGGAAAGTTTGCTACCTGATAGCGGCCTGTCATTGGCTATCGCAGCAGCCTATTCCATCTACATGTCTCTCCCTCTGTGGCTCATGAAGTGGCAAGTTTGCCTCCTCAAGTGGCATTCATTCGTCCATATTCATCTTTAGAATCCCTTTTTGTCGATATCTTGCGTGAAAATGATGTGGCTTGTATGCGGCGGCCGCTTCGCATCGTCGCACTGGATCGCCTAAAGGGGGAGCTACCCCGGGGCGTCTCGCGATAACCTGTGGCTCACCACCCTATTCTGGGGTCGTCGCGTACTTATGTGGCGATGCAGAGCTGTGCAGTCTCGAGCACTCCCTCGAACCATGCCGTTTCCCCAGGACACCTTTCCTTAGAAGTATGATTGGCCCCAGGAACACTTGCGGTGGGCAGTTCAATGGCGGCCGTTGTTGCTGCAGGGACCGTAGCGAGAGAAGAGATAGGTGGCAATGATCGAGTGTGGTACTAAAATGTGCCGAATGAATAACCTATCCGTCCCGGACTCACTTCGCTCGTGCGACTCGACCTCCCTGGCCAGCTGAAATAAACACCGCTTCGAGAATCTCATTGGACCCGGTTCTAGATGAGACATGCGGATGTCGTAGATTACGACTACACGTGGCCGAAGGGAGGCCTCCATACTGTCTGGTCTGGATCGGCCTGTTCCTGAGGAATTTTGCGTAGACACGCCTCATGTCTTTCGGAAAGGCGCATGCGCGTGCGACAATTGGTCGATAGGTCGAGTTCCGAGTGGAAGATGACCGAACTTCGCCTATATCGAGGCCGCCTAGATTCGCTACCAACGCATCGCCGTTATGCCCAACGATAGTACGATGGTAAACCCTCCCTTCGCAGCTTCCTCTACCGGTCGGCTCCGGTATAAGGTCGATCGGGAATTGTGGTGAGTCTCGGAGTGGTAGCGGGGGTCAAGCCTCCCGTAGGCCTAGGGCAGACTGTGGCGAGTGAGCCCCCCTAGGGCCCCCCTAATGGTGATTGTCATTACAAGTACCAATACTTCGGTCGCTGAACTGCCCACTAACTGAACGACCGGGCCGGGGCTCGCAGCGCGTCACAGCTGCATTATGCAGGGCCCCAATAAATCTCCAATGGTAAGCTGTAGCGAAATTTTCCTTACCACGCGCTACAAGGAACGCTACTAGCTGCAGCTTTAGGGGCCTAAGTAGGCGCTATTCGTACCCTCTACAGCACACAGGCCAGCTGGCAATCCCTAATAGTTAGGCGTGCTGTAGTGTAATGCGATGCGCTGTAAAGGCCGAGGAAAACGCCAAATTTCATGTGAAGCCAGCTGATAACTATCTCGATCGTCGATGCACTTATCGACTTATCGCCCTACTATACGTAATGAGAGGGGGGATCATTCATGTTCAGCTGGATACTAAAATGCTGATTGCCGTTTTGCGCCTAGCCATGTGATTATGCATTCCGTGTTGACATGTGTTGACATACGTTCTCCTCATCTTTATGATCAGTAGCACGGAGGATGGGGGTGTAAGATGCTGAGTCGGTAGCACAGCGAATATGTGTTGCCTGAGACTAAACGCTATTGGCGCTCTTCAATTTATAATTGATCGCTAATCACTCAAGGAAGTCAATTCCTCTCGGGCGCAAGTCGAAGTTGGAGATGAAAGGAAAGAGTAGGATAAATGCTAGCTTTGGCAGATGCCGTCCAGAGACTGGAGATCGGCAACAAGCTTGTCATTGAAATTTTCCCTTACTAAGGGATTTTCAAGATTCTTACCTAGAGGAATTTCACTCGGGAGTTTCATATCGATTCCTTTCGGGAAAACCATACAGAGCCGAGCTGGAAGTATTTCAGTTCCTGCATGTCTCCCACGTAGGTAAGGTCCCGCGAGTTGGTCGAACCTAAACTACCTATGTATGCAGTTAGTCTAGCATATCGACACAGGTGCACAGGTACATCATTCACGGTGTAGGAACGTGGGGATGAAGTCCATCCTGGTAGGTGTACCGCATCCCCAAGGCATTGGGTAGGCAGGGTAACATCTGTTCCGACAACCTCAAGAATCATGTACCACGGCATCTAAAGTAAGCCCGTCTATTTGGGCGACGGTGACACGAGATAGCCGCATATGAAGTTGTACAGCGACTGGGACACTATGCGGAACGCGCAAACCACTCGCCACAGCGCTGTGGAGTTTTCGAAGAGAGGTCCGTGTGCACTGCCCCAATTCAACCCAGGCGTCGATCATCATTTGTGGCTTTCTTGGGCTAGAATTCCCAACGTCAGGTCAACAATCACCATACCCCATGTCTCCATATCCCACGTTTAGGCCGGGGAGGCAGGTGGGCACCGTGGGACGCTGGAAGGGCGAAACCACATTAGGCTCGGGGAAATGATGACGGTACGGTCAGTAAGGCGTTAGAGGAATAGATGGAAATGACAGCGGTGGCAGCGGTGTAAATCTTCTGCTTAGTTTGATTAGGAAAGCCGACAGTGTTACCGATATAGTTGATGAGTTGTTTTGATGCCTGACGAGGAAATGTCGCTTGTGGTATTGTTGTATTGTAGCTCGGCACCTCCCTCAATCTCATGATCCCATGATCCCTCTCTTACATAGTCTTATTCCCTCTCACCGAGATTATCAACCCCACAACGCAAGCGATGATAACATTGACGAGAGCGGGTGGAAGGAAGGTCTTCATGTAAGAGGACGCATTAACAACAACAAATTGCACAAGCAACGCCGGCCGCTAAACTACTACGATAAAGGCCGGGGGTGGGGGGAGTCTTGCTTCAGATTTAAATGAGGTCATCCTTAAAGTCATCCTAATGAGTAAGTGTCAGATGTTTCGTTTCTTTTTCTTCTCTCGGGACATTTTGTTTATTTCGTTTATATCGTTCATCTGTGATTGCCCGGAGTTTCCGGGGTATGAAGGCGTTTTGATTGTTTTCATTTGAAGAGGGAAGAAGGTGAAAAAAAGCCATCGACCCTTGTAATAGATTTGCTATTTGTTTTAATAGGAGGGACAGATTGTGAGATTGTGACAGATTGTGGCAGCTGCGAGCTAGTACCGTAGCACCCATAGTACGTCCATCCAGCTCGTCCAAATCACCTGCAGAAGGAACCCAGCATCTTGGTGCCGGAGTTCCGCGCCTTCCTGTGCGGGGCGGATTAAACCTTCCAGGGCCTCCAGCTGGCAGCCGTAACTTTGAAACAGCTCCAGAATTACCTAGTCCAGCCACTCAGAAACGCCACAGACATCTCGGCCGCTACATGTTTGGTCCGCTACTACGCCAAGTACCTTGTAAATACATACGGCAGCCAAGTACCGGCATTTAACGCATAATATTACCTACATTAGATCCATTACAGTAAACTTCTCTTTTCTATCACAAAATTTCTAACACCAAAACATCCATCAAATAGCCTGTGCACAATCCTCTGGTGCTCGGCGCTTCCCGTCCTTCACATTATTTATGCCGTCTTATTTTGCCGCGTACTCCGGGTCCGATGCCCTTTTTTCCCGATCTTTTTTCTCTTTATGTAGCATCAGCGGACGACTGAACAGCTGATGATACCTAACCTATTTCTGTCGTCGTTATGGCCTGAGCACTTACACCGATACTAGCTGGCAAGGATGTCGTTACGCCTTAATAAGCCTCTCCAAACCAGTGCTAACCATATCTAAACCAATACATAGCGAATGTACTCCCAATGTGTTCTAGGCCCTCAGGTGTTCAGCCCTTCTAATATGCAATGCGACCGTGGGTAAGGGAGAAGCCGTCATTTAAAGTTTTTTAACGTTGTCTTAGTAGGTGCTGCTAAAATCGGTTTAATGAAATAACTGTTTTAAGGGGCACCCCGCGGCAAGGTGAGCGAATCCTACAACGACGGAGGAAATACAAATATACTACATAACAATCGATGATGCCAGGTACCTAATGTTATGAAATTAAGGTACCTACACCTACACTAAGACCATAGTCCCGATCGAGATCACCGTCGCAGACAGATTGGCGATTGCTTCTAGGAGATTAAGGCCTCGTCATCCCACTAAACCTAGTTGGGTATGTATCGGACAACGTTGGGCGAGACTTTTCCTATGGTCGGTATGGCCTGATGTTTTGGGCGTGTACCGTCACGATCGAGAAGCCAAGCAGATGAACGAATCGTGAAATGATTTAATGGTATGACATCCACATTAGACATCTCTCTTATTTTGTATTATGTATACTATTAATTCCAGTATCACGAGACCCTTCGCCACAAATAAAATATAGTAGCGTAAAATAGTGTAGTGCTGAAGATGAAGTCCCACCGAGTGAGCCAATGAGGCACACTCCTCATACAATAGGACCGGGCCGTCCTAGTTGACCCTGCCGTCTTTCCAGAATATGCCCCCTTCTTCCCAAAAGATCTCGTGCTCCAAGGGAGCCAGGTACAGACGATCCAACTGGGTATATCCCATGCCCCAAGAAATTTGCTCGGGGTAGCGTTCTGACAAGCGCCCACCCTCCATCACAAGTAGTTGTTAATACAAGAAGCCATAATCCCCTCTAATATATGCGTAGGTAGCATCATCAGTCTAAAAACGATACAAACGTTGGTCCACCACAACAAAAGGGACGTAGAGAAACAGAGCTGCCCTCTAAGGGGATGGTATCTTTTCATGACCCGCTCGAACGCCAGATGTAATAAATCAAAGTCCCGCCGGTTGTTCGCTGGGTATAAGTACTCATGTTCGTTAACAGATATGATGTTAGACCCGGTTCCGGATGATGGTCTCCCAGCCCTAGAATATAATCCTTGAAATAAAAAATAAATCCACATCAAATGTTCATCAAGCGCGCAAAGAATTTTAAAATGTAAGTCGTAGTTCGTAGCCCGTTGTTGTGCGAAATACGCTGTGTTGTGAATTTCTGTCACCTTCGGACCGGTCGACAGCCATCAGTTCCCATTCCTGCTTAGGCTGGGGTACGCTTCGATCCACTTCCGCAATTTCGAGTGTCATATCTTGGCCTTCGGATAATGCCTGAATTACATCGTCGTCTACCTCTACTTGTAGTCCATTTTCAAGGACATGGATGACCCTCACGACGGCTGAGGAATCGATGCCCCACTTGGTAGAAATTCGAGACACCAACTCCGACGTCGTCCTTCGAGTTAGGTAGACCGCTCGGTGAAGTTCGCGTTTCTCGGGTTCGGAAGGGTATCGTCGGGCTACGTAGAAGCATGCGATAGGCTTTGCAGGTCTCTCGGTAGGTGGTTTGTATAATGGATCAACTTCGAGTACTTCTATCCAACCGCTCAGGTTTCCATCATCATCCACTTTACGGACCTTAACTGGCTTGTCGGATGGTCTTCTCGCACTAGGCGCTTCTCCGCCACTCGTGAAGTCGTTCCATTGGTTGGTGCTGGCCGATTGCGAGTGTATTGACATAGAACTCGGCGAGGGAGAGACGAGCGATGACCCAGTAACTGAACTTCGCCCGCTTCGCCATGCAGTGCCCTCCTTTGACTCGACTTTGGTAAGATCGGTAGGCTCTCCAGGTAAGCTTACCGGGTGCGAGTCTGGGTCGTCTAAGTCGTCGCCGCGCAAGTATAAAATGCTCACAGGTCGGGTGCTTGTGAACATATCCTGTAGCGTTTGTAGTTTGAAGTGTAAATCGTCTTCGAGCGAGGGTCGCGCACCGCCGCCGCCTCCTCCGGAGCTTGCTGATGACATTGACCATGTTCTCTTGTGCTTTGGGGCCTTTCCTGGACGTTGATGCTCTTGTGCCTTTGCGTGTGAACCACCACCCCGTTTGCGCTTTCCAAAGTCCTTGGCCCCGCTTTCTGCTTGAGCTATCTGCTGCTTCAGTTTGTCGATCGTCTTCTTAACATGAGCAACATCGTTAGAGAGCTTTCGCTCTGCTCCATGATCCCTGAATAGCTTGACCTTGCAGTAGCAGATCTCAAATGCAGGGTCTGACAAGGGGGGCGAATCGTTCGATAATAAGGCAGTAGTCTTAGCGCAAAGTCTTACTGGGATGCCTTTGACACCCTTGGAATGGCTAAAATCGGTGGAGAGGAAGTTAAAACGAACTGCGATATTGCACTCCGCGGCGCCATTTACACCCGGAGTCCAAATAACCGAGAACCCGTCGAAGGAAGCGGTCTCGAGTTCGATACGAGTGCGCTTATCATCACCCTCGGCGGGCTGCCCAGCCTCGACATACTCGACAGCTTGTAGCTTACCGCCCCGTTGGTGCGCCTCATTAGTCCCTCGGCCCTCTTTCCATAAACTCCAACAGACGCCCGGCTTTTGCCGTTGTTGGTCGTCTTCGAAGGATATGCGCACGAAAGTCCGATACTTCGTACCAGGCGCGATGGGTAAAGTACTCGCTGTGTCAATTACTGCTAGTGAGTATGCTTGTCCTTTGTTTAAGTATGTTACCGGGATTTCGTCCGCGTGTTTGATCATCGCCGTCGGCGCGTTTAATGTCGAATGGAAACGGAACTTATCAGCCGAAGGGGGTAACAAGTGGGTCATAGGCGCTCCAAAATGTCTATGTTGGAAACCGAGCATATTAGGTGGTGATTGCGAATGGAATGTAGCTCCCATCGAGCCCATGTGTTCCTCGTGGCTATCCGAGTCGAGAGGTGATCCATCGTGGTCCATCGTCTCGTATCCGGTGTCCTGATGCACGAATGATGAAGGCGCAAACGAAGGTTGGGGAGGAGTCGGCTGGATGAACGGGTTGTAAGGCTGTGGAAAGTGGTGCGGCGGCACACCCTGGTGGAACTGGGTAAGGTCTATCATGGCCGGTCCGGCCTGGATGGCGCCTTCGCTGGTTGGAAGCGACAGCGGGGTGCCGAGTCCCATCCCCAGGCCCATTGAGGGAGTATGCAAGTCACCAGCTTGCGAATGGTAAATCGTATTGGTACCGCCGGGCGTGGGCGTGTAGTAGCCCGGCGGTTGGTTTGCGAAGGTACTAAAAGAGAAGGAATTGGGATCCATCAACGAAGGTGTGAATCTCCATTCCGCGCCTGAAGCCCGTGGCGTGGGATCCTGATCTCGGTATACATCTTGAGTTGTGCTTTGATGTCTAGAATGATTTCGGGTTAGCTTTGTGATTTTTCCCTTACTATTTCGCTGATCCCTATCTAGTAGTAGGATCGTGGGTATTAGTGCTGCAGTGGTATTCGAGCTGGGGGTCAGCGGAATACCCCGCGCTCGAACTGTCGAAGCTTCCCCAAGATGCGCTTGCACCGCCTCACACCCAGATTTATAGATGCCGTCATAAGAGATAGATGATGAGTTAAGAGATACTATGCGCCTAGATGAGTCTGAGAGAGATCGCAACATACGGTTCTGGACCCGGCGCAACAAGAACCGAGTTATCAGCAGTCACAGTGGTTTGCGCTGGCGCTCCCGAAGCCGTAGATGAGGCTACCACCGAGACCTCGGGAAATTGTTGTCGGAAGTTGGCAAGCAATTCATCGCCAGGCTTCTGTGTACTAGTCCTAGACAAAACGCGAACGTTGTTAGCAAGGTGGAGCGAGGATGAGGAATTGTCGCACATAGACAAGGTATAAGGCATCAACGGGATTAATCATGTCATTTTCCCACGGACGCCTGCCAGCGAGGTATTTGCATGCAAGGGCTCAAGGTAGTTGGTGCTGGTAGTCGGTGACCGGAATCAAGGAGAACTCACCTTTGGCGAAACATCTGGAAAGTACTCAAACGGATGCCGTCGCAAGACAGCGATACCGACGGATTTTCAATATGGGCCTAAAATGGGAATCCTTTTAAGGGATTAAGACTAGCGGGTGAGTTGGAAGCATGCGAACCATGTAAACCATGTGAACCATGCGAGCTTTAGGAGATCGACCCAAAGCGGCCCAGGCAAAAGACGGCGCAAAGTAATAGAAAGGTCCGCGTGTAAGTCGTTTTGAGCTGGTGGCTGCGCTTACGTGCGTTGGTGCTTTTTCGTGGGCTTTTTCGTGGGCTGTTGACGTTATGCGATGGAAATATCGTGGAAGTCCAGAAGGGGGGAACGGCACGGCGCAACGTCTAGAACGATCGTGAGGAAGGGGGGGTGTTTAGATTGGGGTGGCTTGTGTCAGAGTAATGAATTCGAAGAGGCGGTAAAAAAAAAAAGAAGACAGGTGAGTAGCGAGCGGATTGGGATTATGTATATGAATAGAAGCTGATTCGATAGAAGGGTGACCTGGTAGTAATATAGTACAGCTCACTAAAAGATTGCGTAGTGGGTACTTGGACTTTAACGTGTTCCAGGTGGAATTGGTGGTACTTGTAGGAAATTCGCAACTTGAGTCTTCATCGAAGTCCAAATAGTCGAATCCCTCTTTCTGTCTTATTGTTTTTTCTTGTCTTTCTTTTTTGCTCTCTCCCTCTCTGCTGGTCTCTGACTCCGACTGTTATGCTGGCCCGACCCGGTCCAGTTGGGTATCCTTTAGTAGATATATATATGTGTGTGTATGTCTGTGTGTAAAGCTTTGGAGCTTTGTGTGTGCGTGTGTATGGTTTTTGTATGTAGTAGCTAGGGTCCTGTCAGGGTATAGAGACTCGCGGCGGTAGTTGGTGGTGGTAGGTGGTAGACGATGGTGGCGGCATAAATCAGAAGAGGTATGTGGTGTAAGTGACGGCGCTGGCGGGCTATGTTATGTATGTATGTGATATGTATGTAGAGGTATGGGTATGGATCAATGTGGTATGGGTATGACGGGTATGGATATAGCTATGTATGGGTATTGGTATGGGTCGGTGAGATGCGAATAGAAGATATGATGAAGACTGTGTGGATGAGTGGATGAGTGGACTAGAAGCATAAGAGGTTCGGACGAAAAGAGAAAGTACAAGAGTACAAGACACTGCGGAAGCTAAGAAAAGAGGTAGGCTCGACTGAACCTCCAGAGCACGACTGGGAAGGAGGGGCGTGTGGTTTTTGGGCTTCGCTACGTAGAAAGAGGGGGGTGTATTTCGAGAAAAATGTCCACCTTAGCACCGAAGAAAGATAGACGCTGCGCAGAATCTCTACGTACCGCGCAAGGCCGTAGAAGTACATGCCTACATCCATACAGACACATCCATTCAGGCCGGGCGCTAGATACAGTATACATCTTTCTCGTCCGAGTGCCTGCCCAGGTATCGTAGTAGCAACTCCGTCAGAGGGAGGGTCCTGGTCTCTTTGGGTTGTGCATGAGCAAAGTATTAGCTTGATATGATCTCTGTTATTGACCACGGGGGGGTTAAAGATGACTGGGAGGACGTCGCGCGATTGAAGCAACAATACAAAAATTAGTGGGCATGTGGAATTTGGGACTCAAGCATCTACAAGGTACAAAAACCACCCACTTTAGCTAGCTTATACATTGGGTACCTTCTTTCATAGTAAAAAGTCGAATAATGGGAAGGGGTGATAGTCCGGGGCAAATGCAACAGCGACTGATAGATCTAGGAACCTCTATTCCGAGTCCCTTGTACCTTACCCACAGCGTACGGTACGTACCGGTACATGGAACCCCCTGAAAAGTCGCCCCCTCTAACCCCCCCTCTTCCGTGCTGCAAGAGTGGGTGCTGGGGCTTTGGGGCTTGTCGTCTACAATCCACCGCAAGTGCAACTACGAAGTGCAAACTAGGTGCGATGGCTGTAATGCTGTAATGCATTTCAATTGATGGACCTGACCTGCCTGACGTCCGCGGTTGCTGATGAAGCAAAGTACGTACCCCACGGAGTCTAGCCCGGATCATGGGTGTCGAAGGATACACAAAATTGATGCAAGGTCCAACCCTAAAAGGCTTCGCGAAAGTCATCGCGCCTTATGGTTATTGCTCCGTCCTCTCTCTCCCCTTTCTCCATATATTGTATGTGGGTATGCTCTAATAAAAGAGTCGAAACAGACGTCTTTAAACGATGTCCTTTCGTAAATGCATGTGAACCGAGTTGTTCGCTTTGGGTTCTAAAATAGTATACTAAAGCCTTACATAATATTCGAGTATAATCTTTTCTTACGAGCACTGCGTAGCCCTTGGCCCTATAGTAAAACATTTAATGCACTACCGCATGCAACTATACATCGTGATGTTAGCAAATATGGTAAAAAGGAAACTTAGGCCTTCGCTTCTGTCTCTCCCCTGCGGCTGAGCTAGATTGAGATGCGGCTAGCATGGGATTGTCGGCTTGTTCGATTACCGCATGCTTACTGTTTATGTCCACCATTCAGCTAACTTAGCATAGCATTTGCACTCTAACGGTCGTGGTTGTGGTGTACGTCTATGTATGTATGTACGTTTGCGGCACTTTCAATATCTTCCTTTACTACTACCGTATTTTGCGACTATGAAAAGGAGATATTTCCTCATGGAGCTGTAGACGACGGGAGACAAAAGGGGGGATCGGACAGAGTGGGTTCGTGATGTTATGTAGATGCTGTGGTGTTTCGTTTAGTCTAGTCCTCGGAGACGCAACGCTACCTCGTCTCTGCATCTTATGCCGGCCAGAACTATAGGTTTAGACCACTCGGAAAGTTTACTTAATAGTAATGCATGTTATGCTTCGTCCGTACATATCTATCTCTTACGTATTCCAAGTCTTCAATATGCATAGAAAATCCAAATAAGAGTTCGTATCAAGTTAGTTCAAAGCTTGACAGATTTTCTACGTGGTGATAGGAACATTTTCTATTCTTAAACACTTAATGAATTCGACGTCAGCTATTCGCTTATCTAGGTAATTGTGTAAGTAAATTAATCAAGCTCGGAAAGAATTGAAGATGAAGATAGTACCGTATAATATATAATCATTCTGTATTTGCATTGTGGGTTCTCATCTAGGTAGATTTGCATATTCGCTTAATACATTTCTAAGTTTAACTGCCAGTAAGTGCATGGGTAATGGTTAAATAGAACAACCTTATAGCAGAAGATAATTTTCTCATTGATTCTTTTATTAAGTGGAAAATATTCCATACAACCTCTGAACCGTTATCCTTCTCCTGAATAGATTGTTATCTATTTCGGCTGTGGTGACCGACCTAGAAACATTGTCAAATTGAAGGTGTTAAAGAGGCGAGAAAACTATCAGCCCCTATTCAAAGGAGTTAAGCCTTTTAAAACCCGCAACAAGGGCTATGCCTTGGTAAGAAACAAGGCATTATACGTAGTCTCAAGTTCGGTAATGAACAGCCGGACAGGCCACGGGAGTTGCTCCCGCATGTTCGTCCCGGTATCAGACGGGCACGCCGTTTGGTGTCACATTCGCTTGATCTGTCTCCCATTTTGCTTATAAGTCCGCGCGGGCAATAAGACAATTATCGTCACACCCACGAGGCGGTCATCACTAGCAGCAGCATGTTTCGTGGGGGAGACCTCAGTCGATTCACTACTAGTGCGATTTCGATCGACCTTTACCAGACTGAATTCTAGACGGTCAGGTAACTAACTAAATGACTAATACAAGCGCGAGCAACTAAATAATCTAACATCGTCGTTTTCTGCTGTGGCCCTCCTATCTAATCTTTTTCTATTTTTTTTTTCATGAGCTGATCGACGCGTGGGCATGTCTTACACCGCCAGGCCTATTTTGCGGGCACTGGCAGAGGCTGAACGATAATTATGTATGTCTTTCCGCCAGAAGAATAGGCTAGACTAACTTGGACTTGAGCGATAATTGTCTAAAGGGAATCCGGGAAAGTCTAGTCGGGAATGACGTCGGATGGTAGCGGCTGGCGCTATCATGGCGTCTGCAGTCTTCCAACACACTGGGACCAGTCTGGGCTATGACCCAGGTGGACAAGTAGATTATAGGTAGTAGTTACTACCAAACTACATGGTACTGATTACTTACAATAATCGGCGTATACATAAATAGACAATTAGGCGGCATGACACAGTATACGGATCTCTAACTGGCAAGAACAAACCGATATATGAAATAAGCGTATTGATTAATAGCGAGTCGTTTAAGGACAACGATAATAGATACTCGTAAAAGAAAAGTGACAGAAAAACAAGCTATTTTCGCTACCGCTGTTGTCTTGCTGTATTGCGTAGCATGATCAACATCAGAAATTCCCTAGCGAGAAAGATTGAAAGATTGACAGCTGGGGATTTTGGCACAGATCGACCCCCGTATTTATTTATAAGAATTGAAATGATTGGGTGGAAATGGGCATCAATGGAGATTCCCGCGGCGCTGCTACATCACGTGCTCAGTGACGCGCTTGCGCTTGCTAGTGTGGCTTGACAATATCAATTGATTTTACCATTTCCCCTATTGCAATTGGATGCGGTTGTGCCACATCTTTCCGCCACACCAGGAATGCCGCCATTAAAGCAGCCATGTACAAGTACGAGTATATGGCAACACCAAAGAGTACACGTACTTACCAAAATGGTCTACTTATCCTAAGCAAATTGCCATTCCCTTTTCTCTGCTTACCTCTTTCCTCTCCTCCCCGCCCGTTTTTCTCCGTTCGCTAGTGGAGTCCGGTCCCCCGCTTCGCCCGGTCAATTTTCCACAACTCTCCTTTCGCATTTCGCAAACCGACAGCCTATAGCGACTATTCTATTACAACCCTTGGAATAATTGGACGTCTTATTCTCCAACTCAATCCTATTTGGGCCTTTTTTCCCGTCACTACTTTTGGGATTCGTCATAGGTCGGTCTAATTGAACGAAACTAAACAAATCATCACGAAAAGGGATTGGAGTTAGAGGGCGATGCATTCATGCAAAAAGGATCCAGAGCCTAGAGCCTGGAGTTTACCTATTCGATCCTAGCTGCAAGAATCCACAATCTTGACGTCATGATTGAGAGTCAGCGAATTCTCGTCCACGTACGTTTATGGGCCTACCACACGGCGTCTACCATTTCTACCTAACACCAAACACCAACTCCAACTCCAACTCCAAAAATGGTATTTGTCCGAAGAGAATCGAGCCTCGGACCTTACTCCTTGTTTAAGATCTTCCACATACTAGTATTACACAAAGATTTGCGCTCGTAAATACATAGCTGGCCTTCCAGGCATGCCTAGGTCTACAAAGTCATGCGCCCAATAAGGAAATTGGACAACGTCCCAGTCTCAATTCGGTCGAAGTACAATTAAGTACACAAGAGGCTCTGAGATGGCAGACGTAGGTACCTACCTTGGTCGTAGTAGGTATCGTATCATTCTCGGCACCGGCCATATTTTACGAAAGAATCGGTTCTCTCTCCGAGCGCACCGTCCTACATGTCACGCGGCATGAAAGAAAGGGATGGATGCCGCCAATGTCGCCAAAGTAGCGATCAAACCGTTAAGTGACTTCTGTGCGCTTACAAGCTTACCTACTACTAAATAATCGTCCTTCACAACCATCCCACGCGGTTAACCCCAGGTCATCCTCCAATGGAACCCTGGTATCTACTCGCACTTCGCAGCATACCTAGCAACTTTTACTGCTTCTCGCGCACGTGTGCGGTATCAATTTTTGCGAAATCCAGACTCCCAATCAAGCTTAAATCCCAGACCTTCCTTAATCAGATAGCACTGTCTAATTACTTCCATGCCTTACATGCTACCCACGAGCTTTGTTGGACCAGGCAGCCCGGGCTCGATTGTGGCGAAGCTACGCCTAACGAATTCGGTTCCGAGTTGCACTCCCTGAAGAGAGTAGCCGCCGGCTGCCAATAGAAGCAGTCCCGCACAAATTACACAGTTTACCTTCCTCGAGAGTGAATTCATAAATCAATAGATCCGTACCTGACAGGGCGTCAATCTGCCGTTCCGGAAATGAGCAGAGAGTGGTACACGATACTCATTCCATGGAAGCGATCTAGTTGTGCATTCATATGCACTTTGCACTACACACATTGCCTAATTGTATACCTATCTAGGTATCATACAATACGCGTCCTTTATTAATTGTCGCCAAAAATATCTAAGCATTCCACGTTATCGGGTAAGTACCCGAGATACATAATATCTTGGTGGGTGAAAATCAGTCGGAGCAATATGCTCTGTCGACAATATTTTCGACGTCTCGACCGACGGGCATATACATACTAACATTTACGGACCGCCAAGAAAAGAAGATTGTTCAGATTACTTTATTTGCCTATGTAGATCGATCCCGCAGCTTATGGGAATTGATCTTCCCCACAACATCTCAGCCGTACTACTCAGCGACCTCTATGTAGCATTCGGGTCTCACTTCCGTTTAACAGCCGCACTGATTTGGAGAGTAGATAAAAAAATCATGTCCCGAACGTCAGTGCCGGTAAATACTTCGTAAGTTTTTATTATGGCAAAACAACAAACCATGTCATCGGTCAAGTTTTTATGTGGCTTGAAGATGAAGGGATAGGGGACTGCATACCGTGCTTGGGCCTCTAAGTGTCCCTTTCGTTTCCCCGCGGTGAAGGCACTAAGGACGTGTGTATCCACCTAGAGGTGCATATCGGCACATTCAACGGTCGCCGGGAGTCGTTCCGTAACGTCGCGTTACTTACTTGTGGCGCGATTATGTGTAAAATAGTTCGTCCCGGCCTCAATTCTGACCTCCTCGTTCGATTTCGAGGGCAGGGTGAATCTCCACTGTCTCACATATTTAGCTGTGTTTTATCATCGTCGAGCCTAGCAGTCTAAGGTAATGTTCGCTCGGGATCGACGCGACTCGTCCGGGTTATCATGCTTTCACCGCTTCGCTGCACGAACAGTCTTCGACCGTGCTCTTGTAACCCTTCTTACAGGGAGTTTGCATGCTGTGCGACAGGCTCAACTCTCTACAAGGTCAACAAATCGATAATCGTCGACGTGGCATAGGCCACATTGACGTCTTGCATCGGACTAGTCTCTACATGAAACAGAGGCTCTCCCAATAACAGATCGGATTGTCCTAGATGACTAAAGCTACAGCGCTATCTGATGAGGCCCATGCAGCGAGGCTGCGCTAACATCGCCAGATAAATATCCCGACTGGTTCGCTGGAGAAATCCTAAAGAAACCCACAGTATACTATCGATATCATCTGATAGGTATTGTGGTTCGCGTCTGAGCTCCTTCGACCAATGCAATCGACGTATATAAGAGCATATGGCCATGACTGCATATTATACTCGAGGAAGATTCCTTAATAGAATCCCTCAGCTCGAGTTGTAGTGCTTTAGTGCCTATAACAACCCTATAATCGACCGGCGCTATATCGGGCTTTGACACCTTCGGTGGATGCTAGCCACATTATCACGTCGGTCACTACCCAGGTAATACTTATAGCCTTGATGTGCAGTATGTCCGGCTCATTATCGCGTTCGAAAGGGGTTCGTGTGGCTTACCTGACGGACTCGTTGGGTCGGAGTCAGCTGTGTTCCTATCGTTCCCTTAGCCACTTTCGAATGTCTGCTTCGCTATTATCTTATGCGCCAGCCGAATTCTATGTCTGTTTTGCATGCCAAGCTTTACAATGCAACATACCCTCCACACTTACCTCTGTGCTAAATTCCTAACGGGACATTGGCTCATCCGTACCGGGTTCAAGGTCACATCATCGGCCGAGCGTGCTGTAGTAATGCGACTTCCGTCCGTTACTGTTTTCCCTTTTGAGCGCGGCTTCGTCAGCCGCCCATCGTGGTTGGTGGTCGGATATCCCTATGTCCGCATACTGACGATTTGGTGATGTATTGTCCTCGGGCAACGCCGTGCCTATCGAGTAACGCAATTGGTGTAAATGAGGCACATCGACCCCCAACGACTTTCGCATATTCCCGGTTCCTCTTTGACTTATTGACGACTCAGGGCGTAAGGCCATGTGGCTAAAATTTCCTACGGGCCAGCATGTCATAGGGCACGACAATAGGAAAATCGACGAGATCTACAGATCTACCTCGTGTCGATAACCGGACGGGGGCATGTTCTGTAGATCTGCAAAAATATTTCCTCGAGGGAACTCCTCGTTTTTTAATTCAATTCGCCTCGCCCGCTGTATAGCGCATAGCTGTCAAGGCTGTATAGCTATTCTAAGAAGAAGCATTTTTCGGGATATCCAATGACGGCGCCAACTCCGACTTCTGCATGAAAGTAGAACCCGCTTTAAGGAAACTTGGCAGCACGTTGCGCCCCTCCCTGTCAGATTCTTTCGGGGCCCCAGTCCTATATTACAATTACTCGGTAACTTCCATTACGAGAAGTACGAGATGTCATCAAAGTTATCAAGGTTATCGAACTTCCAAGGTTCGTCCAAGGTTCGATGTCTAAAGATAGTTAAGCTACCCGCCCGGCCGAGAAGCCCTGTTCGGAGGGTTGCACCGGCGCGAACCCCGGAAAGGAGTTCTCTCTGATTTTTGACGATGCGCCGTCCCTGGAAGGACCTCTAGAACCTCCAAAGGAGACGGAACCGACCTTGGCCCCAACTGGCCCCACGGATGCGAAGGACGGACTATCGATTTTACGTCGCATTCCATACACCCCCATGTAGTAAATCCCTCTACAGGCCCCAGGGTTAGCTTGGTGTAGAAGCGTGCTGCTAGGTATGTGAAGGAGAACACTGTGCCGTCAAGCCGCCTCCTGTACCTGGCCTTTATAAGCGTTGCTTATAGGGCCATCAAGCGCTAACGCTTAACCGGTTACAGAGGATCGCAGCTAAACAACTACATTATTCTACCCCTATCCCCTAAACGTTACCCACGGCCGAGTCGTTTGGCGGTTCTCCGGCGGCTATCTGGCAGTCTAGAATCCCAATTCTTTGCTGCACCCGATAGCGAGGAAATCCCCAGTTTTGATCGTAGGAATCCCTAACTTTGATCAGTGATCACCCATCTCATCCATACAATAGCAGTAGAAGCATCGAAGCCTAAGGGGAATTCCTTTCGGGCCTACCCGACTTTCCTCCCGATCGCTCTCATCCTTGAGTCGATTATCCACTCCACCGCCGCCCCCTTTCAAGCCATCCCACGTGCTTGGGACGGATGTTTTGCTTACCTCGAACAATAACTGCGATGTTAGTGTTCGTTTTGATGCTCGAATTGTTTTGAGCAGTTTATGGGAAACCCCTTCACGGCCACGCGGTTCCGAACCGACCCTCAGGGTCAAGGGTGCGACAAATTCAAGCATAACCATGACCACGGGATGGGGCTAGGACCCCTTAACGCCCATGATATGATACCTCGTCGCGTCGCGTAGCTTAGGCGCGCTCGAGGACTTTTTTTTTCCTTGAACGTCGTGTCGTCGTCAAAAGAAGGGAAAAAAAAAACAATAAAAGGGCCTAACCGGGCGACGACTCGCCAATGCATGAGACCTCGTGTTCAACGGTATGTTGGGCCCTTATTCCGTCATCCCGCTGTACCAAACAAAACTGTTCCTGCGCACGGGAATCCCTCCTCATGCGCGCTTGCATCATCCCGTAGGGCGCCGGGGCGTCTAAAGAGCACTGCCACACCGACCACGACAACGGCTCTGCCGATCATTGCCATTTGGGCGGTATGGGGGCCGGGCATATTTGCCGGAACTGTCGCTAGGGGCCTTAACAGACTACCATTATAGGGATTTATTGATTTTTCTCCTTTCTTTCTGGAAGCTCTCCAACGTCTTTTTCTCCGCGACCCCGGCCAGGACCCAAGAATGGCAGAAATGGTCTTCTTTGCGGATTCTTGCTCACACGTGCGTTTCTCACTGCACCGCTTGGGGGTAGCAAGGGAAGCTAGCTGGGCCCTGCATGATCGTACGATGTAACCGTAGATTTGCCAGGTCCCAAGATACTGTTTAGTTCTCTGCTCTCACTCGAGGAAACCCTGTTATAGTATACCATTATCTCGAAAGATCGACACAACTGAATGCTATTCCCAGCCTTGCCAGCCGCTCGGTAGTCCAACACGAGATATCACGCCGTCGTCGACTATGTTGTCGACTGGCATTTTGCCTTGTTTGCGCCGCATACACAATATAGCTTACTGGCTTGCCGGTTCGTATGCAGATAATGAGATTCGGCCCTTGTAAGACTGTTAGCTTGGGATTAAGTGAGGTCGTAGTCGTCAGCGACGCATTGTACTTCTACGCTTGTACCGATACAGACGCCTACAAACTTGGACTGCAACTTGGACCCGGCTTATAGGAACCGCCATGGGTACCATGGGTGTGATCTTACTACGCATACTCCTAGCCATGGTGATAGCATCGTCGACCTCGTCAGGGGGTCGATCTATTAGATGACAAGGCGCTTAGAAATCCACGTTCCTGAAGATCTCATGGGAAGTTCCTTCGAGAAAACTTGGAATTAGATCAATAGATGACATGACAATATTGATTACACTCTCGTGTTCAACGTGCAGGAACACCACGAGTCTACTGAGAGCGAATGGATGATATTTTCATCCCATCTTTGACTCGGAGGCAACGGGGTCACTGCCGAAACCTGTCGGCTCTGCGTACGAATGCCGTCGCTTAGGTGCCGTCGCTTAAGAAAAGGGGTAGTGGATGCCCAGAGGCAGGCACAGGCAAGACAAGCAGGCTGCAAAGTCCTAGGGCGAATGCGTGGCCATCGTGACCCCATCACCTATCCCTTTCAGGACAGAACGTGCACCAACTTTACCCCGAGCGCGGGATAGAATCAAGTTGGCAAGACCCAAACTCGTGAACAGATTCCCCATTCGGACCTGCTCGGTGACAACACGGCAACTAGGTGGTATCATATGGATGTGAAGGTAGTAGTCGTTAGCAGTAGTTTAGAAGTAGTATGTATGTGAATATACAGTGCTTAAGCGCTAGGAGTTATAACCCGTTCGTCAAAATAGGCGAGGCCTTGATGAGGCATAGCATCGCGGTATCAATACAGAGGACTAGACCCAATCCATAGAGTAAATCCGGTTCTGCTATAGCATCACGAACACGCCATTGCCGACTGCCTCCAAACTAGTTCCGGCAGTCCCAGTAGTCTTCTAGATCCGACGCCGGTAGATAGACAAACAAGAAACAGGAAACAAGAAACGAGAAACAAGTGATGTTTGTACATAGGTAGGTAGATAGAAAAAAATAATGTAGTGAATGCGTGACTGCATGAGCGATGCGTGAAGCAACGTGTGATCATGAGGCATTTTACACAAGATCAACGGAACCATCTTCATCCTCATCGAGTAGTCCCAAGCCGCTGTCATACTTCCGCTTCTTCTTTCCCTTGCCCGACTTCGCCAGTGCGCCAGCGAGGTAGGAGCCAGAGCTCAGGGGACTGCCCTCAGGCGTCGTAGTTTCGCCCTCTCCTTCTTCCCCTTCACCGCTGCTTCCAGAATCAGCACTACCGCCGCCGACAGCGACACTCCTCCTTTTCAAACCACTCCGACCACTGTCCTTCGTAGGCGTAGCCAAGAACTCTGCACTCATCCTCAACACCCTCTCGAGCTCTACCTTCATCGAATCAACCGCCGCCGTAGCCCTATTCCTCTCCTCATCCACGCGCCTGCTCAACCCCAAGTTCTCGACCCTAAGCCGCTGCACCATCGAGTGCGCCTCATGCAGACTGCGACTCACATCCTCGATGCTCCTCCTCAGCTCCAACACCCTCGCATCCCTAACCGCGAGCGCCGTGCCGTGATACTTATTCAGCGCCCTCATCTCGCACGCCTTGCGCTTCTGCAGATCCGCCAGCTGCGCCTTGAAAGCCTCGGCCTGCTCCCGCACCGCCGACAACTTAGCCTCGAGCTTCGCGGCCCCGGCTCTCGTACACTCGACCTCGGCCTGCGCGCCCGCCAGCTCGGCGCTCAACCGCGTCGACTCCGTCCTGCTCTCGTCCTCCATCCGCTGCACGAGGCCCTCGAGCTCCGCCACATCTCTCCGGTACCCCTCAGCCGCGCCCTTGAGGCGCTCGACGCCGACCTCCAGGTCCGCAATCCTTGCATCCCGCTCGGAGAGCGCGGCCCGGTCCTCCTCGCGCTGGCGCCGCATGTGGTCCATCGCGTCGACGCGCGCGCCGAGCTGTTGCCTGAGCGACAGCTCGAGGGCGTGGTACTCATCGATGGCGTCCTCGTCCTCCTTGACCTGGCGCGCGAGGTCGCGCAGGCGGACCAGCACGAGGTCGAGGACCTGGGCGCCGCGCGACGACAGCGGAAGCGTCAGCTCGCCCGGCGTCAGGTACTCGAGCTCGAGGCGCGCGGAGCGGAAGGCGCTCGTCAGCGACGTGATGATCTCGCTTGCGTCGCTGCCCGGGAAGCCGAGGCCGCTGAGCGACGTGTTGAGGTCGAGCAGTGCGGCGGTCCGGTCTGATAGCGATTGCAGGACCGTGTCGAGGTGGGCTTCTACGTCCATCGTTGTTGGCTTCTCTTCTGACTCTGTCGGGGTGCGGACCGCGCTGAGCTTGTCTGTGATGCGGGACTTGAAGGCTTCGTGGGTCTCGAGGACTTCAGTTAACTTGGTTAACTCGAGACGCAGAGACCCTAGCTCGGCTTCGAGCGCTTCTTTCTCTTCTGGGTCCGGGAAGGTGAATGATGTTTGCACGCCCATGTCGGCTTGCATCCCAACCCCGGCGTGAGATTGAGGCGTTACGGGAGCGCCTCTCCGCATGGAACACGGGGTCGTTGGGATCGTTGGGCTGGTGCAAGGCGGCGTGGGGAAAGACGCCGATGCGCGGTTCTTCGATGGTGTGCTGCACACCAGATCCGCCATCGTAGTGTCCCCGAAGCCGTCGTCGTCGTCCATATAGCTATCGGAGAATGGGTCCCTCGCAGCCATTGTCCAGTCGTAAGCCTGCGTCTGGTCGGGATCGGGGCCAGATCCAGACCCGGAGGATCTACTGCGCAGTTCGTTCCTAAGCGAATCGATCTCGTACTCCAGCTCCATGATACGACCAGTGTCTTGAGCTACGGTGGTGGAATTTTGCAGCCTCTCGATCTCATGGTCCTTCTCCGCGAGCTCGTGCTGCAGGCGCTCTAGCTCGGCCTTCTGGCCCTGCGTGCGCCGCCGCTTCTCCTGGGTGATAGTGTTCATCTCTTCGCTTAATCCGTTTCGACGGATGCGCCGCTTGACGCGATCGTCGAGGACCTGGCGTAGTGAGAGAAAGCGTATTTCGTTGCCGCTGTTTCCATTGCTATTATAGCTTAGTTCGTCCTCTTCACCTTCTGAGTTGGACCTCCGACTAGTTGGTGCCGAGTGTCGTCTTCGTTTTGGCGATGGAGCAACACCGAGGGTTGTGCGGCGGACCATGGGTGTTAGCCCGGTTGTCGAGGCCGCATTATGGTGTTCGATCTCTGGGCCCGGGTCTGAGAACCGGACTCGCTTCTTGGATCTGGGTTTAGTTGGGGTCCTTAAACTTGCTGTGGCCGTTTCCAACCGCGAAAGATCCGAAGGCGCTGCCTTTCCAACGCTGAGCCGCGGCGTGCGACGAAGCGCGATGGGAACATCTCGTTCGTCTCTCATTTCGTAGTCGTGATGGTTGTCGGCCTTGTAAAGGGACAACCTAACGCGATACTAATATCGGTTCCAGGTAGGTAAGCTTACAAAGTTCCTCAATTCGTCGAATGCAGTGGAATATGAGTAAGTCCAATAGGATGTTTTACCAGCACATAAAACCCTTTTAAAGGTCGCGTCTCGGTCAACCCCAGTGCTGTAAGTAAACAAGCATACCATCTATGTGGTTCACTTAGTGGGGATGATCCGCCCACCATATGCATTGTTTACATATTTCCTATCGTAGCACATAAGCATAACTCCAAAGTGCCCCGCGATCTGATATTTGGGAACCAATGAGAGCCAACGAGAGCCAATCATTCTTTGTTTTGCAGGGGCATCAGGGGCGTTTTTAGGCCACCCGTTCCCCATTTCTCCTATTCTCCAATTGTTTGAATCTTCCTATCTCTCTGACGGAATAATTCAAGACAATTCATTAAAATGGTCCATCGCATTAAGAAAACGCGAAGGAAGAGAGAAGAGTGTGATACACGACTATAATAGTGCCGGATGTTGCCTGGGCGATTATAATAATCAGAGACTTCAACCGTTTGTTCTGACACGAATACACCAACAGACTAAGTACTCGAGATGTGAGACACTCGTATAAGCAAACGATAATTATCATAAATGTTATAACTATTCGATGGAGCAAATATAGGTAGCTATTGTACGAGATGCTTAAGCATTTAAATATGCAAATGTAGGTATCCATATCAATTGTATGGTGTGCTTGGACCTCCAGCTCCCTCCGTGAGTCATAATAGAATAAGGATCAACATGAGCGCCCATGTCACCGCTAATGAAACAATGATCTTCAGCGAATATTTTACCTTTCAACGAAGCATCGGCCAACTCTGCCTAAGTCCAATAGGCAACAGCCTCTCATGAAAATGATGGTGTTGAGGTGTTGAACTCTCGGACGGCATCAGCTCGGGACAGGAGTTCGGATAGGATAGCCGAAGTGAAACCCGCTGTGACTCTTGACTAAGCTTATCCGATATATGCCGTACTGTGGCACCCGATCAGGGTGCGCATTTTTACATATGCATGTCTAGAAAGCCACAAGCTGGAAGATGCACGCTTCGAATGGCTGAAACGCACTATGACGTTGTCACATTCTGTGCCGCGGCTTGACATGTCCTCCCGAAAGGATCGGGAGTAAGCCTCGGATGCGGGGTTCCGGAGCCGATCGACGAGTAGAGGTCGGTCAACATGGCCATATTGATGATAGTTGAATGACATTGGACGATACTGGTGATGCCGTATTACTTCTAAGGTAGTAAGTGTACGTCTCTTTTAGAACGAGTATATCATGTTAAAGATTCTGGTCATCAGATCCCTCTAAACAACATGAGTGGTAGAAGGTTGGTTCAAGATATTGGTCGGCCGCTTGCACAGGTGGGATAGGAAACCAATCACCATGTCGGAACTCAAACATCGTAAGAGTTCGGGCGTTATAGATGTTGAACCTGAATCTGGTGTTGGCCAAAGAATGGGCAGACTCCATCTCTGCTGCTCGAAACATTGACTACGTGAGGTCAATGCGAAAATTATGTTCCACCAACATCTCTCTTGGAGCTATGGCCTTGATTTATGATCTTTAAATGTTCAGCGAATAGACACTTCAACAGGTTATTGGTAGGAGACTATCGAAGTGAGAAGAGGGAATAACCATGTGAATGACCGATGCCCTTTTGTCGGATTTTCTGGATTGCATACAGGTACTATTCTAATGTCATGTCGAGTTTACATAAAATATAGGTAGGTACCTAGTCTCCTAACCAGTGGTTGTTAAGAAGAGTTTTGTGGTAATACGAGGCTTATATTCCTTTTATAAGACAGTCGTTATACCAAGTAACCTATAAAGGGGTTACAAGAAGAGTGAATACTGCACAGTTTGTGTGACAGTTAAGATGTTCAAGCATTTGGAAACTTTAGAATGTTGATAGGTAACAACTGAGCTGTTAGCCATGGAATCTTGCGCTAAGTTAGGTAGGTAACTATTTGGATACTTGGTTGGTTCTTGGTGAGTAATATTAACTTGCGGTTACATACTATTCACCACTTCCTTCATAAGGAACATCCCATCATGAGATTATGTCATACCTAGCACATGAACTATGAATCTTGTTGACTTCAGAAAAACCAAGATTTTGAAGTAATACGGTGGTTTCGAAATCAACATTGCATTATATCGTTTAATGTCTTGAGACTAATGTCATTCGACTCCCTATAGAACATCCCATTCACTCGGCAAGTGGATCTGTCATATAAATCCTGGCTAACGAAACTTTGGGTCTAGCCGAGGTCGGGATCCGTTCTCTTATAATCAATAAATTTCTGATTATTATTTCGGGACATCCAACCCTAGCGTTCTTTCGTTTCGGGAGCGAAGAATGATACTTTGACAAAGGGAAAAAAACGGCAATAGACCTACCTCCAGGCGTAAGAGACAACCTTAGGTAGTATATCGTTCCTCATCGCAGGCCCCGAGCAGTCCCCACTATTTTCGGTTCCGTAGAGCTTCCCGTCGACCTTCCCTTTGAAGCGTTAGCGTGTACCGAGATAAGATGGCATTACGTGTATAGCTTTTTCAATAGCTTTCAAGCTTGTAACCAAGGTTGAATTCTGCAAAAAGCCCTTAAATGAACAGAATTTGTGACGCTTACTTACAAAGAACATTTGCAAGAGAGCTGAAAGAAACATAATCGAAAATATATTTTCCTGACAAACGAAAACTTAATAAGGGCGGAGATAGGTCTTACCCCCCTCGGCTGCTCGCGCTTTTCGGCTACAGCTCGCGGCCTGCTTTCGCGAGGGTTCCTATGTAGCATCGGGATTTTTGCAGGGGGTCGTGAAAATATGGATAGAATGGGAATTCTCCCGCACGAGATCTGCCGCCCAATCTGACGGGGCTACATACTATGGATGCATGGGTCGTAAAGGACGGGCCTATAGCGTAGCTGGGAACCAATGAGGTGATATGACTTTTTGGTTTTGTAGTAATAATTTTGATAACTTTCTCACTTCTCCAAATGCACAGTCTGCAAGGGGTAGCTACCCCCGTTACCGTCGCAGCTTACCGTCTATCCAAGACCCTTCTTTGCTTCCGATGGTTATTAATCAAGACCGCCGGTGTGTAGGTACCTCAGCTTAGGCAAAATTGGCCGCCCAATTACCTAGGATGACTTTAGTGCTACGGTGATAGGACTTTATGGCTATTATTTGTAAATTATTTTTCTATTGCTCCGTGCTGACTCGCTGTGACTCAACGCATCCCTATGAGAACTTCCTCTTGCTTTAAAACTTGCTTCTAGACAGGTAGCTCCAAGCTTTCCCTGAGAATTATTATTACAAGTCTTGTACTGTTGCAAATTAGTTTGTCTGCGATCTGAGATTTCCTAGGTAATTGGGTTCATTCTAGCTTCCGCCTTATAGTCGAATACGTGAGAGCCGTTAAAAAGTCTCGTGAGCCGTCCCGCGCGGCCACCGGTTTGTCGCGGGTAAACAACACCCAGAAACGGAAATAATGGACCCGGAGACGGAGCTTGGCGAAGACAAGGGAGAATCCGGACGGGTAGCGGCCCGCGACATGACCTCGCGCGAGGACTCTCTTGAGCGGGAGAAGAGTCACAGCCGACGCAGTGGTCAAAGCCGCGCGTCAATCACCTCCGACAATAGCGATCCATTGTCGCCTTTAGAATTGGCGCTCTCACCAGGCGAGGAAACATTCGAAGAGATCGCTCGCATACAAACCACCACCAGTATTGGGAGTTCGGCGTCGCGCCCGCCGGACTTTGAGGTCGTGTTCGACGACAACGACCCGGAGAATCCACGGAATTGGCCGTCGTGGTACCGGGGTTTGATCGTGTTCTCGATATCATTTACTTCCTGGGTCGTCGTATTCTATAGCACGAGCTATAGCGCTGCTATCCCTGGTTTGGTGGATGAGTTTGGCGTCTCTTCGACTATCGCGACTCTTGGTATTACAACTTACCTACTTGGCCTCGCGGTGGGCAGTCTGCTCGTCGCACCGGTGAGCGAGCTGTATGGTCGCCGACCCGTGTACATTTTCTGCATGATATGCTTCACGCTTCTTGTTATACCTTGTTGTGTGGCTACCTCATTGGCCGAAATTATAGTCGTCAGGTTCTTCGGGTATGTTGTTGAACGTCAACTAATCTATATATCCGCTGACGCGAGCTGCAGAGCACTATTTGGATCTTGCATGGTTATCAATAGCGCGGGCACAGTCGTCGATATATCAACTGAACAAACTCGGGTGAGTGCAAGAATCAGTCATGTGATCCCCTTGAGACTCAACGTCCTATTCTTAAGTAACATAGTGGCTAACAGTGAAACAGTATGTGAAACATTGTGACATATATGCGATCATGTCGCAAACAGCGTCCGGTATATATCAGAAATGAATGTTAGCTAACGTAAGCGCTTATCAGTGCTATGATCCTAAGCTTGTGGTCGATCGCGCCGTTGAATGGGCCTGTCACGTATGTAATATCATGAGTCCTTACCTCCATCAACAAGAAAATACTAACCCTCGTTATCCCAAAGCGGGCCGGTCATCGGCGGATTCGTATACCAGTACCTCGGTTGGCGATGGGACAATTGGCTCGTCCTAATTCTCGCAGGGGTCGGTACGGCCAGTATGACATTTCCCAAAGAAACCTATGCGCCGATGATCCTTAAATCGAAGACGGCACGCAGACGCAAGGAAACTGACGACGAGAGATGGTGGTGTCGCTACGACGTGAAGCTATCACCGGTCGCACTTTTGAAAGTCAGCCTGCTACGCCCGTTTGCGCTGTCTTTCACAGAGCCTATCCTTTGGTTCTTCAATGTTTGGTACGCCTCCTTGAGCTGTTGATTGATGGTATCTTCTGCTTACTCATACCAGGATATCACTCATATATGGAATCCTCTACTTGTGCTTCGTTGCTTATCCCATTGTATTTTCCGAGCATCGTGGTTGGAGCCCAGGTATCTCGGGCCTGGCCTTCGTCGGTATAGGCATTGGCACCATGATTGCGATTCTCGGCGAACCATTTTGGCGCAAGATCATTAACTCGCACCCGAAAGACCCCTTGACCGGCAGAGTACCCCCAGAAGCGACCGTGAGGGTGATGATCATCGGAAGTATTTTAGTGCCTGTAGGACAGTTGGTTTTCAGTTGGACATGTCTCCCCGGGACAATTCATTGGGCGATCCCTATCGCCTTCGGAATCCCTTTCGGGTGCGGGAACGCTCTTTGCTTTATATACGCCTCTAACTACTTAGCCGGTTCTTACGGCATCTATGCAGCTTCGGCTTTGGCAGGAAACGCTGTCATGCGTTCTGTTTTCGGCGCTACTCTCCCTCTTGCTGGACCTTCGATGTACGAAACTCTCACCCCGCAGTGGGCTGGCACGCTTCTCGGCTTGTTAGAGGTGGCGATGATCCCAATTCCTCTCATTTTCTACAGATATGGCGAGAAGATCCGCTCTAAGAGCCCCGTCATTCGCCAGATGAGGGAAGACCAAGAGAAGAACGAGCACCGGGCCGAGAAGGCACAGAGACGGAAAGCGAGACGCGAAGAAAATGCTGACATGACAGCGCTGGTGAAGGAAGATGATAATAAAAAAGGCACTGAAGACTTAGAGAAGGGCATCGCTGGATCAGGCGTTTTGGATGCGCCTCCCTTGGCAAAAGATGAGACAGCTGTGTGATGTAGCGTTATACATAATGCGATGTATGGTGTTCCACGTTCAGATCTTCAACGGTTGGCTTCACAAATGGTATAGATGGTTACTAAAGGTATGGGCTGGATATTTCAGGATGGGTGAATATATTCTTGGAATAATAAAATGGATTTGGGACCTGTGATTATTGACGAAAGATTGATAACTTGCCAAAATAGGGGTTTGTGGCTTGCTTGTTAAGGGGGTGGCAAGGAGGTGGCTTTGCTAATCAACTCAGCACAGGTTCCTCCCTTATCGCTTATCCTACCTATCTATCACATGACCCCTCCCTAGGTAGGGGTATCTACCTGCAGCCGACGGGTGTAACGTTGAGAGGATGAACCATCCATCTGCATCTCTCAACCCGTGCCAGCTTAAATCCTCCAAAAGTCGACGAGCGCGGGCGAGATTTGGAGATCGGCTCAATGTGACGGTTCTTATCTATCAGACCCCTGGTCTGTTTGCTTACACCGCTACATATCTACGCGGCCATGGATTGACTATAGATCAATGCAAGACAATAAGATAACGGAATTCCGCTGTGGCTTTGTGCATATTTTCTTGTAGATCTTCTATCTGGGTAATTGATCCATTCAACAGTCTGTATGACTTGTTCGAGGAGTAATTAATCAACACGATGTTGAAACGAACACCAACTGGAACATGGCTCCCGGCGTGGGTACCGGAGTCAACTTTGACACTCTCATTCTTGTTGTTGTTCTGTTCAACTGTTCAGTCATCTGTAAGCACAATTTCCAGCCGTAAATGCAATGGAGAGTTGTCGCTAATACACCCGCGAAAAGACTGGCGGGTATGACGGCTCTATGCTTAATGGGCTGAATATTCTGCCCAGTTATACGGACTATTTCCAATTGACACCAGCCACTACGGGGTTAAATACGGCTTCCGTCTTCATCGGTTCTACCTTAGGAACTCTCATTGCGGGCGTGTTGACTGATACGTGGGGGCGCCGTCCAACCATCTTTTGGGCGTCGGTCTTCACATTGGTCGGCGTTGCGCTTCAGACCGCCGCGCAGAACATCGCAATGTTTGTCGTTGCCCGCATCGTCCTCGGTTTTGGAAGCGCTCTCTCCGGTGTTTCCTCCGGTGTGTACTTATCCGAAGCGTTTCCTAGCCGATGGCGTACATGGGGTGTCGGATTATTGAATGATTTCTATTAGTCAGTGAGCCAATGCCAGTGGAAACTGCGAAGATTCAAGCTATTTTGAAGACTGACTGACTGGTTTTCTCTAGTGTTGGTGCCCTTATTGCCGCCGGAGTGACCCTTGGAACTGGACAATGGCAATCGACGGTAAGATCGGCAGGAACCGAAATAAGTCAACCTAAGAAGTTGTTATGGCTGACGAATGCTTAGTGGGCGTGGAGGGCACCATCCTTGATCCAGGGAATATTTTCCGTGCTTTGCATCGTCATTTTGCCTTTCGTGTATAACCCCTATAATAGAAGCTACTGCTAAATATAGTTCTAACTGGTAAACTAGACCTGAATCACCTAGGTGGCTAGTTCACGAGGGATACTTCGAATATGCGCGAACCTCGGTCGCTCAAACTAACACCAACGGCGACCCGCTAGACCCTGTCGCAATCGCCATATATAAGGAGATTCTTGACGCACTCGAGTGGGAGAAGAAAGAAGGCCGGACGATGAGTCCGAAAGAAATCTTTAAGACACCAACAGTGAGGAAGCGACTGCTCATCGGAATGTCGGCCGGACCTTTCTCCTGCATCGCCGGCAACATCATTGCTTCTTACTATCTTAATAATGAATTAACGATGGCGGGGATTTCCGATACAAATGATCAACTAAAAGCCGTTAGTGGTCCACTTTAGGAAGTAGTCGACGTAATGCTGACATTAAATAGAACGTCGTCTTGAACGTCTTCTGTCTTCTATGCAGTCTTATAGGATCGTACCTTTCTGGCAAGGCTGGCAGGAAACCCACAGCGATTATCTCTCAGACCCTCCTTATAATATTTCTATTTGTAATTGGAGGTCTAACAAAAGTCTATGGAGATAATCCTTCGGGTGCTTCTAAGAGTCTTGTCTACGGGAATGTGGCCGTCATCTTCCTCTTTCAGGGCGCATACTCGCTCGCCTGGACTCCTTTACTGTACTTGTATCCGCCGGAAGTATTCTCAGGTACGTCAAGATAATCCCTGACACCGACACAATTCGTAAATCTGAAACATATATACTAACAGTGTTATAGTTCGTCCTCCAAATTCTAGCTTTCTCTATAGGAGATATTCTGAATAGGTAGGAATTGCTAATCATATGAAACAGTATTCAATTCGAGCTAATGGTTTGGCTTTCTCATCCCTATCGCTAAATCTACTCGCGTATGTTCTATGGCTTCGAGATTACGAGGTGTTGGTTTAAATACTAACTAGAATTGCCAGATGCGTATTGGTGTATGTCATGCCCATCGGCTTGACTAACATCGGATGGAAAATGTATATGATCAACGGATCATGGGATATTATTGTTTTAGTACTTATCGTGAGTATCTGCAATCCTTAATAATTTTGTGCTGCTAACCTTGCCTCGAAGATCGTCTTTTGGATTGAGACGAAGGGACGCACATTAGAGGAAATAGATGCAATCTTCGACGGCGAAAAGCATTCTTCTGTCCCTGACGTAGAAATGGTAAGAACAGGGCAAGCCACGATAGACGTCGGCGCGATTGAGCAACAGCTTAAGTCTTGATATATGGATACCTATTGGTGCGTCCAAGGCACATAAAACGACAGAGGATGAAGCCTTCATGGGCTTCCTAACTCGATAATACTTATAGGGTTGGACGCGGAGGAAAGGCGACCCATGAAATCCTACACAATCTAGAACAAGAATCCAATGGCCAATTCCACACGCCTTGTGACCTAATATGGTAATATAAAATAGCTATTAAGAGGTTCAATATGTTTGCCAAGCCTTGGAATTGGAGAACCTACCGCATTAACGGGGCCTAATATAGCGAATGCGGAGAAATTACCCCGAGGAAAACAATTTATAAACATCGAGTGACGAGAATGATGTATACGTCGAGATGGTCAGACTCGTGTGGTGTATGCGTCCTAAGAATAAAAGATGTTCGGTTCGAAATTGTGGCTCTCAGCGGGCTTGCTGCTGCTGAATGCAGTCGTAGTACCGGGGAAATACATCGTACCCGGAGCTCGGTGGCGTGCAGCTGACGGGAGCCTGGTCAATGCTCACGCAGGCAGTGTCCTATTAGACAATGACACATTTTGGTGGTTTGGAGAGTATAAGACTCAGGAACAGCCAGAAGGCGGTGGCGTCTCCGTCTACAGTTCCCCGGATCTCGCTACATGGACATTCCATGGCCTTGCTCTAGGTAAGTATACTAATTGGAGAAAATAACTAGTAATAACTGGAGTCGAAGCGCTGACGAAGAGCGCAGAACCTGTTCAGGGGAATCCTTATATTTCCCCTCAGAACATTATCCAGCGGCCAAAAGTGGTGAAAAGCGAGTCGACAGGACAATATCATGTGCGTCATCCCTGATTGCAATTATCTACTCATTGAAATTAACATGGGCCCGTAGATGTGGTGGCATGCCGACAATTCTAGTTATGGACTCCTGCTCCAGGGCTTCGCAACGGCAGATACAATCGCTGGGCCTTACACCTTCGTAAACGCCACGGCTCCTCTGGGAAACTGGTCACAGGATTTCGGCCTGTTTACCGACTACAAGGACGGTCGATCATACGCTCTATATTCCAATGGCGATAGTGTCGAGGGGAGAGACGTATATATCTCTTCATATGATGAGCAGGTCACCGCACTTGACGCGGTCGTTCATCGCTTTGACAAGTATGACCTTGAAGCGCCAACTATCATCCAGACAGACCAAAGCTATTATGCTCTGATGAGCCATAAAACAGGTTATAGACCAAACAGTAAGGAAAATAATTCCCATTGAAATAATCGAAATATTTTATTAATTGTGGTTTTAAGACGTCGTTTGTTTCCGTGCTGACAGCTTGAGTGGGCCGTGGAGCCAACCTTGGATCGTCGCTCCGCTCAACACGAGAACTTTTAACTCCCAGTCTGGCTTCACGCTGAGAATAAATGGGCGCGAGAAGACGACTTACCTTTATCTAGGCGACCAGTGGGACTCTAATTCGATCTGGGAAAGTCGGTACATCTGGTTGCCAATGACAATCGATGACAACAAGAAAACGCTCGAGTTAGAGTGGCATGATGTCTATGACCTGGATGTGTAGGTGCTTCCCGGCCCCTTTTCGTTGCAGAAAAACGCTGATGGAGACTTTAATATAGAGAAACGGCAGAGTGGCATCCTGTTGAGGGCAGAGAATATTACGTGAAAGATGCGACGGTCAACGGGACTGCATTCAAGCAAGAAGCGGTATGTTCTGCTTTATCTGAAAATACGCATGGCGTCGCTAATAACACGTCTCGTAGAATTTCGCTAGCGGCGGCACTATATTAACGGGGATTGAGGGGAATGATAGTACTGTCACCTTCCATGGCATTGAGGGGACGGGCAAACCTCAATGGGTGTCTTTCTATTATCAGAGTGAGCAAACCCTTTAAACAATTTGAATAGCTGTGTTCTGACACCAAGCAAGATATTGATGACATGGGCTTCGGGGATCAACGTAAGTCTACCTAAGTAACCCCCGCTTCCTACCGACTATTCGACTGCTAATCAAGTGTCCCTGACAGCTGGTGGAAGCCCTGACCGAATTGGCGGATCGTGGCAACTCCGTCGTATCAGCAGTGTCGTCGTAAATGGAGATACGGAGAACGTGGAGACATTGTTCCAAAGAGATACGCACAAGGGCATCATCTTATCAGCGCCGCTTCAGCTGACGTTGGCGGAGGGATCGAACAATACTATCACAGTGGGCGGGCTGTATAATGGATTTTATTATAAGGGAGCGGATATTGAGAAAATCGTAGTCTATCCGCCAGAGGATTAGACCTCTGTGCTTTTTGAGCCATCAAGAGAAAAAAAAGAAGTTGCCCCTTACCCCTGAAAATGTGGACAGTCCGTAATTGCCTAAACCCCTTTTCCTCTCGGGTGCAACTGCAGTTCCAGCCTCGAAGTTGCCTACGTATTGTCGTACTGGCCACCCCTGAAGGTTTCTAGTCTGGTGTTTGAGTTGATAAGCTATCTACCTAGGTAGGTGCATAGGGAGGTATGATACGATAGAAGGAACGATCCAAAGTACTTACCGACTCAGATATCATGAGGACAAACCCTAAGTCCTTCTCGCCTATCCTTTTGGAATTACCCACTCGAACCTTTTCCTTCTTTTTTACTTTCCTTTTTCTTCACTCACCAGCATTTCACCTCTGCGCGCTACTCGTACAAACACACGCACATACACATATCGGACGGATAAAATTAAAATCTAAAGTAGGTGAGTGACAGCTATTATCACTTCAAATTGCTCTTGAATGCTGAATCAAATGATAAGGCAGAATGGAAGACGCAAGGCCTGAGCGCTACCGATGCCGGCGATGTAGCCGGACAGGATGGACAAGAGCTGCTAGAAGAAAGCGACGATGGGAGCCAACTTACTGCACAATCCAGGTGATAAACGACTGGGAGGTTCCGGACGGGGTGCATATCAGAATAGCCCCTGACAATGTCTTCTCTCCAGGGACCGTCCTACCAGCTGGTATGAATTTCCCGTGTGGACCTGCAATTACCTCGACATCGTACTGACACTCCTCGCAGGGACCATTGTGCCGGCGGGGACGATGATGCCAACCTGGGTCAGACCACGGGGGTTCATTGCAGTCTAGAGAGAAGAGAGGGATGGTTTGCAGCGCTGCCGATAGCTTGAATCTGCCTTGTTAGTGAAGAGGTGCTATCAGGGTATGAAACCGATTATAGCTGGCTTGTTCGAAGTGTCAAGTTTATGTGAATTTGAGATTTGACGCCATTCATGACCGATTCAATTCGTATTGTGATCCTAACTTGCATTAAGAAAGCCAAATGTGAACTGGGTAATCCCAAGCAGGTAGATCCTCGTAAGTTGTGCCCCACATTATATTTCTCATCGATGACATTCTATACCACCTCTATGCGTGTTTTGGCGGCCATAATGAGCATCATATATACTGGATCAAGGTTAGTATATATACTTCCCTAAAGTTAACCACGTAATTACGCATATTATCGGCGTTAACTCCATCGGAGATATAGATGCAGTCATCGGCCTTTACTACCTTATATGCATCTCCATCCACTATATAACCAACAGCAGATCCGCATACTCGAGAAGCTGCGTTGAGTGAGACTGTCTCCTTTTCATTTTCCCAAATCACTGCCCAAACCACACAAGACCAATCAGCCACCTATCCCACCAAACACCAAAATGTCGTCCCCGGTGTGGTTCATCACAGGCGCCTCCAACGGCTTCGGCCTGATCCTATGTCTCAAGGCCCTCAAAGCAGGCCACCGCGTCGTAGGCTCGGTCCGCAACAAGACCAAGTCCGCGGACGCGGTGAAGCAGATCGAGGCCGCGGGCGGCCAGGTCATCGAGCTCGACATGACCGAGTCCAAGGAGAGCATCGACAAGAAGATCAAAGCGGTCGGACAGATCGACTACCTGATCAACAACGCAGGCTTCTTCATCCTAGGTGCCGTTGAGCAAGCCACGTAAGTAATCACCCACATACCTACTGCTTGCCATCTTGCCTAGTTCCCATTTTCAACCCCTCATTCATAGACCTCTCCCCCTTTCCGCTTTAACCCCAGACCCCAAACTGCTGACGCCTATCTGTAGCGAGCAAGAAGCCCACCAACAACTCCAAACCAACTTCTTCGGCCCGCTCTTCGTGCTCCAAGCCGCGCTCCCCGGCATGCGCGCGCGACGCACCGGCACCATCGTCAACGTGAGCAGCATAGCATGCAAGGACCCGCAGCCCGTCTCCGGGATCTACGCAGCGAGCAAGGGGGCGCTGGAAGCCATGTCGGAATCGCTCGCGGCCGAGGTCGCGCCGTTCAACGTATCCGTCCTGATCGTCGAGCCGGGCGCCTTCCGGACGAACTTCCTCGCGGCCTTTTCGCCGCCGCGCGCTCCGCTGCCGGCGGGCTACGAGGACACGGCCGTCGACAAGATGCGCGCGCACTATTCAGGAAACCACGGTAAGCAGATCGGCGACCCGGTGAAGGGGGTCGACCGCATCTACGAGGCGGTGACGGGCGAGGGGATGGCCGGGAAGCTGAAGGGCAAGGTGCTGAGGTTGGTCATCGGGACGGACTCGTGGAATAGGATGAGGAGGAATAATGATAGGTTCCTGGGGGACTTGGCGATGCAGGAGGATGTTGCTCTGAGTACGGACTTCTGATGAGTGGAGGTTTAGGGGATAGGGGTTAGGAGATCGGGGATAGGAGGGGTTTAGAGTGGCCCGCATATAATCCGACATATACCACCTCAATGGGTAATTATATTGGGTAAAATACAATAAACGAGCAATGAGTCATGATAGTGTGTTGCCATGTTCAAAAGCCTCTTGAATGTATGACTTTACTAACTCCTGGTCAGCAATCCATGAACTTCCAAAGGAATGGTGATGGTGGGTAGTTAGCCATATCTCACCACGAACATTCGGATACCTTGGCATTTAAGGGAGATTTTACACGTGAAAGACACGTGCGGTACTATTATTAGCAGGTCCAGAACCCATATTATATCAAACGAAAGACCCCTAAATGGCCAAGCCCAATAATAATAAGAATGTCTTGATGGACAACTGCTAAGAGAAGACCTATCTATCATCTTCTACATGCCCCTAAAACGCCCCTTGAGAACTGGAAATCTGTGTCTACCCGTGAAACAAGCAAGAGGCAAACAATCAGCATCGAGTGAATGCGTAGAACTCCACGTACAGCTTCTCAAACCAAAGCAGTTATGCCTAATCCCCCATGCGCGGTATATGTATGTGCGTATATATGCGAGTGAATCCATTCAAATAAAACATCATGTATCGCAAAACCAATGATTGTGTGTGATGTGGTCGATGTGGGGTAGTGATGATGAGAGTTATGCCCAATCGGTGTTGCTAGACCTGGACAATGACGAATCGAGCGTAGACTTGCTGATCCCCGTTCTAAATGATGCCCTCTAAATTCCAATCACCCCTTTGTGCTCTGTCGAGTACCTGGCGGCCTTTTTCTGTAAGGTCCGGAGTACCTCGCTTGTCGGTGACTTGGTCGAAGAACACGGGTTTCCAGGTTTCGTTCTTTTGCTCGCGTTCTCTGGCCTTCTGTCGTTGTTTTTCTTCGAGCTCTATCTTGACGTTAGTGGCCTTTGAGAATTGCTTCGATAATATAGCCTGGGTGACACCATCCCACAGGGTCAAGGACTCGTTTTCTGCTTGCTTCTCCTTCGGCGGTATCGCCTTGGGAGCCACAGTAAGAGGATTAAGGTCAATTATAGTGATTTGCTTTTCTGGTGGGTGAGAATCCTAAAATAAATGGTCAATGATACGCCGGAGTAGACATGTGAGAGGTGAAGTTAACTTACGACTGGTTTCGGACCTAGAGTGAACACGACTCTATCTTTCCATGCACCACCGAGCCTTGCCACAACATCTGAATCAGGCACATCCTTGATGCGAATTTTGTCATCCTTCTCTGGGTCATACTTAAAAATCACCCCTTCAACCTTATTTTGAGCTCGGCCAAGCCAGCCATCCTCGATGTAATGTAGGATCGCTTTTAATTTCGTCTTGGGGCAGGTAACATAAGCAGTGTCGCCGACGCTGACGCTCAGAGCACCACGAAGAATTCCACCTAGATGTGCGGCAGGATGTTTCAGCTGGTACGTCTCGTTATCCCTTTTCTCAAGGGTGATGAAAATTCCGAGATTGTGCTCTCCCGGGGACACTTTAATAGCGGTACCAGTGAATTTAGCACTAATCTGGTCAAACCCCCTCGCGTGCAGCCCCTTTTCGGGACAGCTGACGTAGAAGGCACTGACGGGAGGGTGGTGAGATGTTTGTTCGGTTAAGTATGATATCCTAACGGTGGGGCCAGTAGGGGTTGCGGCTGTCTGTAAGACAGATACAGTCGATGCTCCTTTCGGGTCACCGCCGTTATTCTTACTCGACTTGACGGAGGACGAGCTACTGGCATTACCACTGCTAGAAGCCGACAAATTCTTGGTATCTATTCGCGGTGCATTGTCCTCAGCTTCCCAGTTACACCTGAAGAATTCTCCTAAGCACGAGTTATAGGGCTTGCACGGCTTCCCCTTGACATATTTTAGATCCTTGGTAAACCAGAAACGCAGGACCTCGAGCATACGATCTAGGGGTTCGTCTGAAGTGCCTATCGCGGCAAATGCGCTAGGATTGTCAAGATAATTCCAATATTCTAGGTTGGGAGTCGGTTCGAGGAGCTGGGATGGAAGAGAGAAACGGACGGCCGCGAGATCTGCGACACCTATGAATCTAAGGATCACGGAACGTTAGTGATTCTATTTGATACTATCATAGTCATGCTCAAGGAGAATGTCGTTGTTTGTTGAGGTAGACATCGTTTATGTTCTCGGGGTAACTCCGATTCCGGACGAAGATCGATGTTGGCGGTGAGATGCACGTCGCCTTCGTCTTCGAAGTTTGCCTACAAAAAGGAAGTGCTAGGCGACTGCTACATACTTTCGTAAAATGGAGATGAAGGTCTTCAGTTTTGATCCTTCATTCTGAGGGATATCTTCGTTGATATGGGCGCTTGGTGGAGGGTTTGTAGACATGATGACGACTCGGCAAGGGATGGCGATACGAAACTCGCAGGATTCCTACTCGAACAGGCGGGCGATACAATACAATAATCAGAGTATTAAATACGATACAATAGACCCCCAAAGGCGGCTGAGTTACCCCAGCCGCGATAACCAGCTCACGATTTGCGTCTAATGATTTTGGGATGAGATAGCAGGGTGACGATGATAATTGTTTGACGATTCCGTTGTCGTGTATCCTGTACCCTGATGTAGGTTGTAATAAGGCGGAATTTACTATGTTAAATAGAAGAATAGAGGGTCTCGAAGGTGGGTTAGGTTGTTTTTTTGGAAGTTTTGGTAGGTTCTTAGCAGGCCAAGGTTGCATTAATGAATGGGTGGGTGACGTTAGTGCGATCGATAAGGACGGACAGACACGGATAAGGGGTTTTTTAGTGCCGGTACCTTGCTACGTACCTGGATAACCCGGATAGATAGCATCTGACCACTGACCAGCGACGATCCAACTACGCTACCGAATCTTATATACTAGAAACATCAGAACCACCCGAACTCAGTATCTTCGTGTCATGTGTATGTATGTAGGTAGGTATATACTTGTCCAGACAACCAAGATAAGCTTTTATGCTAAGAGTACTTTACGTGCGTTACTGTTCCTGTTCCACAAGACGACATGGGCGTTCGAAGTCTTGTTCTTAGCGTTCCATCAATCTGGATATTGCGGAGTAGAACTCAAGTTTCAAGGTTATGAACCTGTTTTAGCCAATGCCATTACGAACTGGAATATTTCCTAGTATTGAACCTTGAAGTTAGTCCAGATTGTAGTATCTAAAGTTTGTACATATCCATCTATTAGAATGGCATGAGCCACGCTTATCAGACTATACACTTGCGTCGGTTGTCACTGACAGTAAGCGATTGCATCACGTTATAGACAGAGGAATGCGCTAACGTCTCATGCGGATTGATGTATGCTATAACATGAGAAGGCTTGTCTTGCATGGACCAATCATTTGACCACGAGTCCCGAATACTACAACTCAATTGCTACAAGTATCCATGTTATACGGCATGCCAAGTACTGTGCCTATGGTTCTACGTAAGCAAAGTACCTAGTTCAGTACAGTCCGGCACCTGATTCCGAGTAACAGTCCGAGTCGGTGATTGCTAACGGGATGTTTGGAGTATTACAATTATTCATCTATCATGTACTCCTGGGCTAGCTTGGGGCGTCTCATTAAGATGATGTCATCGAAACCATCACATCCATGGATTGAGCTGAAAATAGCCTAAGGCACATACTTTATTTGGTCTGTGCAATAGGAGTACCTACCTACCTGGTATCTATGTGTTTATATTCAACGTTTACCTAACTTTAGGTTCGAATGAGATTTGATATCTGAGGCAGGAACATTCTAGAATGATTTCTTTTGCCGGTTTCGCCGTAGAAAAGGAGGTGATGTCAATTGATTTGCATCTAATTGTGGTCCTGTGAAGGTTCCTCACATACAGGTATGCATGTTCTCAAGTGCGAGATGCAAGCCCGAACCAATCATAAGTCAAGTTAAATATAATACTCCAACCTTGATTCGTCACAATTTGGGACTATTTCACACCTGAACATATATAGGTCATGTCAATTTCTATAATGTCTTTAGTGTCTTATATACTCGGAATTGTCTCATCTATGAATGTGTAATGGTCCGTTAGCTCGTGGGAATAAGTTGTGTGTTTCATTACCTCGGTCAGCTGTAAACGTCTAAATAACACGTCTAACCATATTTCAGCCCCCTCTAAAGTTATGCGCGTACTTCAACTACTTCAATTGTAAGCATCGTTTATCCTAACTCATCTTCGGGAAAGTTACTCCCACAATGCAATCTCCTAAGTTGTGACTGTGCGAAATTGGCTGATCTCGGACCGCCAAGTAATGGAGAACAGCCTACTCTCGGAATATCGGAACGGCTGGATCATAGCCACGAGCAGTTCGACGGTTCTAGTTCAGGTGTGAGATTCATCTTGTTGGCTTTTCGGGGCCGACTAGCGACATCTAATAAGGGAACTTACACGAGCGAAGCCACCATCGCCACAACCGGCGGCATAAGCCCCACGAACTGCCCCTCCCAGCTTGGATCGATGCCATGGCACGCGACAACCAGTAGAACCAACGTGATAACCCCCAGGACTGCATCATTGCAGGCAAATTGGATGCGCATTTTATCTCTGAAATCCCTTCCTGTTCTAGATCCCTCCTTTTCGCGCACGGGAATTGGGAAGAACGCGCAACTAAAGATGCTCGCTACGAAAGCGAAGATATTCCAGACCAGGATGATCCAGCAGAAGTCGAATAGAAGCTTGTAGATGCGGAGGTTCCACCCATCGCCGACGTCATTGTTTGCCTTGTCTATTGTGCATGCGGCGAACACGGTGTTGAAAAGACGGCAGAAGACGATAATTGGCAAACCACAATCACAGCTCCTTTTTCGAGAATATTTGATCGTACGAGTCCCCCATGAGTCAGTAGAATCGCGCATGTCAGCACGACCGAGGAGCGGTTCCCGGTCATCGGCAAAGGGAGGAGAACGCCCGCTTGATTCGGCAGGCGTGCGGGATAGCTGACTTTGCGGTGTAATCATGTTCGACCTAAGGGTTTTGACATTGTCGATGTTAAAATCAGGCCGCGCGTGTGGAGTGGCCTGGCCGGACTCTATACGTGGGTGAGAATGTGGCATGACGATGCTATGGAGTTCGATCGAAAGTCTTATTTAAAATACCCGGAGCCTTTTTGATTCAGCCTGTCGGCTATCTCGTCCACCAGAGAGAAATTTCGAGTTGAGGGTGGGATCAATCGCCTTTTGCTTCCGTAATTTTCTTTCCTGGGGACCAGGCTGTGCAGGTGATCGTCAGACCTCGACGCGCAACCAATTCCCACTTGCCAACCAATTCGGTGCGGGGGAGGCACGGCGGATTAGGCATCCAGATAGCACCCAATTGTACGGCTTCGTCCTTCTTCATGGTTGAGGAATCAAGCTGTTCTCGGGTTGAAATACCCCGGCCAAAAATTGAATATAAGTCGTCGCCGAAGAATACTTATTAGACTTCGATTCGCAGACTGAGACCTATGCGAGAAATGATATTGTCCCTAAAGGATATCGAGATCTGTGCCATCCTAATGTGGCAAATTCGATGTCATTGGTCATATCTGGTTTATGACAATGCAGGTCAGCCAGCTATCGGTAGCGATGATGCCCTGCATTTAAACCCGCATCTCGAACTATTGACAGAGGCGCAGCCCACAACTCGCACTGGCCTATAAGAACGTAAAAATATGTGTATACTAACGAGTTGATGGTAAGCAGTTTGCTCATGCTAATAGCGGCAGTACGATAATTGGCTGTATGGTTGAAAGTAAGACTATGCCCTAATGATTCGTTCAGCTCCGGGGTACTCAATTCTTACCCGTATGCAGCTGTGTGGACGAAGTAGAACATAACCTCAATCTGGGGGTGGATCGGCCCGTTGATTAAATGTTAAAATGGACGACATCGGGTTTAAAAACGGCGTGAAGCAACTATTATGGTACGTCTCTGACGGCGATGACACAACAGACAGTGGAGCGCGGCTCTCCTCGGACGGTCCCCGTCCCTGGTTGAAGGCAACCTACTAATGCGATGCGAACGATACATTGTCCAATAACCAGGAGCCAAGATCATAGTCACCAGAACATATATGCATGAAGAGCACTGTAGTGCTCTGCACAATATCGAGCGGAGCCGCATCATTAAATGCCGGCTCTCACCTAGAGTCCCGCGAGCTAGATTGAGATGTTGTCGATTTCCCGCACCTATTTTCTCGCTGAGTCTGCACCATCATAAACTATGGTCGTTATGATGGACTGATTTAGCTTCATATGAATAGGATAGCGTCACGTGGTATGTTTTGACGATGCTCAAAGCATGGACCTAGTCACGGTGACTGCTAGCAAGGCGTTTATTGTCACAAAACGATGGGCCGGTCTGGATACGAGACTACAAACATATGGTCAGCTGAAGAACCCGAAACGCCATTCTCGATCTGTTCCGCCGATACACCTGAAATCGAAGAAGAGCACCCATTATTTAAGTTGAAGGATTTATTCCTGCATGTGGCCATGGAGGCTTATATGCAGGTCAACGAGCGGGGGCGTCAGCAAAATGAGACTATGGAAGCAATTGAAGGTAATATAGAGATATCGATCGAATCAGTTGACCAAGAGCATGACACGAATGACCGTCCGCGAAAACGTGGGCGCTTGTCAGATTGCGCCTCAACTGTTGCCGGGGAAAAGAAAAGTCAGAGGGCTAGTACTAGGCGGCGAACACAGGATCGACGACTCTGGCTTGCTTGTCCGTATGCGAAAAAGGATCCAGTACGGTATCGACGCTGCTACGGGTACTTCCTTGGCAGAGTCCGCGATGTTAAGCAACACCTAACACGTTGCCATCGTAAACCGATATGTTGTCCAATCTGTAACGAGATATTTGACGACGAAGATGAAAAGGATGTTCATATACGATCGCAGAGCTGTGCTCGCCGCCCTTCTATCAAGATAGAAGGTATCTCGGAGAAGCAGAAGAAGGAACTTGGCCATAGGCTATCTTCGAAGCTTCCGGAGGATCAACAGTGGTTTGCCGTCTGGGATACCCTTTTCTCTCCGCATCCTCGACCTAAGACACCATACCGCGATAGAGAATTGTCGGAGGATTTATGCGTCTTCCAGGATTTCATGACAGCCCGAGGGCCAACTCTTTTAGCCGATTTTCTGGAAACTAAAGGAGTGACGACTTCAAATCTTCCTAACGAAGAAAGGGATTTGGAAAGTTTCAACAAGGAAATACTTGGGGAAGGGTTGCAACTTATCATTGACCAATGGACAGCGGACAGCGCGACAGCGATCGAACAAAGGAGCGCCACCCAGAGCCTTCGATCATCGCCGACTGTTGACTCGGGCATTGCGTTGCAAATCGGTTGCCCTAAGACGATAGAAAGGCACAAAACAGAAAATCCATCTGGAAGCGACTTCATTAATTCTAGCTCGGATGACAAGAAACGTCTTAAAGATAACGCTCGGAACACGCATAGTGCCTCCGGTATGGCAGGAAATGCAGGGAATACGGAGAAGGGGACGGCCACATTTCAGGCTCATGATGGACCCGGACATCATACCCAGTCCATCATGGATTGGACCACAAACCCGTCAGAGGACTTCTCGATGGATTCTTTCCAAAATCGCACAGAAATATCCAACTCTTTAGATATGTCGCAATTCGCAGTGATTCCGGACTATGCCGAGGCAACCATCTTCCCTGCACCAGCCGGAGCTTCGGACCTACTGAATTTCGACATAGAATGGCCACCCTGACGAGACTCATCCTACTCACGTTTCACATCTGACTTGAAACCCGCTCAAATGCCATCTCAAAAGTTGGAATAGCCCGTCCGGGAATCTGTAAATGGTCCTTGGGTTTTCGCGGACTCATTTCCGGGAGGCCATAGATGCTGCCTCTGCTGTTCCAGCTCTTCCTCCGAAACTCGTCTGCCATGCAGTGCGAATGAAATAGGAAGGGAAGTCTGGTATAGCGTATGTATATGCTTCTTCCAGCAAGTTCAAGCTCCTGCTAATTTGCGTCAAGTGTTATGAATATGTCCCGTACAACCTTACATACAAAGAACTCGGTTCATACTGCTGTAGTCACGGATTATGTCCTAGTTGAACATCGGTCGTTTGGAATCCCTGGACACCAAACCCGGCTACGGAACCGCGATGATTATCAGGTGAAAGGACGATATTAATTATATTCATCGGTCGCATTTAATAGATAGTTAAACATGGCCTAGGATACGAAGAATTGAAGAAGTTGGAATGTAAAGGATAAAAGTGCCCCACTTGAAAATCGAAAGGCGAATTTAAGAAAAACAGCCGTAAACGCTAGATCTGCTTAAGTAAGCCACATCATTTGATTTGTTGGTTTTAACTTTTGCTGCGTTAAGTCGCTAGTTTCGTTTCACTAATACGGGTATAACACTCTAGTAGGCTTTGTTCAATGAAACTCAATAGTTTATTACCTCTCAGTCAATTCGGTATTATATGTCCATGAACTCAAGTGGTGGATGAAGGCGTCGAAGGACGATACGAGCTACGCGTCACTGATGTTCCCAAGATCAGGGGATCTACGGAATGGTAGCGCTCGCTACCACCAACCCCACTGAAAACCGCGAACCAACATCCAATAGAATAAGCTACAGAGAGCATGTTGCCATGCTTGGCTCTGTAAATACGAAACACTGCCCGCCCGCTGAAACTTTTATGCGTTGGTGGCCAGACAATACAAATCAATATCTAACTTGGAACATCGTTCGAACTTGAACTTGACAATTTCATCTTTAATACCCGTCACTCGCTTAGCATGGCAAAATTTGGACAACGGTACTGGCTGCCAGTCCTTCTCACGATCGCCGGGACACTCGCTTGGTCAAATGAGCCGAGAGCGACGTGGCCGAACGGGCCGTTCGTCACCTCGGGCCGGTGGATTAAGGATGCATCCGGCACAATCGTCACCTACGTAGGGGCCAACTGGCCGGGTTCGCTCGACACAATGATTCCCGAGGGTCTGCAGTACCAATCTGTGGAATCGATAGTCCTTCGGATGGCGGGCTTGGGCATGAATGCCGTGCGGCTTACTTACGCGACCGAGATGGTTGATGAATATTACGAAAATGGGCAGACGGATATCACGGTTCAAAAGGCTCTTACCGATGTCCTGGGTCAAGATAATGGGAGCTCGGTTTTCAAGAAGATTCTCACTAATAACCCGACTTTCAACGAGACAATTACGAGGTTGCAGGTGTATGATGCTATTGCGGCGGCATGTGCGAAGCACGGAATTTACGTTCACTTGGATAACCACATTTCAAAAGCGGGCTGGTGTTGCAGCCCTCTCGATGGGAACGCTTGGTGGGGAGACCAGTACTTTAGTGTTGCTAACTGGACTCGAGGCTTGTCTTTCATGGCCACACATGTCTGTATATTCCTATCGTGGCATATGATGAACCAGAATGCTGATATTGACTAGGGAAAATCATGGTCGAATCTCATGTCCATGTCATTGCGAAACGAACTTCGCTCACCGCTGAGCAATTTCACGTTCGCAAGTGAAAATTACAACTGGGAGGAGTGGTATAAGTACGTGAAAGAGGGTGCTGATGCCATCCACAGCGCCAACGGCGATGTTCTGATATTCCTGTCTGGCCTGAATTCAGATCAGGATCTAAGTGTCGTGGTCAATGGCACGGCACTCACGCCGGGATCCGCCACCTTTAACTCGGATGACTTTTCAGGTTACGCCGACAAGCTAGTGCTCGAGTTGCACGCGTACGACAACATCTTCGGACCCGGCCCGAGCGACTGCAATACAGTGGGGACCGAGCTGTCTGATGATGGATTCGTGGCCTTGACGAGCGATGCTAAGAACGAGTTTCCGGTAGTCTTGACAGAATTCGGCCTTGAACAGAACTCAACGGCAGCACAGGATCCCTACGTCAAATGTCTATTAAATTACACCTCTACCAAGAACGCTGGTTGGATGATCTGGCAGATCGGCGGAAGCTACTACATTCGTGAGGGTACACAGGATCGCGATGAGACTTGGGGTTTGTTGAACCACGACTGGTCGGATTGGAGGGCGTCGGATTTTGTCAACGGCTCCTTGGCCCCTGCGGTGAAGAGCACCGTCAACATTAACCCCGACTCGATTTCGGCCGCTGGCACGTCGGATACGAAATCCGAAGGCACGAGAATGAAGTCAATCCTCACTTCAGGACTCAACGCTGCGATATTCATAATTGGTCTAACATTGATGTTTTACTAGAATGATACGATACTTAATTGGATAGACTCGGTTACATCAGCAATTTAGATCACAATAGATACGGCGTTACTGGCAATACGGCATTCCAACAAATCATAGGTATCATTTCTTGGCGCAGGCATCAGTTTATATCAATCGAATCTATTATCATTATTCATTATTGAATGGTGATCATTTCTATCGTCTATCCATAATACTCGAAAATAGTCTTCAGCTGGGCCTCGCCGTATCCGGCATGCAGAGCCAACTGCAGCATGATACGCGCCTTCTGGGGGTTCAAGAAGCCGCCGCCAATTCCGAAGGTTCCGGTCGGCTCGACGTAGCCGTCCATCGTCCTCCGCGAGTAGATCACGGGCGTGCCGTTGGTCTTGATGAGCTCCTCGATAACATCGTTTCCGTCATCGGTCCAGCCTCCCGCTCCCATGCCCGCAAGCACGAGGCCCTTCGCGCCCTCCGCCACGGCAGCCTTGGCCAAGTTGGGGTTCAGCGCCTGGTACCCGTAGATGATGTCGACCTGGGGCAGCTCGGCGGCGCTCTTGACGCCCGAGAGGTCGAAGTACGGCTTGTCCAGCGGCAGCGCCGGGTGGTAGTAGAACTTGGGCTTGATGTTGATGAAGAAGCCGAGGAAGCCCTGCTCGGTGGCCTTGAAGGTGTCGAGCGCGTTCGCGTTGGTCTTGGTGGTGAAGAACGCGTTGCCGATGCGGTCGTTGAGCACGATCATGGCACCTCGGCCCTTCGCCGCCGGGTCCGCGGCCAGCGTCACGGCCTCGAGCAGGTTGATGGGGCCGTCGGCGCTGATGGCGGTCGAGGGGCGCATGGCGCCGACGAAGACGACCGGCTTCTCGGACCGGATGGTCAGGTCGAGGAAGAAGGCGGATTCCTCGAGGGTGTCGGTGCCGTGCGTGATGACGACGCCCTGGCAGTAGGGGCTGTCGAGCTCCTTCTGCACGAGCTGCGTCAGGTTGAGCAGGATCGCGGGCGTGATGCTCTCGGACCCGACGTTGGCTACCTGCACGCCCTGCACGTTGGATATATTCACGATCTCCGGCACGGCTTCGAGCAGCGACGCGATGCTGACTGCGCCGGCCTGGTATCCCGTTGTTTGGCCGCTAGAGCTTGCCGACCCGGCAATCGTTCCGCCGGTTGCGAAGATCGTCACATTGGGTAGGCTGGCGTTGTAGGTGACGGTATCGTCCCGAACGACGAGAAGAGGTTTCGCAGGAGGGGGCAGGGGCGATCCTAGGGCGTAGGATGCCGTGCAGACGAGAGATAGGAACTTGAATGACACCATCGTGAATTGAAGCAATGGGGTACCGCTTGAAGTGCAATGAACCGCGCCTGGTGAGTAAGAACCTGTTTCACCTACCTAGATAGGATATGCGCCTTGGCTTATATAGGGGGCGCATATCGAGGACAGGCACCTTATCAATGCATGGCTACTATGTAATACGGGATTGTCATTTTTCGTGATTTCAAGGCGCCTGGGCACGTTTCTTGGAGGGCGCGCACATGGCCATTGGGCTTAGCTCTGCCATTCGGGCATGATTTCCAAGAAAAGGTTGGAAATCGTCATATCAAAGCATATCATAGCATATCGGCGCGGCCGAATCGAGTTAAGATAGTAGTTGGGCGATGCCTGGATTCCCTTATCTCGAGTTTCGCTTGGGATTGCTAAGATGCTAATGTCAGCGCGACCCGCGCTTTACCGTTTTCGAGGCCGGCCGCTCCCGATATGCAGATAACGGCATCGTTAGGCTGGTTGGCTACCAGTGGCACGGATGCTACTTACAGGGGACTCCGCAGTCGAACCGGAGTCCGGGGATGATCTTCATAACACATCCATGTCCGTTTGACTTCCTATCTCCTGCCAAGGCGACGCTCGGGATGGACAGTAAGCTTTCGGGAACCAATCAGATAGCGCTACAGAATCTAGGAGACTCGTACTTCGCTACTTATGTAGGTACACAATCGTGATTGTTTTAGTATGTTATTCCCTAGGCTAGTTTCTAGTTCAAAGAAAATCGTTCTAGAATACTCAGCCTCAACGGGTGGGGGACATCAGATATTAGTCTGATTCATACTGCGATTCATACTGCCTACCTGATATCCATAAGTCACATTATCTTATATGGATAGCAGGAATGCCATTTTACTCACGAAAAATATTTGATTAAGGCAAAATTAGTCCACCAAATTAACTATCCCCATCGCTCCAGAGCTATTTACGTGAATATGTACTATCTAGCTTTGTTTGTGACAGCTAAGCTCATACAACACACCACTTGGTGACTCCATAATCCGCAGGGGCGGTGTCATACCACCAGGCAAACAGACAGGTTAGTTTTTTTTCTTCTTGACAATAATCGTTGTCTGTTTGTAAATACCTGTTCTCAGATATCACGCTTTGCCGCCAGACTAGGACGCCCAAGGAGCTAGGAGTGCTAGATTCCTTTATCAAAATACATAGTTCATTTATGACTACCAATGTCTCTTTGTAAAGGGATATACATCTGTAGAGGACAAAGAAAGTGAGATCATCTGTATACCAAGGAGGTATGCATTAACAAATACATTGATAGCAAAGCTCCAGTGAAGTATATGAACATGTTTATCACAATAGGATATATAAAAAGGACAGAAAAGCATCACATATATCATACCTATCTGATCAGATCAACTCCTAATAGTTTTACACCTATCACTTATTACGATACCACATCCGATACCACATCCGGTCAGATTACGAAAAATGGATCAACAAGCAAATGATGCGAGATCTATACAAGATCCTAAACTTCTTGCGGATATGCTAGATGAGAGGGATAAACTACTAGATATTAGTTTTCGTGCGGTTACTAAGTTGAAACAGAGGATCAAAAACCTACAAGAGGGGAATAGAGGGTCGAACCAAAGGCCCAAAGGAGTGAGCCAAACGGACGCTCAACATACTCAACTGGGGGAAGCAAATCGCAAATTGAGGGAAGAGAAGAAGATGCTGGATGAAAGAGTAGCTACTCTTTCCAACCAGGTCGCGCAGCTTCAATCTGACGTTAGGGAGCGCGAGACCCAGATATTCAGTCTTCAACCTTTTCGCATCGAAATCTCACAAGATGAAGCAAAACAAGTAAGTTAAGTGTCTTTTATCAACTGTAAGGCGAAGCTAACACATATTTAGAGCTACGATGTCATTATTAGAGATATTAATGCGTTTATTGACGATTGGTTGAATCCACTCCAAAGGGATAGCAAGCTGCAAAACGAGTCTGTTCTCCGGGCTAAAAGGAATGGGCAGGATAGCAGGGACTTTAGGGAATACTTCATCAAGTACAAAGATCTCCACGACATAGTACTTAATTTCCCCAATCTTGATGTGGATAATGAGATCCTTACCTCCTATGTCGCCAGATTCATCATTGAAATGGTATTTGAAAAGGGGTTCTCCGCCATTCATCCTGAGTGCGCCCGCATGCTAGATCTCGTGGAATACTCTATGAGAAATAGTACTAACCCAGTGTCAGGTAAGTAAATATCCCATTTTTTCCCTTCGTGAGGTGAAATACTAACAGTATTTTTTAGATGAATATACCACAATGTCTTGGAGAGCCCAAACCAGTTTTGCTATGCTCGCGATCCCAGAAGTCGAACAGGCACAACGCGAATCTAGAGACCAGCTTACGAATACTCTAGCACATTTGTTGGGGTTCATGTTCGACGAAAAAGACCGCGAGGCCTTTACAAATTCGATCGCGACCAGTATAATTGATCCGGCCCTTAAATTTCAAGCGCGGTTACTTTGTTCGACCAGCGAACGTTTTTCCTTCGGAGTACATACGGAGGCTCGTGCTGGGCAGAATTTTCAAGGCGAAATGTCCAATCTAAGAAACCTCGATTGCCTAAACGTAGCTGCGAATTTCCGTAAATTCGACGTCGATAAGCTGAATCCCATACCACATATAGGGCAACTTCAGAGGGAGCTTTACATGGCGTGTTCACTCCACCCAGCGTTGTTCGCGACCCGGGTTAGTAGCAGCTCCTCGAACAAGCCTATTCTCATATCCAAAGAACAGATGCTAGTGTCCTACCAACGAAGCAGAAATGGCAAAGATCTAATGTCAACAACAAGGGGCGGTTCAGCATCGTTGCTCTATAAAATCCTTAACGCTTAATAAGGCCTTAATCTTGGAGTTCTTAAGGAAAATTGGATAAACTTATAGCTATACTTGTGTATATTGCTGACTCATTGGAGTTGTCGGTTGGATGATATGTCATTGGCGCCGAAATCAGGCATATATGCGACAAATATAGAAATTTACCTTAAGGGGCAAACTCGTGATAGTTCTAGTATGTTATTCTCTACCTAGACTAAGTAGTTTTTAGTTCGAAGAAAGTCCTTTTAGAATACTCAGCTCCAATAAGTAGAAACACCGGATAGTATACTTGATAAATCACATTCTCTTAGATCGTAGACATATCATTTCACATGCGAAAAAAAGGATCAAGATAACAGTAGTCTATTCTATTGGATATTCCAATCACTCACAAAGTCTATCTAGCTCTCTACAGTGGCTAGACCCATGCGTCTTAAATCTACACATACTCCGCAGTTACGGTGCCATGTCGCTGGCCTAATGGGACTGTTAGCAATGGACTAAAGACCTCAGGTGGTGAGGAATACTTGCCTTTGTAGATGAGAGTATATTCGGTCGAAGCAGACTGGTCTAAAATTTGTCAGTCTCACCATGCTATTATCAACGTAGACAAGATAAAACGTACAGATCGATTCAATCTGGTATTCAAGCTGATAATACATCATTTCATCGACTCCCAATGTCTTTTCTAATTCGTTCTCAGGAATGTGATGAAGGTTTGCGGTCACACGGCAGAGAAGCTTTACGTTCTTGTCTTTTGATAATGGTGCTACGCTGGACACCTGGTCAGAGTAGATGTTTGATGTAATTGAGTTGGGCCGGCCAAGAACTACCGGCTGTGCATGATAATATGTCCGTAGGAAGGGTTCATTTTCCGAGACGGGTTCGCCCTGTTATAATTAAGTTTGTAAGCCAGAGAATCAAGTGTTCATGGGACATCTCGTGCCGAACATACTCGTTTGATGATCCAATCCATTACCTTCACTCTCCAGCAGCCTGTCAAACCATCCCAGTACTTTCTTGAGCGTAATGATTCGTGTTTGCGAGGATCAAATGGTCTCCCGCACGAATAGCCGTAGTGCTTTCGAGCAGTTCTTGTCTTGACGATTGGCACGTCGTAATTTACCGGGTTGGCTAGAGATAGGCCTTTCATCACAGCACCTCTGACAATTGAAGCCCAGGAGTTTGGAGGCTGTAAAACTTCAATTTCATTTACGATGGAGGAGTCCTCTCGAACCGCAACTTGTATTCTCTCTCTGAGATATATAGAGGCGCCGTAACCGCCAACTAGAAGGATCTTCTGAATAGGTACAGCGGCCATAGCTATTTGATCTTTCACTAACTGGATGATTTTTATCATGTCAGGCTCGAAGAATAAGTGTACTTCGTCGGCCTTGAGTGTAAGACGACCTGTTCGATGGATCCCTACGTCTGGATTAAGACCCAATCCTGGAACAGGTACGTAGAATTCTCTGTTTCGTGCTAAAGCGCTCATGTCGAATTTACGTTTCACCTTGTTTTGATAGGTTAGCGAATCTTAAGAAGTTCATGTGGGAAAATACGACTTACGTCCCCCTCGAAATTTTCGACGGCTCCGTGTAATACTTCATCGTCCCAGCCATCCTCGCGTCCAAGCCTGGACGTCAGAAACTGGATAAATCGATCATTGAGACGTGACGAGCCGCAGAAATCGCCAGTCCCCTCAGTAGCTTCGGCAACCTCAAGTCCCGGGAAGAGGGAAGTGATGGTATAAGTAATAAGGTCTACTGTGCCACCACCAGCATCAACAACTACAAAAGAGTCGTTGACTCTCAGGTCGTGGTTATTGAGATCTCGGAGCGCGGCAGTGGCGGCAGCTTCGGGCTCCGAGAAAAGGGTTGTCAAATGATCTTTAGGAAGATTAGGAATTCGCTCGAATGCTTTAGTCGTTCTTTGTCTGGCTGCCTCTCCCCAAATAGCCGGGACAGTTAAGACAAAATGAAGGGTACTGTTGTGAAGCAGGCCATTTCCGATTTGTCTTTGCATAACTTTCATAAAGTACTCAAAGACTCCCGCAAGGTAATCAGTAATGTTTTGGTCAACATTGTCAAAGTCGAGGGATTTTCCGATCACATCAACAGAATTTCTATACCGATCAATCTCAAGTCCACTGTAAGCATATATCAGTTAAATCCATAGGCTGTAAAGGCATTGTCATATCTCACAGCTTGAATAATGACAAGATATCTCGTGGTTGGGCGTCATCAGGGATTTGAAAGCCCCACTCAATTTCGCCGCTATCCAGATATCTCAACTTCGTGGGAGCTTTGGGGGAGCTTGACCCTCCTTGGCTCTCACGACTACTCGGCCAGTCATTAATTAATACTTGTTGTCCGTTGTTTCTTTCGCTTTCAGCCCATCCGATACCCGTGAAAGTGGTACCGAAATCAATGCCAACAATTATCCTACGGCGATCTGAGGCATCCATTGTGCTAGAATAATAACGATGTTCCTAATAAGTGTGTTGACCTCTGTTACGAACTTGAACTTGTTCTCCTTCAGCTACGATGGCAGAAGCTGTGGTAGTTTAAATAACGTTGATGGTTCTAGGAAATGCCTTAGAGAAGGTCCCCGAATCAACTATTCCGCCTGTCTCAAGATAAAGCTTGTTTGTTTTGATAGTCTCACGATATGAATCACAAGTGCCTTGCAAATCGATATACCATGTAAGACTTACATAGGTAGGTAGGTAATTAGGCTGAGATATCTAAGAAGCTAAGGATATTAGATCTTGCCTAGGTTAGTGATTCTTTTGTCAAGGGGTGCACGTTTTGTAGTGAAATTTCTGGGGTAAATAGAAGCTGAGTTAATATCCTTTGTAGTATCACATCATGTAAATTATAAGTGAAACTGGTCAATATGAATACGAATAAGAATATCTTTCAACAGAAAGAACGATGCTGAAGCTTCCGTAGAGTTGCAGGCCGATTCCACAAAACTATGTGGGTAGATACATGTTGCTATGAAGTACCTATATATGAAGGTAAAAAGGCACCCCTGTAGCTTTCAAGGCCTCGAGATTCATGATACGCCAATCAGTAACCTCATACTACCTAGTTGTGCCACTATTGCGTGCTCGCGATGTCTTTTCTCCATCGGCTTAGACGATTGGTACGGACCAATGAAAAGCGAATGATCAAAATCGTCAAGAAGCAATCTAGCGTCGCTACTCTAGTTATCGACTTGCTTGAAGAGAGAGATGAACAGGCCAAAGTTTCTTCTAGCAAGATTCAGCAGCTAGAACAGAGGAACAAAGAGCTGGAGGAGAGGTTAGAAACGAATCAAGCGGAGGTTCAATCTGTTCAGATAAAGGGGTTGAAGCAAGAAACGGATAGAAAAATAGACTCTCTTCTTAAAGAGAACGCGCAGCTTCGCTCTGAGGTTGGGGAAAGAGAGTCTCAAATATTCAGTCTCCAACCCTATCGCCAAGAGCTCACAACAGATGAAGCAAGAACTGTAAGTGTTTATAATTGACTATAAGACGAAACTAAACGCCCCTTAGGAATACAAAAATCTTGTTTCTAGTATCAGGGGCTTTGTCGAGAACTGGACGAGTTCGCTTCTCCGAAATCCTGAGATCCAAAAAAAGTCTCTTTCATGGGCTAAAAATCACAGAGATAATATAAGTCACTTTGGGGGGCGTCTTGCCAGATGGAAAGATCTCTACGACACAGCACGCATGACCAATATCGATATCGATCAGGAAATTCTCATTGCATTTATCCTAAGATTCCTACAAGAGACCTTATTCAAACGGAGATTGACATCTCTTCATCCTGATATGGATAGCATGATGGATTTTGTTGACAACTCTATGCGCAAGAGTGTAGATCCAAAGCCAGGTAGGAAATCTAGTTTCCCATTCAGAACGAAAGATTAATGGCAGTGTCAGATGAATATGCCATAAAGTCTTGGAGAGCCCAAACGAGTCTTGCTATGGTCACAGACCCAACAATTCTCCAGCATCGAAATGCATGTGGCCATAGGCTTTCCACTGAATTGGCATACCTATTGGGGTTTATTGTACAAGATAAAGACCGCGAAGCTTTCATAATATCTATCGAGGTCGAAGTAATTAGTTTGGCTTTGAAACTCCAAGAAAAGGTTTTTACTTCGACCAATGACTTCTTCATGATGACACATACACGGGCTCAATCTGGACATGGGTTTGAAGGCAAGCTACAACATCTACGGGACCTAGAATGCACGAATATCGCTGCGAATATGCGTAAATTCAATGTTGACAAGTTGGGCAGTATTCAAAATATGGAGCAACTCCGAAGGGAGCTTTATATCATATGTTCGCTCTGTCCAGCTTTGCTTGTGGTCCAAACCGGTCGGGGCCATTCCCCAGAAGAGCCTTCTATTGTATCTAAGGAGGGGATATTGGTGGCCTGGAAACTAGGTGAGAGAGGTGATGAGTCGTTGTCAAAGCTAAAGCATGATTCAGGCTCATGGCTTTATAGAATTCTTGGCACATTATAACACTCCGATCTCAAGATTCTCCATCCATGATAGTGGGACTGGTGGATAGATTTAGGGTGCTGTCAACTTATCAGAGTTGTGAGTTAGAGCAGGTAAGGCGAGGAGGAGGTATTTCGTGCCATGTTCGGTTGTCGAGGCATTTTCTCAGATACTATTTGGTACATAGATTAGTACCTCCAAAAGAATGTACCAAAACCTTCCAGGGGATCAACTAACATTGCGTTTCATTCTAATTTGAATTGATACCTAGTTCTTCGAGTATCCATGCCTCAAAAGAGTGAGTGTTTGTCTAGACACTACCTATGTCTGAAATTATATTTAAGTCATTATTCCCGTGTCTGGGTATTCTATAGGTAAGTTTTAATCATCAAATTGATTAGCCTTAATATTCACGATTCGGCATTCAATCAAGAGTATTGATATATGGATGAGCGATTCAACAAGATGGCCTGTAGTAATGTTGCGGAATGCTCCGCATGCTTCGAGACCAAATCGTTAGCTGAATTTCAACGAACTCCGTTGACGGAGAAATGCGACCATGTCTCAAGCTTATGCCTTGCTTGCGTTTCATTGTCTATTAACTCTCAGATTCGGGATATGGTCTTAGAACAAATTAGTTGTCCCGAGTGCAAGGAGGAATTGGGATATACCGAGATCCAAAGGTTTGCCAAAAAGGAGTTATTTTCCCAGTAAGTTCCACGTACTACCCGGAGATTCTATCCCCTTTATAACTTCATGATAATAATCCACCTAGATACCACTCGCGCGCAATTGATAGGCTTATCTCAAAGGCCAATAATTTCATTTGGTGTCCACTTGGATGTGGCTTAGGATTGATTCACTATGCTGGAAATGAACATCCAGTCGTCTACTGCCCCAAGGATAACCGTCAATTTTGCTTCCGCCATAGAGTCCCTTGGCATAGTGATTATACCTGTGATGAATACGACGCATTCCTCCAAGATCCAGAACACTTCCGTAGCGAAGCTCAGAAACAGAGAGGTATCTACCGGACTCAAGAACTCAGTAGGAAAAGATCCCGCCAAGAATACGAGGAAGCCGAAGAGCGGTTCACCCAAAGTTTGCTAAGAGAAGAAGAGGCTGCCGAGGCTCGCAGAAGAGCTCGCCAGCGACGCATAGAGGAGGAACGCAGGCTAGCCGAAGAAAGGGCTCGACTAGTGGAACAGGAGAGAAGAGCCCAAGAGGCTTTGCAACACCAGGCGCGGCTAAGAAACGAGGAGACTGCAACGAACAAGAGCCTCCATCAACTCACTAAACGCTGCCCAAGCTGTGGAATCCGTATTCAAAAGAATGGGGGTTGGTGAGTGATATCTAAAACGTGAATTCTTATTATGTGGTTTTGCTAATAAGTTGTGTTCTCATTATAGTAACCATATGATATGTAGGATTTAGGTCATCGCCTTATGCCGAATGCATGTGCTAATACTGGTGTCGGTCTAGGTTTACATTGTGGACGTGACTTCAATTGGTCAGAGGCTTCTCGGTAGTATTCCGACATTTACCTATGTATTTGGAGGGTCCCTCGAGAATATGTGACCCTTACTTATAGTTCGAGGGGCTTTGATTTCAGGGGTTGGGCACGTAGCTGATCACCGTGTCACAGAGTGAGAGACAGTAACAGGTAGATCGCTGTAACTGAGTCCACTAGGTACAGACCTAGCAGAATTGTAACGCTTGGCTTTCTCTAAAATCCCTAAGGGCTTTTGCCCCTTTTGAATTACCTCGAATGGCTATCAAAGAAGGTAGTGATGGCATTGCTACAAGGTCTTCAGCTATCAGCCCCGGACTTGTAGACCGATGACTTAGGGTAGGTAGGCATAACTTTGGAGTATCTTCGCTAGTATAAACCTTCGCTAGGTACCTAGCTATGGGCTTCTATGGAGTGAGGTATACTTGAGTATATAAAGTTTTTCAATATGCCAGCTACAGCTTACAATGTATATTTATCATTTTTATTGCCTTGTAAATTTCATATAAGTGACAGACGTGCTACCCTACCATTCTCTCCGGATGCCCAACATACATCGCCACTTATACATTCTACACTATCGAAGCTGCCATTATCGAAGACATGCCAATTCCGACCACTATCCAGCGTGATATCAGATCCTGTCGGGCCAACAGCGAGTGCCACACCGCAACGTCCAGGAACCCAGGACGACCCGGAACGATAACCGCCGGGGAACGTAGTAGACGGTACCCAAGTTTGACCGCCATCACTTGACCACGCCGCATTATCAACATTGCCCGCAGGCGCCGAATAATTCCCACCAACAGCAATCCCATTCTCCGCATCGCGAAACTGCACCGAAAAGACCCCCGCCCCCTCTCCCCCAGCCACCGACGCATTAGAAACCTCCCAGTGATACCCATCACCGCTCCTAAACACCCTCCCCGGGTCCACACCCCCCGAAGCAAGATACCACCGCCCCCCCGCCGTAGCAAGACACGTCCCACTCGCCGCAAACCCCGCCTCGCCCCCCAGCGCCGGCGGCATACCCGCCGGATCTACGACGTCCCAGCTCCGCCCCCCGTCGCGCGTCTCGACGAGCCGGAACTTCCCGTCCACGGGATCGCTGACGGCCATCCCGCGCTCCGCGCTCGCGAACGCGATGCAATCGTAGAACGCCGCCGGGTCCGCGTTCGCGAACGCGAGATCCCAGGATGTGCCGCCGTTACTAGTGGCGTAGATGCGCGAGCTGGTGCCTGCGCCGATGGAGAGCGCGATGGCGCGGTCCGCGGACCAGGCTTCGATGTCGCGGAACTCGAGGGGGGTGTCTGTGTCTGTGTCTGTGGCGGAGAGGGTGGGGCCTACGGAGGCCCAGGTATGCCCGCCGTCGACGGTGTGTAGGATGGTGTTGTTGGTGCCGGAGACCCAGGCGATCTTGGCGGATACGGGTGCTAGGCCGCGGAAACGTGCTGTGCTTCCTGTGGGTAGGAGATTCCAGCTTGGGGTTGGAAACGTGGTGTCCTTCGGTGTGATTAATCGCCCAACGGCCAAGTTTGCTAGCACGGCGATGCCGAGTAGAAGAGTTCGCGGTACACGCGCCATGATGAATGATGATGCTGCGCTTGGCTCAGACCGACAATCATCACCGAAGAGTGAGCGGCGACGGGGTATGTTTGTTCTAAGAATGGGGGCGAGAGTGAAATCTTTTAAGATTGATCTTGGCTTAATCTTATCGTTGCTCTTTACTAGGTTACCATGCAGTCTCTTGGCAGTCTCCCGAGTCCATGGCGCTCTTTGAGAACCCCTGTCACACAGGTTCTTGCCATATCGGGCAGGTGAATGATACTACATTGTCTCGCCATTTGCGGCTTGAAATCTTTGAGCCACTGTGAAATATCGGAAATCTTATTAATTTCAACTGTGAAAATCACTACATCGATCAACCTAGTCACCATCTACAACACTCGGTCGTCCGTAGAATCAAAATCTGGGGCTATTAATGTCGCAATTCAATTCGTTCTAAGAAGAATCAATTGCCTAGGTACGTGAAGCAAATCAAACATAAATTTTACCTGTCTAGCAACTATAGGTGCCTATGAATTAAGCGCTTCTCGCCTTACTCTTATACGGAAAGTATTTGGGTGCTTTTGGATACCCTCTTAAAGTCGTAGTTGCCGGGGATCCATCTTTCGGGCTTGGCAATCCGGCGCGGGCGAATGCGCTCCGGGAAAGTGGCGGCTTGGAGCCGGTTCTAATGCGCGGAGTAGGTTTGCGCACGATAGGTTCTGGTGCCGAACGGCGGATCACCGTGGCCATAGGACCAATTTCAGGACTTGCCCGTGTAAACTTTTCTGCTGAGGCGACAGTGACAATAGCTTCGTTCTCATATTCATCAAGCTGTTCGTCAGAGTCCAAGGACTCTGTCACTGATATATCTGAGAGGGACCCGGAAGAAACATTTATCTCCTCGGAATATATAATGTTTAGTATATTTTCAAATTCTTGGTATTCATTAGTAGTATCAAGCTCAGATAGTTCTTCATCTCGCCGGTGAAGCTCGGAGTCAGTCGTGGTCAAGTCCCTATTTTCGGTGTTAAGCTTGAGCTTGGCTTGTAAAACAGCTTCTAATTTTTCTGGGTCGAATTCTCCGGGTATGGCTTCTGAGCATCCATACTCAAATCTTAGATAATTTTCGTAGTTCCTAGCCTTGATGTCCCTTTTCGAAAATGACTTGGAAGACGGCTTGCATTGCTGTAAAAAAATCTTGCGCTCTGGTTGTGGGTCAGGGTCCGGAAGTTCGTTAAAGTTATTGCATTTCTTCATGATCTCGTAGAGATTCTCGGATTTTACCTTGCCCATTTTGGATAATATTTGTTTCTGAGAGTATATGTATTTGAGTAGCTCACCTATGTCAAGGTTGAAACACCTGAAGCGCCATAGAACTTCAGATATTGGGTTGAAGGAAGTCGATGAAGCATGTTGGCTTATCGTAAAATCCATCCTTTGACCCGATTTCCATTGTTTCCAACCTACTGAACATACCAATAAACAAGGTTAAAACAATTGATCGGACCTCAGGTACTTCTTTTGTGATTAATTATAGCAACTCATTTCCTTTACGTTACGAAACGTTGCATTTCATAGGATGGCCTTATTCCCGTCCTTGCGGAAATAGTCGAGTCCCATACCAAAGAAATCCTCAACAATTCTGTTGCCTTTGACTGATTTGTGTGTACTGTGTTTTTGAATTTCTCAAGTTGTTTGCCTTTCAGCGGATACCGACTATGATGTTGAAGACGAAGCTAAAAATAACTTATCGAACACTCGGTAATGGTTCACCGGCGGTATCCCTTGCGGTTCTACTTTTTGCGTTGCACACAAGTCGTTAGACTATGGAATGCTGCTAAGTCAGCTTAATTTAAGGAGGAACATATTGTCTTGCAATGTTCTCTTTGGGGTACGATGGGCAGGATGGGGCGGATCGAACGTGTGAAACATGCAGTAGATAGTCCAGCCGTTAGATCCCAAGTTATTAATGATTCGGCACCAAAACATTATTACTAACGATTGTGGAGATTGCACTACATCAAATCACCAAAATCTACCGGACTGTCCCGTCTTTCATGCAGGACCTGCATACCCCTATTATTATTTGGGTCTTGATCGCAACTGAAAGATGGCTATGTTAACGATATCTTGAAAATATTGTGTCACATCAAATTTCCAGCCCGTAAAAGCTTACGACGTCGTGATCGCTGACCACGTTCTGAGCAGCCTTCACTCCCTGAACCTGGTCTAGAATCTCACCGCATGTACACGCTGGCATGGACGCTAGGGATCTTCCTACGGATACGTGCTGCAATGTTACGATGAGTCCTGTACGAACGGCACTTGGTCGCCTAATGCTAATGCGAAGGAACTTTAATAAGACGTCAGAAGATGAAGAAATTCCGGGTACTAGATAATAGCCTATCACAAAGAAGCAGGGACTCTGCGATGTTCGGACGAAGCTTGTGGACTCGAACGAGTTAACGGAGCAACGGAGCAGCTTCCACAATGCGGAGGGTTCAACGACCTCTCGTAAGACGGGAGCACAAGGAAATTGACCGGATTTTGAGTCGAGTCCCGAGACTCTGGAAACGAGCCAATTAAGTTGACCGAACGTGGAGCAGACCATGTATCATATGCGGTGCGACTGGTCCCAACAGCGTGCCGTGCCACTTCTATTTACATACATACATCTCACCAGTATGCGAATGTGAGGGCGACGGCGTGACGCAGAAATAGTGAATTGTTCTCCTCTTTTCACACCGAATTTCTATGCCCGTTTGGTGCGGACTAAGATGCGGTCATCATCAGTGCGCTACACGTAGCAATTCCCGCATTAATTCCCGCGTCGTAGAGGGTCTTGAGGGGCGAGACGGGAAACTCGGATGACCCTAGGGCTCGTGTTCTGAGATAAAGTGAGAATCGAGCTTATGTAGGTCATAGCTGGGTCCCACCGTTGTAGTTCATTGGTTAGTGAGGCTGAATACGGTAATCTCCCACGCCGCTCGTAAGCGACCCCGCTGTTTATGGCCGTTGCGGCGGACAGACGGGATCTCTCGACGGTGCTTGGCATCGTCGAAATGTTAGATCGAGGTCTAAACGACTCTAGAATGCTAGATCGCAGTAAGCAGGGCGATTCTCCTCGTTAAGATAGAGTAGCTGAACCCGACAGAGTGATTGATGAAGTCATATCGCATAGGTAACGAAGTGCCTGGTGACCGTATCCGTTTATTGAGAGCCGGGGCTGACTCGATTAGCACCGAATTTTAGCGATGATCTGCGCTGTAACGGGCGAACAACTTCGAAGGCGGAGCTAGCGTCGATTTCTCGTCACTTCACTCAAGGATAGCGGTGACGATGTTCGGTGACAAAGAGTAAGAGCAGCCATTCACGATCAATGGTTTTCTTGTTAGTCAATGCATCCGTCGGATATCGAGCCATCTCACGTTACACTTCAATGCCCCGATCCTTCGTTACCTACCAGCTGCCTCATGCATCTCATGTAAATTGCTGCTAGTGAGATTTTTATGTAAACGTCATACGGCCGTCAGCAATAATTTGCGAACAGGTGAATAATGCAACTTGACTTGGACTAGCAGGTAGTAAGTTTTGGTCCTAATTTGATCGTACCTTGGAGGCATATCCAGGCACTCCGAACGCTCAGGGGTCACTCCTATTGCTGGTAGTTTTTAACTTCCCCTAGCACTTCTTGGTGTCTTTCGGATAACGGCCATCCATCCATCCCTCGGCAATTTTTTGTCTTGGATTTTTTAAGTTGGGGCACTAAGACGTAAGCCAGGTCTTTTATTAATTAAATAAAAGTCCGAATATACAGCTTGCAGATTCTGTGCCGTCAATATGTCGCCCGTCACTACACTTGGCCGCGGCTCGTTTGCCTAGGCCTAACGAACGGGCTAGACTAGTAGTTAAAGTAGACCAACATGCTACTTTCAACGTCATAACGTACCATATTTCTTAGCCCAGATGGCTTCACGAACCACTCACGGGTAACAGGGACAGAAATGTTGTTTATACCCCGCAATGTGGCAGCACCGCGTCCAGCAGTGATCAGAGGGATCAGACTAAGCCGGCTCGGGCCAGACGGCACTGACAAGCTATCGTGTAAACCGAAGCGAAGTGAAAGGGATTGTCTGACGCAAAGAATCGATGGTCAGAAAAAGAAATAAGGAAAGGGGAAAAAACGAGCCAAAAGAACCACGTTCTGTCGTATCCCCGCTCCCAAGTAACACAATGAAGAGGGCTGTGATCGTCGAGCGCTAGACCCGAAGTGCTTATGGCTTTGTGCATTTTGGTACATTCTTGCCAGCAAAGCAAATGCGAAAAGAATGCGTGGTGACGCCCCGGCAGCCCCAAATCTCGTATTTTTCTGCTACGCTTGCAGCTGACTACATGTCCCTACATCTCTCTAGTCTCCCAGTTCTCCCTAACGCTAACACACTATGCAATACTACGCAGTATGCGCTCGCTAGGCGCTCAATGGTACGCATATCCCCCAGCACATCCTTGCCGGGTCAGGGGTTTCAGCTCCCAGCCTCATTCGGCACAAGCGCCAGTGAATCATAACCGCTCTGGGGTTTCCTAACCTCAAAAGGTCATAGTATTTTTGCATCTCCTGTTCCCACTGTTTCTGCGAATCACACAATGTTGAAGCTATGACGTTCCCCTTCCTCTAGGATCTTTCGGAACATTTTCCTTTGAAAGCAGCTGCCAAAAAAGCACCGTCAAAGAGAGCCGTTTTATAACGATCGTCCAGTTCACCCACAATAGCCCGCTTACACATCACTCATTATTATATAGACGATGCCCACCGCTCGCCTTCGCACTGCGATGGATAGGGTTCTCGACTTACACTCCACCCCCTTCATAATATAATAATAGCCTTAGGATCTGTGCTCGATCGTAAATCTCATCTGCGTGGAGCTCATCGTCGTCCCTAGAGCCTTGGCATCGTCTTGTAACCACGTTCACTACACTACACTAATAGTAATAATCCCGCTCCCGAAGGGCGACGACTGATCGACGCCATGCGGTTTAACCTTTCTGCGCAGGCCCTCTGCGGCGCCATCTGCGTGTCGGCCTTGGCCGTCCCCAGCCCCGTCGAGAAGAGGCTACAGCTCATCGACCTCAAGCAATTCGGCAGCTTCCCGACCATCACGCCCGAGCAAGCCCACGCCGAAGCTCAGCCGCTGTCGATCATATTGGGCGACGGGCCCCAATATACCGGCAAGAAGGCCACAACGTCAACGACTAACAAGGCCCCGGCCACCGCCCAGGAGTTCACCACCGAGGACGCCGCCGCCGCGGCGGACGGCACCTGTGACCGTAACAACCCAGCAGTCCGCTTCGAATGGAGGAATTACTCAGCTGACGACCGGAAGGCCTTCGTCAACGCCATTAAGTGCCTGATGGGCAAGCCGTCGTCGGGCAACTTCCAGGGCGCGCAGAACCGGTACGAGGACATCGTGTCGGTGCACCAGCAGCTCACGCCGCTCATCCACCAGCGCGCCGTCTTCCTCGTCTGGCACCGGTACTACGTGTCGGTGTTCGAGTCCATCATGCGCGAGGAGTGCGCCTTCGACCGCGCCTTCCCGTGGTGGGACGAGACCCTCGACGCCGGCAAGTTCGCCCAGTCCGACATCTTCACCGACCCGTACTTCGGCCCCCTGCCCGCCAAGACGTCCGACGGCCAGGGCACCTGCATCCAGTCCGGCACCTTCGGCGGCACGACGCTGCACATCGGGCCCGGCAGCGCGTTCACGGCGCACTGCCTCGCGCGCGCCGTCGACGAGAGCCTGACGGGCACGGTCACCGCGTCCTTCGTCTCGGACTGCAACTCGCGCACCTCGTACGACGACATGCGCGGGTGCCAGGAGCTGGGCCCGCACGCGTACGGGCACAACGGCGTCGGCGCCGTCATGGCCGAGGTCCAGGCCTCGCCCGGCGACCCCATCTTCTTCATGCACCACCTGTTCGTCGACCACTCGTTCCGCATCTGGCAGAACGGCGACGCCTCGCGCACCCAGAGCATTAATGGTTGTGCCGACGCGAATAACCCGTGCACCCCGATCACGATGGACTACGTCCTCACCTCCAACGGGCTGCGGCCCAACACCACCGTCAGCCAGGTCATGGACACGCTCGGCGGCTACCTGTGCTACCGGTACGACTACTAGTTTTTCGCTCGCCCAATAGAACTTAGAACGTTCCTTATTATTTACGATTGGTCATCTCGGAGATTCTATCAATAAACGATGACACCAAATTCTTTTCGTCGTACTTATTTACCCTCTTATTGGATAAAAGGCGTTGGGTGGTGGGGGCTATTTATTAGGGGGCCTCCTGGATGAAATGTGCAAAAAAGAAGAGCGGCTTTCGACTTGGGCCTATCTAATGACGATACCTTGATAGAGAGAAGCCCACGAGTACAATCCTTATTACCTAATTATACCCAGCGACAAGTTCAGTACATAGAGACGCTATCAGTATATTCTCAATTGAAGAAAATTTCACTTCTATTTGTTTAGATTCGCAATGGCTATCCTTGAGTTCTTGTGATGTTCGTCGTTGCATTTAACATGTCGGCTGTAGTAAAACCTGGATACATACATAAAGAGGCGCCTGTCGTCCAGGTTTTTGGGTCTTTGTTTGCCTGCATCCTGCCCCCGAATGTAACCCACCACCTTGGTAAGTATTCGCGTCCGATAATAAACTTGAAACAAAGACGCCAATCTTGTTTCTATTTTCATCGTAGCGTTGGAGGAGCAGTGAATAGTTCGTATCTTGTATCTAAAATAATAGCTCGCGTCAACTTAGCTATCTAGGAGCCGCATCCTTCGAATACAACTAGTAAGCCTCCTATTGATAACTACCTGCCTATTAATGTAGCTTCTTCTCGCAAGATTTAGCAATCGCAGATTTGGCAGCTCATTTATGAAACAATTCCCCTTCAAATCATACCTACTCGTCTACTTAAATAAGCTACATGTCGCTGTGCTTCTTTCGATTTCAATGTAAATTCTCATGGCTAACTCGTCGATTATGACATACAAAGAATACCTATTTTATACACCCATATTGATTTATCTAAGCACCTAAGTATCCTTGTGAGTCTTAGAGATGCATTTTCTAGCATTGGTTTACTATCTCTTCCGCTACCGTGGTTAAACTCATTAAGGCGAGAACCAGCCCCTTAAATAGAACAGTGAACCAATTACGAGGGCATAAATGAGGGCTTGATCATACACCTGACATGCCAAAAAGACAATCGTTCTCCGTCGGTAACTTAGAAGAGATCTATAGGTATCAGTACTACTTAAGCTTATTACTGTAAATGGTAAAGGTGGAAGATGAAAGATCTTGATACATCTGGAGACTGTCTCTCTAACTTACCACTGAGAATAACTCACATCGGAACGTATCTCAAGACTCCAGAGTGGTTTTAATTTCGATATTAGGTATATTCTAGAGAGAAATTTTGTCAGACTTTTGATAGTCTGCCGTGCTTTTTTAGCAGATAGGACATCCTAAACGAGGCACTACCTACGTAAGGGTCAATATCGTTATATACGCCCATGATATGAGAATTAATAATTCGCTTCGTGGAGTCGCTTGGAGGACTAGAAGGATAGCAGTCACCTTGTTGGCTCTTGTCATGTAGGTATCTAGCGCGTACCTACCTACCTAGGTAGGTACGCTCCCAACTCGCTGTCCTCCCCATTCTGACTGATTGCCTCTAGTACCTACCTATGCTTTATGTCACTTAGACTTCCAAGATACGAAGAAATTCATCTGACCATTGGCCGTCCCCTATTGTCTCGAAGATTTCATAACTGGTTATGATTTGAAACCGCCTCGCTATTTGACAGATTTCAACACTTGTGCTACAGGAGGAAGTGCTAATCGTAAGAACATCAATAGGCCTTCATAATGATATATTCCATTCAAAGTTAGGTCTGTTAGAGGGCTAATATTTAATAACGAGACCCTGACGTTCGAATCCAAGATGGGAGTCATCAAAAGAACCTTGACTGATATAGCCATATTCAAGGACCGCTAGAATTACTGACGCGTAGGATATGGATTTTCCAGTGCAGTGCTACTCCAAACACTTAGAAATTAAGACTAGGACCGTGAGTTTAGGATCTCAATGAACAGTTGTATGTACTAACAGCGGATACTAAGCAGTTTAGTTGGGTTCGAATGTGCCGTGGTTAATAGATATTGTTGCTGAATGTAGAAGATTCAACTTAACGATAAGTGATCATAATCCTATGATGGCTGAGTGCTAGTCACTGGAGAATGATATGTGAAACTCCGCCGTATTCATTGGCAGTCTTCCTTCAAGATATAAATTCAGCGACTCACATCCCTCGGTATAATTCAGGTAACACAAAGCATGACATTAACTCCTCAAAGTATGCACAGGTCTACGAACCAGAATTCCCAGCCCCCTTAGCCGATATCTATCAATCCTTATACTCCATCCTGGACCTTTCTCGATCACATGCTTTCTTTTCCTTTTATTCATCGCTTCGTCATATCCCATAGATCCTCTCCAGTAACCCGAGGCACAAAATTTGACCATAGTTGCTTTCCACGTCCCTACCGAGAGACAATCTTAATTAGACTTAGACGAGGCTTAATCGTTGTGCTTTTCATTTCAACAATCCCAACGCACTACCGGAGGGGGCAGCCGCGCTAGTAGCGGCTTTCACGCTCTCGAAAACGCCCGACAAAGCACGACCAACCTCGTTGCTCAACATTGGCCTCGCATCTGGTCCAACTTTGCTGTCCACACCATGGCTATGCGCACTACTGACTTTGGTCAGCTCGTTCACGAAGCTTTGGCCCCACCATGCTGATGTATATTTGAAGACATATCTCTCTAACTTGCGGAAATTTGCTTCCCGCATCTCAGGAGACATCGTTACCGCATCGTGGATCGCATTAGCCAATTCTTCGGTGTTCCAGGGGTTGACGATCAAGCTTCCATTCAGCGATTGGGCAGCTCCGGTGAATTCAGAGAGGATCATCACGCCATGTCGGTTCTGTTGAGTGGCGATGTACTCATACGACACGAGATTCATGCCATCTCGGGTTGAGCTCACGAGACAGACATCCGAGACAGCGTACAAGGCACAGAGTTCGTCAAATTGGACGCTCTGGTGTAAGAAGTGGATAGGCATGAATTCGACAGTTCCGAATCTACCATTGATTCTTCCAACGAGCTCGTTAACGACCGCTCTGAGGTTCTGATATTCTTCGACGTCTTGCCTGGATGGTACCGCAACCTGTACGAGTACAATCTTGCCGATCCACTCGGGATGTTCCGTTAGAAACACCTCGAGCGCGTGTAGCTTCTGCGGGACACCTTTGATGTAATCGAGGCGATCGACACCGACGATCAACTTCACACCCTCGAATTTGCGAGACAGCGACGCAATTCGTTCCTGAACATTCGGCTTCTTCAGGCCCTCAACAAATTTATCAGGATCTATTCCAATTGGGAATGCGCCCACCGTTACAAACCGTCCCCTGTATTCGACGCCGTTCGGCGTGGTCGGTGCCTCTAGAATGCGTGAGCATGAGCTGAGGAAATGTCGAGCATAATCGTAGGTGTGGAAGCCAATCAAGTCGCACTGCAGAAGGCCCTCGAGCAAGGCTTCACGGACGGGGAGGATACGATAGATCTCGCTACTAGGGAAGGGAGTGTGGAGAAAGAAGCCGATCTTTACGTCCTTTTTATCTCCCAACTCGTTACGCAGCATTTCGGGGAGGAGCATTAGATGGTAATCGTGGACCCAGATGAGATCTCCGTCTTGGACATCTTTCAGAACAGTCTTCGCGAAGAGCATGTTGACTTCCTTATAGGCTGCCCAAGCGATCTCATCGAAGGTGATCTCGCCAGGATGGTAGTGGAATAAGGGCCAAAGGATTGAGTCTAATTAGCAGAATCATTAGCTAAAAGCACAACCTTAGATAGTGAAAAAAAAAAGGGGGGTGCGCACTGGAGAAGCCGTTGTAATGCCTATCTGCAAGTTCATCATCGACAAAAATAGGGTGGGCGTTGTATTGATCTTTTAGCTGTTGCTTTACGGTGGGTATTTCGGCTTCGGGAACTTCCAGACCAGGCCAGCCGTACCATTGGAAGCTTGTCGTCTTGCTCAAACCACTCAACCCGGTGACAAGACCTCCGGATGACATGGAGAAGCTGTAGCTTCCTTCCTCTTTTCGTTTTATCGTGATAGGAAGTCGGTTAGAGATCAAGAGCAACCGGCGGTCGCTGGTAGAAGAAGACTCGCCCCAGTCGGTGGAGCCCATGTTGTCGGTCTTGGTCTTGATATTCTAAATCTGAACGGTTGAAGGTTTATTAAACCTAGCCTAGCTAATCGCGATGGTGAAGAACGGGTTTCGTCGATTTCGTCGATTTAACTGCGTTAGGTTGATCGAGATGGAATATGAAGGAGATGTCCGCAGTGGAAGATGGGAAGCTTTGTAGAGAGAAAGGTCTGGATTCGGCTGCGGCAATGAAACGTTGATGTGTGAAGATTTTCCAAGAGCGAAAAGAAAAGTACGAAGTGATGCAACACAAGAGAAAGACAGCACGGGCCGTGCGTAGTAGTTATGATTCGCTCAAATGTTCTAGTGGCGTTGAATTAATACGTGATTGATTGATTGATTGACCGAGTTGAACGGTAGTGAGTACTACCAACCTGTGATAGGAAGTAAGGAGTACCTAAAGGGGTAGGGAGTACGAAGAAATAAATAATTAAGTCGAATGTTTGAATGCTATTATATGTAGGTAATCGTTTACACCTTCGGGCGCGGTTTCTGGTTGGGCGATATATTATTGTTTGATGCAATCGCGATGCAAAAGCAGCGAAATCCCTCAAGAAATCAGAAAGAGCTAGCCCCGCCGGGCCAGAACTAGCCCCTCTGCCCCTCCAAGGAGCTTTGATCCGTTTCGATGTTTCTTAACCCTTTTGACCAACTACGTAATCTCTTGTCCTATTTAAAGCGGACCTCTGCGGGGATCTTCGGGTATCCAAAAGTCAGGCTGAAGTTGGTACAGTACCACCTTAATAGCATTCAGAGCATCCATTAGCTCCCGCCAACGAACCACCTTTTTCTCCATTCCACCACGCTACTGGACAATGTATGTTTTGTCTGCGTCATGTCATTAGACATCAGGTCACGATATATTGTGTAGGTAACGAGTCTCAACGATAGCTTAATAAATAGAGACATCTCCGTGAAAGTTGCGACCTTACAAATAAAACGCTCATACACTCAATTCAATATACTATGTTCCGCTTAACGATGGATGGGCCCCTTGTCGGCGTTGGGCAGATAGGACCGATTGCTTCGATTTGGCTTTTCGACGCAGCTGGAACTTGGAGGAAGCATACTTCGCGTACCAAAGGAACTGAGATTGGTCAAGTTCCACCTAACTAGGTAGGTACCTATATAAGACTCAATGGGTTTCTACGTAGGTAATCTGCAGGACAAGATACACGAACATAATTCATCTGACAATTTAGTACGACATAAATGCATGGGTAAGTGGAAACTCTTTCATTACGCGGTTCAGACAGCTTTCCATTTGAGTACCTGGTCTCGCTTCAACTTATTCCATGTGACACTAAGTATCAACTACCGTTCTACCTGGTAATAATTGACCAATGATACATGGCTTGTGCACGATATCTGTGAGCTTTTTCGGTCATGTCGAAAGATATTTCTAGCAATTTCTAAGCCAGATTCGGTTTCGTCCCTAGGTATGTATGTATCTGAGCTAATGATGTTTCTCGAAAGTACCAAGAAACTACCAAGCCTGCAAGCTCGACGATTTTCGCTTGAACCAACCGAAATGCATCATGCATAAAGTTAAGTGCCAAAGTACCTATGTACCTACTATGAATACAAAACGATCTAACCTAATATTAGTTAAGCTCGCCAATCCTGACCACCAATCATATTTTAGTTTCCAACCCAATCGAGTGAATTCTACGTTCTCCGGACCTTTTCGGACCAAAATGTCCGTCTTTGCAACCATCCATATGATAAACAAATCTCTCTCGAATTCTTCAACATGCATACGTACCTATATATACTGACGTCAAGGAAAGCTATTTGAGGATCAGACACGGCTTCTTGTCATTTATCATAGTGAGATCACGTGCCCTGCACTCTCTTCAAATAGGGGTAGAATACATATTCACGTGATTCCCCCTTTTCTCATCACCAGCGAATTATTTATGATGCATTTCTAACACAGATATATACGAGATGTAAGGCATTTTCAATTTAGAAGATAATGATATATTTGTCAAACGTATGGAGTAAATAGGGAATCTCTCAACACTCGGTGGTCTCCGAAAATGGATATCTGTATTTGTTTCCAATCGGATAACACTGAAACACTCTTCCGATTCCTTCCTAGAATCTTTGAATTTCGGCTTATAAGTTTAGACCCGGACATATATTCGGAGCTCTAAAGGACTTGAAAAAAGAATTGTTAATGGTGATCCATGTCACGAGGTAGAACTAAGGAAAAGGGAAATAACGAAGTGGTTACGCAAGAAACTTTAAACTCTCTAGTCTTGGGGCTGTAGTCATATCTTAAGTAACGTGTCTTTCCAAAGAACAACGTTTAGCTACCCATACACTTGGCTCCCCTACCAATCCCCTCTTAACTCCATCTTCTACCCTTTTAGATTTTTACAAGCCGATGACGTGGATAAGCGAACAGAATACGAATCAAGTCAGTTTGGAAATATTCATGGTGCTGTGGTACAAGGACCGCTACGGAGACATACAGCGGCTACACCAACGATGAATTACCCCCCTCTCAATTAGCTGTTCCTCAGCAACGCCGTCCTCAAGGCCAACGGCGTCACACTAACCGCCCTACCATCCTCCCCGAGCGTAAACACAAACTGATCTAACGGCATATCCGCATAAACCGCCGCCGTCTGGCTAACCCAAGTCCCGCAATTCGTCGAGAACATCGCGCTGCTGTGGTCCGTCAGATCCAAGTTCTCGACCACGGCCTTGAACGCGATCTTCCTCGTCCCGTCCGCCGCCGCCGCGGACTCGAGGCCCGTGGGGTAGATGCGGATCGACGGGGCCGTGACGTTGTAGTTCAGCGTGTACCGCACCGCGACGGGGATCATGTCCGTGCCGTTGCTGACCCACCTATCGACCCCCAGCCCCGGCCGCGCCGCGTCCGTGCTGAGCACCAGCGTGCTATTCAGGTCCGCGTCCCCGGCCGCCGTGTAAATGCCCGCGTAGTTCGCGTCGGCCTCCTCGCGCGCGGCGTCTTCGAGCGCCGGGAGCAGCGCGCGCCCGATGTTGTCCGCGATGTCCCAGTTCGCGTTGCCCGGCCAGCCCCCGGCTAGGAGCGCGCTGATCCCGACGTCGTAGTCCGGGAGAAGCACGAGGAGCGACATGTACACGTTGATGCTGCCGGCCTTGCTGTACGCGTCGACGACCCGGCTCCCGTCGCTCAGGGGGATGCGCCGGATTCCCCACGGCGAACTAACGCCCTCGTGGATGTCGGACGTGAGGGCTGTGGGCTTGAGCCATCGCCGCGTCTGTGCTGGGGCGAGTAAGGTGTGCCTGAATATGGCGCGGCCGAGGCGCGAGAGGTCGCTTGCGGAAGAGTACATGTTTCCGGTTCTTTGGTGTGGTGTTAGCGTCTGAACACCAATTTACTTTGAAATCCTAAGAGGGTGAGTGGAAAGGGAGAAACGTACGGGCTCGCTTCGCCAATGCTGTACGACCAGTCGTCCTCGTGGCCTTCCGGTATGACGCCTAAGGAATCGTCGTCAGGCTTCTGGTAGAACGTGTGTTGGAGCTCGAGTTTATCGATGATGTCGCTTTGTAGCATCGGCGCGAACTGCTTTTGCGTGATGGCTTCGAGCGCATACGACAGGATCTGGTAGCCCATATTTGAGTACCCGGCCGTCCACGAAGGAGAGAATGATGGCGGCACGTTGGATAAACCAGTAAAGAACTCTGTTAGCCGTTTTCAGTTAGAAATATTGTCGTTTCCTATTCCTAACCCTTTCAGCCACTTTCGCCCCGTCCCCGCGGATTAATGATATTTTCAATGTGTTTTGAATACCACTTACCAGCGCGAGGACATTTTATCATTTCACCACAGGTAGGAGTTTCGTTCCGGGGTGCTGGCGGAAAGCCTTTGGCTTCGAGTACAGTTTGGTTGTTCTCTTGCGTCAATTCCCCTTCGATGGCATCTAGCAATTTAATTTCATAATCTTAGCCCAGCTAATTTCGACTTTACATCTTTATTTCAGCCCAACTTTACTATTCCTTTTCAATCAAAGCATAAACTTAAAGTACTCACAATCTCTCACAATTCCAGCCAGATGGCTTGCCAGGTCCTGCAGCGTAATGGTTTCCCACTCCACGTTCATAACGGGATCGTATTGGGCTTTCCCGGCCAACAGCTCTAGTTCTGGGACCCATTGTGTTACCGGGGTGTTCCAGTACGTGTCTCCGGCCTCAATCAGAAACGTTAATATCGTGAATATTTTCGTAACGCTACCGAGTCGGTACACGGTGTCGCCATCGACGCTCTTCACACCCGGAGTATTAGCCGTCAGGAGATCAGTCGCGGTGTGATAGTGGCTCCAGAGTGGCGTGTCCTCGTCCGCATCAGAAGCCGAGAATACTTGGATGGACCAGGACGTGCTGTTGGGGTTGGCCGCCGGGTCCGTACCGCGCGCGTTGAACGTCGTCGTTAGGTTCGCAATGGCGGTCTTTATCGCGTCGGACGAGGCCAGCGACCTCGGCTTCGGGAACGCTGGTCCCGGGTACGGACAGTTGGGGATCCCGCCCGTCGGGGTGATCAAGGCTTGCGCGGCGAGCAGCAGCAGCGCCGTTGCGGAGGGATGCGACTTCATAGCGACGAAGCTAGTACCCTCTAATTGGACTGAGGAGTAAAACTATTACCTAAGAAGGTACGAATGAGAAGGAAGGGGACGTCTTAAGGGAGCGAGCGTATATCAGCCTGCTGGAAGCAGACGCGTCACCAGAAGCCACGAGTTAGGATCATCCTAAGATTTTTTCTTTTTCGTTTGATCCTCGGCCCCAAGTAAGGTAGGATTGGGATTTCTACGTCTGGGCATACGTCTTGGGTCCCGGGAGTCAAGCTTATATTACGACTTTGGGAACTTCCGAGTCCTGCGTGTAACCTGTCTATTCACCCGGGCACGTGGGCTTGTGGACGCATGTGCTGTTAGGGGCTCGGTCCACATGGATGGACAGCTTCCCCAATCTCTACGTGTTGATATTTGATTTACGGTGGCATTTTCTTAGATGTTTATTCTTGGAAGATATCACGGACCTTGCTATCGCCTCTTCATATGGCCGAGAAATCTGACTTAGCTATCTACTTTCACATTATAGTCTAATTTTCTTTTGACGATAAATATTTCTATACTTCGGTATATCTATGAACATTAGAACAACTTAGGTTACTCGCTAATTAAGAGGAGGCCACCTAGACACTTAGTCAACCACCGTACATGCTTCAATAAACGGTTCAATCGATTTCACCTACCTCTTCAGTACGCGGGGGCTTCACCATCAAGCTATTCTGGGTATAAGTACCTAGGTGGGGTCACCGTGGCTTTAATGGGGAGACACGATATACGACGTTCCAGGATCGACGAAGCCGGGACCGAGTGTCCTAATGCGTAGAATGACGCGATACCGAGATTTTTCGTAATAGAAGCGCAATGCAAACTTTGGTTCAGCAGATTGAGGGTCACTTTCAACTAAAGTAGGTATAATCTCCAAATCCCCAAATCCGCATACCCAGGTCGTGTAATAAAAAGGGGCATATAAAAATCGACCCGAAGCAGGTTCACACGTTTCAAGACACCACGTTCTCATCACATTAGTCCGAAAAGACACGCAGGAGACCGTGCGGGCCATCGTAATCTGCTGCTACTATTCGGTAGGTCGATAGTACCTACGTCGCATGGTTGCAACGTTGACCTTTTGCCTGAATGTAGGGCTGTCCGATCATTTACGGCATTGGGCCGGTTCGAAGGAGCGCTTTTTATATCAACCGCATCGCGCACCACGGTATTACGGACGTAAAGTGCCACCTACAAACCTAGTCTCGAGCCTACCGATAATGTAGGTACCTAGCAACATGGTAATTTCGAGTCGCGCGGGCGGCAGGATGAGGTTACGTGCGGTAGCGCCAAGGTGTCCGAAAAGCGTGTCTGTATATTACCTGCATCAGCGTTGAACTTTTTATCTTGGGAAGTATTTATATACAGTATTTGGCCCAGTATGCCATCCCACCGCTGATGCTACGTACGTCGTTGTGATGACGTCGAGCATTAGACCTCATATAAGTAAATCGCCGAGCGAGCCTCCTAGCCGGGTGTAAGCTATCTGATTACCTATATTATCCCACTTATCTTAACGTGGATGGGCCACGTATATATTACCGTACCGACCTCCTAAGACTTACGTCTTCTTTCGCTTATGCCTAGTGACGGATGGTGACACGATATGCTGATTTCTCATGATTCCTTTGGACCTGATCGAAAGAAAATGGCTCGTGAGAATCAGATGATAGATGGTAGATATATGATAGCGAATGGGTTCATTTCCTAATGATGGTACTGCCGAGATGGGTGACGAACAGCCTCCTCGCCTTGAAAAAGGGGGACGTTACACAGCATATTCGGCTTTACGGGTAGCCATCAAAATACAATCACATATAAAAGATGGCAGCTAAGTACTTATGCAGTTGAATTAGTATCGAGACGTTCTTATCGCGAGGTCATGCACATCTTTAATTAACCGAAATACTGTCAGAGTGCATGGTCTAATATCCTTAACCTACTTCACTAGACAAAATAGACATTTCTAAATGAGGTACATTACTATCTAACTACCTAGGTAGGCGAAATGATCCATCGCACACTCGAAAAAACAGGTATCTTGCCCTAAGCCAAAGTGGCTGGCCCCATGAAGAATGAGTCAACACCGGTTCCCGTCCATCCCTGAACGCCGGCGGGGGTATGTAGTGTAGGAAAAGAAAAGTGCGGGTTCGTCCCTAACACTGGAAAATAAGACGTAATCTCATGAAAGCAAATAGCACAATCGCCCATCCATTCGTTTCGTCGGTAGAAGTTGTGTCCCTAGCGGTCTAGTATGGAGAGTTTACGACGTCGTCCTTGCCAAGCTTGTACCGTCCGCTCTGTCGTGTGCTAATTCGTGCGGAGCTTCGTCTCGGTTGGAAGTCGCCGGCGATACTCTCTCTCGTAGGTCTCTTAAGATGTTGTTTTCCAACCATGTTCACCCAGTTAGGCAAGGTGACGATGACGTTTTGGTCGGTACCAAACTTGAAATCGTCGGCCTTAACGTTGTCTTCGTAGCGCTTGATGATATAAGGTGATTTAGAGCCACGAATGACCTTTTCAAGGTTCCAGTCAATGATGTATGGGCCAGTTGCGGTAATGATGGATGTCTCCTCATTCGTCTTGCTCGTGTTGAATCGTGCTGGAGTGAATGAGACAGGCTTCCCCGTTTCATGGTGGAATTGAGCAACATGCTCAGGAGTCAATGCAAGACGACGTGGTTGAGGTTTAGAATCGGCGGCGAACGGCTTTTCGAAGCCTAGCTTGCCTTCGTTTTTACCCGACTTCTGCAGCGCGTCGATGAGTAGTAGGTATGTGCGACAAGTTCCAAGCACCCAACGGCCATCTGCCGACACATCAAGACCAATGATGGGTTCGCCGAGAGCTGGGATGACGGTCTTCGCGTTGATACCTAGACGATCGAAAAGTCTAATATCGCCCTTGTTGGAGGCCACCGCAACATAACCTTTCTCTGTGGTAGATACCGAGGAGAAGTCGTTCTTCGATACATACTGCTTCAACTGGGAGTCGACAAGCTTGTTGCCAGATATACGCGGATCAACGCGGAATAGTGCATTGCGAGAAATACCTAAGAATGTCGGCTCATGCGTCATCTGTGCGAATTTGTTCTCGGGTGCAAATGTGACGACTGGAATGTCATCGTGGACTTTCCACTCGTCAACTACCTTGCCATACTCGAGATCCATGCGATACAGTTTGTTGGGGTCCGTATCGTTCTGCAAGATCAGATTGCGATCTTCATTGTGCAACATGACTTTCTTAGGAACGAAAGAAGCGCCCTTTGGAGTCTCAACTTTGGAAATATTGGTCGTGAACTCCAGGTGATTCTTGGGCGTATGTTTGAATACTCCAATCTTAGGACCTCGGACGACAAAAGAGCGATCGTGTTTATAACCAACAGCTAATGCGGAGTTGGTGTAGGGGTCTTTTGGACCAGTCTCGACATCTTCTTCCTCCTCGTCGCTGTCGTAGTGTTCGCTCCGCGGCGCATCGTCCTCCGCTTCCTCCTCTTCAGGCTCAGGTTCTTCTTCCTCCTCTTCTTCTTCAATTGGTGCATCTTCCATGTTTAGATCCTCAAAGGCATCCAAGACGTACTGGCGGTCTTGTTCCTTCACTTTAGTCCACTTGACTTCATTCAACTGTTCCCAGAGTGCTCTCATCAGACCATCTTGGAATCTCTCTAGTGTCTTATTGTCCTTGAAGCGCAACAACCAGGAATAAGCAGAGCCGTCGTCTGTGAATTGGTTGAAGATAAAGGAGAGGAATTCAAAGTTGAAGACCGGGTTGATGTCAGCAATGACTGGAATACCAAGCCACTGCCGGTCTTTGCTGGCAATGTGTAGCCAGTAATTCCAATTACCAATGTCTGACACCTGAGCTGTGACAGACGAGTCCTGAAGGACGAAGGCCCCCGAGGGGAAGTCGAAGAAGTGGAGCTCGCCGATCTCCATAGACAAGATCTCAACCGGTTCAGGCTGGGTCGGTGGTTTTGGGGGCTCCTTCTGCTTAGAAGGCTTTGTATCAACTTCCTCTTCTTCGTAGACTTCTGGCTCCGGTTCTGCGAGTACAGACGAGGTAGACGGGAAACTATCCCTCTTGGCGCTAACGTTTGCTTCGTTCTTTAACTGGAACATAGCGTCGGAGGATTCAATGGATCGTGATAGAGTTGGGCTATGAATAGGACTGGCCTGAGGAATGGGTTGCTCTTCGAAATCGAATTGTTCAAGATCGGCTTCGGAGGCAGTAGAATGCGGTTTTCGGTACTTGCGCTCGTATTGGCACTGTTTTGCGATGCGTTCGAATGCTCCGACTTGCGCCGATTTGATTGAAGGGTCACAGACAAACTCGTAGACGTCCCCGACGTCTCCGCTCAAATCCTTCCAGGCAAGTACGTTCTGCGATCCTTCTCTAATCTCAACGCGGAAGTGAAGGGCCTCGTCAAGAAGGAATGTCTTCTCGTCCTTCTCAGCGGCTAAGGCGTTCAGTTCTTCGTCTTCACCTTCCTCGTCCGCCAACTCAGCCTCGCCTTCTTCGTAAACTCGCTGTATGACAAGTTGATATTGGAAGTCTTGACCGGTTCGACGTATACGAGCAGTGGCGTCCTTGAAGATGAGTTCGGAATATCCTTTTGGCGATAAGGGTCGGACTAGGTAGAGTTGGCCCTGAGGCAGCTCGATCATGGACTCTTGGCTACTAGTGCCGAAGATAAACTTGCCAACTGTTTCGTTTATGTTAGCAATCTATTCGTGCCATTCGTATCTTAACTAACTGTAAAGAAATCTTGGATGTGATCGTAGACATGGTTTTGAAATTGATTCATATTGATACCATTCTAGAAGCAAAGGTTCTAGACAGCATTCTAGACTTTGCCAGAGCGCTGTTTTCAGACAAGGCTGGCGACGAGGGGCAAATATTTACCATTTTTGAGGACAAACATCTTGTCCGAAGTGAGGCTTTGCCTTCAAAGGGACCGCAGCCGATAGAAAATAAAGTATGATGGCTGTGGAGGAAGAATGTGCATGTAAAGAGGTAAAGGGAGAGAACCCAATTTGTATGAAACAGGGATCTCGTCGCGCTTGCTAGTCAACACCAGACCTTGTATTCCCTGGGCTTTTTGGTGATGGTGGGAAAGTCTAAAACTGCGTCATAACAAGGCAATCTTACTTTCTTGCTTTCTTTCTTTGCCTGGGTAACAGGCAGATACTACCTAGGGCTTTAAGGTGGGGGTAAGTGGCGTTGTAAGAGCTGTGGCGTCAATATGATTAGGCAGCATCTGGCTTTAATGCATTAGCCCGTTTATGCCAAGGCTACAATGGGTAGCGTAACAATTTGGAAGTTGCGCTTTTGTCACTATTGAGGTAATCACGGGTAGTTGCATTTACCGCGTAGCTTCAACCAATTACGTATTTAATCACATAGTAAATACAGCATGTGACAATTACATAAGACAAGGATGTGTAGCCCGGGATCACATTTCACGATGAGAATCTCCAACCAGATGTAGATAATTAGAGCATCAAGTGGCTGCTCATTCAACATTCATGTTCTTCCTCATTATACCTAATACAAATAACTAAGAGTATCATACCATTTCTGCATCAACTCAACACTCAATCCCACCCCGATTACCTCCTCTCCCTTTTCCAGCTTCTTCGAAGCCCCCTCCATGAACTCTTCTAACGAGAGAGTATTAGGGTTGTTTTTCCTTGGAATCATCGTCAGGGTTTTCGCCTTCGCGGCGAGAGTCAGTTGAGACAGTCGGTGGAACAATCTCGACAACTCGTACCGGCGTATCTTTGAGCTGTGATCTCAGTGCCATCGAAAAGAGGCGGCGGAATCTCTTAGTGCCATTGTATGTATACCGGGTTGATGATCGAGAATGACACGAATCCCAGCATACTAGTTAGGTTCCCTAATAATGAGAGCATGTGTTTGGATCTCAAGTAAGGCAACAGCCCAACCGCGAGATGCAACGCACTGCGAATATTGACGTTGATCTCATTTTCAGCCATTGAAAGGAAGTCTTCGGAGCTTATCGCCGATCACATTAATATCTGTAAGACTCGGAGATGTTCTAAGTCGATATTAGTAATTGCCATGGATGAGAGCGAGCTACAGATTCCAGCTCATCACCTTAGCAGTCATAGTAGAGTACCCTTAGCAACCCACTAACACCACTCGTCGCCAGCATGATGGAGGAAAAGATACACCATAAGATGCATTTCTCAGGTAACCATCCTTAGGCGATAGCGATATGTATGCAACAGCTTGCTGGAGAGCGATCCTACCTTAGGGTTGCTTCGAGGTATGTTTCATTATCTCGATTGTTATATTCTTATCCCTTTGAATTGTACGGTAACGGTTTATTAGATGTAAGTTTAAGTAGAGAATTCCGACCGTTCGTGGTGATGAATAAGCATCCATTTCTTATAAGGTTGAGGGGCCGGAGGCGCTGAATAAAGGCGGGCAATAGATCTAAAACGACTGAATATTACTTAATTTAAGAAGTTTACGATATCTTCCTTAGATAGCGACCCCGAGTATGGAGTTTGCTAGAACATCACAATTATATTTTGGTGTGCTTCTTCTGCGAACTTGATGTCGTTGAAGAAACGTAGTCTGTCTCAGATATGCTCTATCTTTGTAGTAATGGACTTTGACTCTTGTTATAGGCCGATTTGTTAATGCCCAAACTTCCTGTGCGTATCGTATATCAAAGCATAAGTCGTGTATTGATTGCCGCCAACCTTGACCGCCAACTTTAGTTACTTCTACCTTTCGTAGGGCTGCTTAAGCGATCTGCAGTGAGCGTCGCAACAGGATCAATGTCCCTTATGCCGTGCTGTGGCGCAGCTAAGTTACGGGGGAAATACATATTCTAAGCTTCGATTCTCTAATGCACGTAAGCTGCAGTCCTTTGTTCTGAGATACCCACAAATAGCCAGGACTTCGTATGATCCGTAGCAAGTGATAGTTTATCATGGCCGCGTATCACAAGGTATGGCCTTAAGAGCAGCGCCCTCCCTCCCTTACTGCTTTAGCGTACACCTTACCATCTATATCTGCTCAACTGGAAAACAAGGGAAAATAATACAGGGCCACATAAGAACAATAAGAAAACCCAAACCAAAATGGCACGGAATACAGCAGAAACTCTCACGGCGCTTGAGGAGTATTTAGCCAAGAGCCAACCTAGCATCAAGATCATCACACCGTCGAGTCCCGAATTCGAGGGCGTGCGCGCGTGCTTCGTAAAACGAGACGATGCCGTGCCGATCGCCATCGTGCGCCCGCAGACCGCCGCTGACGTCCAGGCCTTGGTGAAGTACTGCGTTGAGAACGACGTCGACTTCGTTGTCCGCAGCGGTGGTCACGATTGCGCGGGGCGAAGCCAGGTCCGTGGCGCCCTAACGATCGACTTGCGCGATATTAATTATGTGCGCGTCAGCGAGGGCGAGAAGACGGCGAGTGTGGGCGGAGGCATCATCTTCAGGGACCTTACGAAGGAACTAGATGCGAGAGGACTGGTTACGCCGGTGGGCACGGTTGCGAGCGTTGGATACGTCGGCTGGGCTACTCTCGGTGGTTACGGCCCGTTTTCGTCGAGTCACGGTTTGGGTGTTGACCAAATTGTGGGGGCTAAGGTCGTGAATGCGAAGGGCGAGCTCATTGACGCAGGGGACGAGCTATTGAAGGGTATCCGGGGAGGTGGTGGGATATTCGGCGTTATTGCCGAGTTGACAATCAAGATTTATCCTCTAAAAGAGATGCTCGTATCTCTTCTGATCTTCGATTCGAGCGACCTGAAGACGGCCTGGACGAATTACAGCAACGGGTACGAGAAACTAGCTGCGGAGCAGCCCCTTCCAAGGGCTCTCCAGCTCCAGCTCTTCGGCATAGAACTCCCTAATCTCGGAAAAGTCTTTGCCGTAGGTACTACTTGGACGGCGGCCGACCACGAAGAAGGCAAGAAGTGGATTAACAAAATCGCTGCTCTGGGCCCTTGCCTGATGAACAATCCTGAGCCGCGGTCCGTCTCGGCGTACTGCGCATTTAACGAGACGCTACTTACCTACGGTAGCTACGGGCGGGCATACACTTTGAATGTTAAGAAATACACTCCGGAGTTGGCGGAGGTCCTGGCCAAGTACACGTCCTCGATCCCGGGTGGCGGTATTGCGCTCTCCCTCCACATGTTACGAGCTCCAGAGGCGAGCGAGCACTCCGTCTTCGGATCTCGAGTCGAGCACCATATGCTAGAGCTTGTGTCGACGACGCCAGTGAAAGACCTGGAGGTTAAAGGCGCGGAGTGGGCAGCCGCGTTGACGGGCGAAATCAGGGAGGCCGACTCAGAAAACGTGATGGAGTCATCGTATGTGTCGTTGTTGGATAATGACGACTCGGACTTTACGAAGATCTACGGGGCGCATTATAATACATTGGTGGCGCTGAAGAAAAAGTACGACCCGGATAATGTATTCAAATATGCTGTTCCTCGGTTATCAGTGTGATGGTCGGATTGCTTCTGAATAAGGCGGCCATGGGTAGATTTAGAGCATCATTGTTTCTTGGTCGAAAAGGAATAAACATAGATAGATGGAAAATCCTCAAAAGGATAGAGAACTACCCATGGGTTGATATTATGATCACTCCTTTCTGAAATATTTGCTTCATGCGTGACTAGGAAATCCATGTATCCAACCGCAATACCCCTCTTGTATTACCATTTTTAGTACCGAGATTGATGAATTTCCTTCGAGAATTCTGCTCACGGCCACCAACATCAAAGGTACTCTATTACCGTTATGTTGATGGCGTAACAAGGAATAAGCTGAGTGTTTGTGATACATTGTAATTTGGTAATAGGTAAAAGCTGGACGATTGGGTAGAAGCATCGTATCATACGACGAACGGGCTTCGATAGATAAAATCGCTCTCTCGACGGTGCGCCAAATGAGCTAAACCGCCAAAGCCTCAAAACTCTCAATTACAATATATAATTACTGTACTAACACTGTATTAACACTGTATTTTTTCGGTGTAGCCCTTGTATTATTAGTGGGCTTAGCGCTATTAGGCCCTATAACTATAAGGGGTTATAGTACGTATCTATAGTGATTGATTTTAACCAATTAAATTTATCGCACTTTAATAATCCTACTGCTCTTCTTAAGCAACAATACCAACAATAAGTACCTATAATTATTTGTTTAAATTGTATAAAATAATATAACGTATATCAAAATGAAGCTCTTCAATTGCTGAATTAATTGATATAATTTTGTTGCTGTATGATTTATATAGGTTTAGCTGTTGCTCAGCTGTTGCTGAGCCTTCGTTGAACTTTCGTTGAGCCTTCGTTCAGCCCTTGTTCAACCTTTGTTGAGCCCTCATCTCTAATTAGAATCAATTATTCTATACCTTTGTTATACTCATTCGAAAGCGCTTTTGAAGCTCTATTTAATGGTATAATCAATTCACTATGGGTCGCGCTCTTTGAGTCGTTATTCTAGTTAAAGTCAATTGTAGAAACGTTTTGAGGCTTTGGCGGTTTAAGTCAAATGGCCCGCCGTCCTCTCATGTGTATGGCCCGTGCGATTCCGGTCAGCTCTATTGCCTGTACCATACCCATTCAGGCTTCGATCATCAGGTATTAATATGGGACTTTTACTAAAGTGGAGGGCGGGACGGATAAGTCGGAATTAAGCTCAATGCCAAGTTTCTGTCTTAAACGCCTTGGTCAGCACCGGAACACTACCTACACTACATATCCCTTCTTATGCTGCGCGGGTAGATTCTCTATTTGATGAAGCCTAGGTAGGCTTGAGTAACCTACATCTGTCGACAACTACCTACCAGGTAACCAAGGTCGTTGCGATACCCCAGGCTACCCTCGTAGGTCACTGTCTGGACAAGCGACTTTTAAATCCTTTCGGACCACTTCTAGGGATGTGATATCACTCAAATCGTGGCATACTAGTCACTGGCCTGGAAATTATAACTGACAATCAAATTCCATGCTTGAATGCAGTATTATGCTAACGTTTACATACAATATGGTACAATATTTGTACAACATCTATAGTCATCCCCATTTACAAAGGAAAAGCTGGCCCTGCAGCTGATTTATTCCATGTCGCCGATATACACTAATCACCCTCAGACTAACTGACATAATGTTGGGCTTTTAGTCCTTTTCGGGCGGCTGCTGAAGTTTCACTTCCACCCTACCATCCATAGTCATGACGGGCTTGGATATTTGATACTTGCCGCCAAGTACTAGGTCCTTCGCAACCAACTCTCTCGTACGGCCTAAACTTTCGATGGCGGCAATTCGGTCCAAGGTATCCTGGAGAAACTCCCGGAATCCAGGTTCGGCGCATATCTCCCTGAACGCGCGATGCATAGGCACGGAACTAGCGCGGACCTGAGCTGTGCTCGTTATGGTGAAGAAGTTCAACCGATCAAAATCTCGGATGAAGTCGGCTCGGGTCATGATTTCTTGGGCCTTGTGCATCCGGTACCACGGCAGGACGTGTCCCGTCTCGGGGTCGTATGTCTGCTCCATCTCCTCTTCCTTGTCAACAAGGGCCAAGGCAAGAACCATAGCCGCGCTCGCCCATTTTTGCTGGTCCATCACATCGTCGTCCATCTCAGATCCGAGGATCCAGCACTGGTTGAGAAACCACGTTTTCTCGCTCTCCTTGATGCGATCGCATGTCCCTAGCATATTGTGGGACTTAGCTACTCGATTTAGGAACGATAATCTACCGCCGACTCGGTCATAGACTGCTTCAAGTAGTGATACGTCAGCTCTTTCGCCAAAGTATCGTAGTCGATATTTCTGCAGCGCTGATATTGCCTGCGCCTTCGGTAAATCCGAGATCGACATCACTTCCATACGCGAAGTAGCCCGCTGAAAGAGTCGCTCATATACCCAATAATCATCACTGTTGAATATCATAGTTACGAGGTTACTCGCCGCCCATTGCTCTGCCCGTTGCTGGAGCAACTCTAACAAGTCCCTCCCGTCCTCATCGTCTCGAATCAGATGTGTCTGGTTGATGATGAGAAGCAGAGGTTTGTTCTTCTTCGCCCGGTGTAACAGTGCTACCTTCTCTAGCTTATTCATCGCTCTTTCAATATCCAGCAGTGCGGTAGATTCTCTCGGCCCGCGCTCGCTGAAGTATCCGCCAATATAGTCCTCATGAAATTCATAATCGAGGGCCTTGCCTAGCCGGATTCTGAAGATCTCCAGATCTGCATGCGCTTCGAACATGGCGCAACCCTCTCCGTCAACCTTCCGCATGGCTTCTATCAACATACTGCTTTTCCCGCTGCCCTTTTCGCCCATAATCAGGTGGTAGTGGCCTTTGTTGGACCCGTTGATGATCGCGTCGATCTTTGCTTGTTCCTCTCGCATAACCCAGTGTTGCTCATTAGGCGGCGCTGGAATATCCTTTCCTACGGCTGCTAACACCAATACTGGGTCTCCTGGTTCGAAAGCGTTTTCTATCTTCTTTAACTGCAGATACTTGTACATCTTATGGTACACGTAACCGGCACCCGCGAAGCCAACTCCCAGTACCAGCACGGAGGCGAGAGTAGTAACCGCAGACTCGCCCATTTTCGAAAATAAAGACTGCTTCTCTTCTCCTACTCCTATATAACCCTCTGGGCCAATCCGATCTCTCGTGACCTTTGTTGTGGAGAATGGCCGTTGTTGTGGGGGCCAAGTCAGCCTCACAGCGCGTGTTGAGGTAGCATTGAACCGTATCCAGCGCGGTGCAGACCGCCTCAAAGAGGCAATCCGACTGCCGGGACCCAGCAGCATTGTATCTTTAAATTAATAATCATGAACCAGAGCCCCGGCGCATGCGAGTAATTCCGATTGCCCGGAGAATTGTGAGTGACGTGACGAGATGCGGCGGCAACAACGGGAAGAAATCGCGGAAATTGCGCTTGCCCCTACCTAGGTGTGATAAAGAGGGCAAAGCCACATTGGCCCTTGACCTCTTTTTGCGGAGCACCCGGAGTGGCGCAGCAGGTCCCGACAGACGGGTTGCCCCCTTGTTGCTTCCTCGCAGATGCGTGTAACGTCGGGTTTGTCCCGTGCATGTACTCAAGTACATCAATCAAGCTTGACATAAAGAAAAAGAGAAAACTTAACTTGCTATTATTAATGAGAAAAATTCTCAGGCTTCAAGAGGGTCGCAGAGCCCAACTTCAGTTCTACAACATCAAAATGATTAAAACCTGAAGAATAGCAGGGGCTATCAATTATGTTTATCTAGATTTTAAACCATGTTTTTGCCCCTTTTACCGTCTCTACAGAGTGACTCAAAACGATGAGTCTCAATATAAACAACGTAAGTAAATCATCAGATGCCTACCTAGTAGTAGGTATTCTAAACAGCTATACACCTGTCTTTCATCAATGGGAATATGTGATTTCTTGCTTCCGTCCCATCTTCCAATAACAGCTCTGAACTAACAGTCGTCCTAGGTGTTGAGTATACAACTTTTGTCACACTGTTTTACAGTGCAATGATTCCAGTGCGTACCTATCTTGGTCTTTGAAACCTACTATGGTACCTGGAGCACCTACGTATTTCAAGGCCGATCAGAGTGCTCACGATACTACCTTGCAGGTTGAAATGACCATCGCATGAACGCTCTCATTCAACCACGACACTCCTTTATATTCTGTCATTGACTCTTCTTATTGGCATCCCATCACATCGGGATACCGTTTTCTGTTCAACACTACTAGCCATTACTTCTAATTGAATGGATCTATCTATATCCAGCCTCACACGTCCACCTTATACATTGCGAGTATCAGAGCGCAATCATCGTAGGTATCCTATTGACAGGTTCACCCAATTTTATTACCGTTTGTTACTTCGAATATTTCCTTGTCCCGATACGTCACATTAGACCGAATAAAAGCTTTTTTTTTTTCTTCACGATCACTAACAGTATGTTGAAAGTCGTGCGCACAGTCCCGCAGTCACGTATTGAAAATGACCGTGGTTAAGAAATCGTCTAACTACGGCATGCCTCCTACACTTCCAGTTGTAACTTTGCCGCTGTCGTCTAGACCGGGTCCTCCTGCAAAGGGCATTGCAGAGAACCATTCTGATTGTAACGATTTAATTGAGAATAGAGAGCCAGCAACCGCTACCACTACTATGATGTACAAAAGGTCAGTAGAGTCCTTAGTTGACTCATTTCCCACCTAAGAGTTCCAAAATACTCAAGCAGTCTGCAGTGCGAATTCTGAAGACGACAGCGATCCATCTATCCAGAATGCCGAGACGCCCTTAATACAAGGTCCCGAGGTAGTGGAGATGTCGACGAATCGACTCTCTGCTCAGGTTGCGCCGTTAAAACTAGCCCCAAAATCATGCTTGGTGGCGTCGTCAGAACAAACTAGCCCTGAAAATGTAATAAGTAATTTACCAGAGGATTTAGATGACAACACCATAAATACGCCGGATGTTCAGGAGTCATCTGGTTCTGTTATGAGTACACGTGACCCACCAGGGTTGCTAACAAGTACAATGGACGGTGACGAGTCTGCGAACATTGTTGACCAAGGTACGATTCCCAATTAACATTTCCTACTAATCTTCACTTTCATCAATCTGCACAATCTCGTTATTCGCGCCTTTTCCTCATAACACTTCACGATTCAAGATTAACGTCCTTTCGTATAAAATCAATCACTATAAGAAGCCCGTTAACTAATAGTAAAATGAAAGACAAAGTCACCAGCGCCGGCGACAGTGATGATGTGGAATCGCTTCCCGATCCACAACTAGCCGCCAACAACAAGCCTGTTGCCGATAAAGATGCACAAGGCCCGAGATTCAAGAGCAAGCTACCCTTGGCCGTGCGACTTCACAAGGATCCCCCATATCCGCCTCCGTCATTCCCACTGCCAACGCCTCCCGGGGAGCCGAGACCTCTTCAACCACGAGGGCGTGCTCCATCCTTGGGGGCAAAGGCATACCCGTTAAGCCCGTTCCCACGGGAGCACCATCTTCCTAAGGCACCCGCAAATAAATCCCTCCTAGCCCATCTTACTCAGCAACCAACACCGGATTCATCACCCACTGAGAAACACTTACACGAAGAAACAATTGCGCAGAAGGCAAATGCGGAAACAGATCAATCCTCATTTCCTACTTTTGGCAGCTCATCATTGGAATCATCATCACGGTATAGCAACTCTGTCGAACTTGTAGACCCCAATAAGTCAATTCAGACCTCGGAAGCCGGTCCTAAAGTTCCAACTGTTGTCGTTTCGAACCCCGCAGCCACCGAAAGCCAAGCAGATCTTGTTGAAGCATCCGAAATGCCTACTGACACCGGTTCCCCCATTTTTTACGGTAATTTCACTACACTAAAATATTGTCTCGAGGCAAACTAATTATATTTCAGGTCGCCGAAGAGGAAGAAACGCACCTCCGCCAAAGAACACAGCTACGCAAGGCCATCCTGGTACGTAGCGCTCTACCACCTATTTCCCCTCTTCATTCCAGACTAATAACTCATTAAATCTCCAGACACCCTGCAACAAACTGGTGCTGGTGCTACGGACAGCCACGGTGCTTCTGGAGATGGTCAGACAACCCCATTCACTCTGCCACCAATATCGCGCCTAACTCCTTTCACAGCTTCAAAGCCCCCACGAAAAGTAGTTGATGCTACCGCAGAGCTTCGAAAGCTAGCCGGCGACCCATCACCCCCCAATAATGGACGTCCCCAAACACGTCCTCAAGGAGGGCAGCAGATTCACAGAAGCTACCATGTAGCCGGTAATCCCCTCGAGCCTCATGTTGAATTATACGAGGACACTGTGATCCGCCACCCTCAAGTTCCAGCACCTAGCCGAGGAACCGACCGTATTCACCCTTCCTCTGTCGTTGCTGCTAGCACCCCTAGCAAGCTCTTGACTCACGACTTCATACGAGGCATGATCCACACCGAGTTGACCCAGTTCCAGCATGACTTGCGCACGAGCAGTATTACTCGACCTGGCGCTTTGGCGATGTTATCACGAGCTGTAGAGACATCTTCGGTACTGAATCAGGCAGGGATGCAAACGTTCATCCGACACCAGGCAGCTATGTACGCACCGGACATCTCAGCGTCCTAGGATGACGCCGAGATCCAGGCGCAGAACGCTGCTGCTGAAGGACGAATTTTCGTTGCCGTTGTTGATGCTATCACACGAGAGGATCGACTCGACCAGTTTGGAGGTAGTCTGGGCGAAGATCCATTCTACGACACTGGTAGTAACGAGGGGCTTAACCATATGTCTGGTCCTCCTGATCATGGATTTAGTTTCGGACAAAGTCATGGATACACGGCTGGTTTCCCGTACACAGGCACTTTCTCACTGAACCAGCATCACCATCATGCGCCGATTCCGGTCTTACCTCCCAACTATCCGTACCCAGTCTTGCAACAACCACCGGCATTCCCCTCGTATCTAGTCCCACCGCCCACCCCGGCCTCGAGCGCACCTTCTCATGCGCACCCGCAAGCTCAGCAACCTGCTCTACAACACCAACCTACCCAGCAGACCACGACTTCCCAGCTCGCACCAGCCTCTAGAGCGACAACGCACCCCGCGGCACCTCTCTGGGCGCCTAGCAGCGAGAACCAAGTGGTCGTACGCCCCGCTCCGGGCCCCTTCCTGTACGCGGGCACGGACCCCGAGGAGATGAAGCGCAAGGACGAAGAAAAGCGCCAGAAGCGACGCGAGCGAGAGCGCGACCGCGCGCAGAAAAAGGAGGAAAAGAACAAGCAGAAGGCGAACGAGGAGGCGCTCAAGGAGCTGCGCAAGAGCCAGAGCCGCGACTCGAGCTCGCTGCACGGAAGCACGGGTGGCGCGTGGGGAAGCGGTGGCAGCGAAGGCGGGGGAAGCGCGGCCGGGAGCGCGAGCCTGAAGCCGAAGGCTAGCTTTGGCGGGTCGTTGCGCCGCGCGTTTAACGCGTTCAAGAAGCCCGGACTGAATGCGCCGGGGCCCGCGCCGGTTGAGGAGGAGGAGGATTGTGTGAGGGAGAGCGGGGAGCGAGGTCGGAGTCTTGAGGGTGGGCTGGGTCATCCTGGATATGGACGCGGACATGGCCATCCCGGTCACGGTCATGGTCATGGTCAATCTCACCCTGGTCCAAGTTCTAGCCACGGTCATGGACACGGCTTCGGTCACGCCCATGATCGGATCCAGGATGATCATCCTCGCGAGCAGTAGGCTAGCTTCCGAAGTTGAGTTATGCTCCTTCGACAAGCCTAGTCTAATGGGCACTTATCGTTTGCATTGCTTTCAGGATCTGCTTTTTTTCGTCACTCAGAAAAGGGAATATGATGGGTTTCTACGGGAAGGATAGGGTGAATTTCTGCTTTTAATCATGCCAGAGGCGGAGGGCAAGCATGATTCTGCCCATGGATTTATGATCGCCGGCGATGGTTTTTCTCATTCTACATACAGCTCGTAGGGACAAGTGTAATACGAGCTCGATAGTTAATTCATAGCTTCATAATTGAGGATCTCGATGAGCTATACATGGCTTTGCACTACATTCTTATCGAAGTGAATCGGTGGACTTGACAACCATGTAAGGTTACAAGTCATTAAAGCAGCAGGGCGGCAATATAAGCCTACGTGATTGTTTAATACTCATAGGCTCATATTGGGCAGCTACCGACTCTCGGCATTCGGCTAGTGCTATAGCTGACCCCTGAAATATCACAGGTAGATCATCAAAGACAGTTACACGAAAACCCCACGACCCATAGCTCTGGTACGTCACTGCTGCCTTACATGTAGGTACGCAAGGGGTATTTACACTATATATATTTAGGTTGTCTCTTTATTGGTCGTCTCCTGTGCCATAGTAACACGGACCCGAGCGGTAGGGCGTTGATATCAAGCTCGTAACCGTGTATCACTTCGGTATTGAGCTTTCAGGGTTCGTTCGGCCTCTGACCGTCCTTGTCACGTCGGTTACACGAGACTTAATATCACCCGGCGGGATCGATAGGATCGATACCTACCTACTTAGTTAGGCACAGATAGGGAGATTTTTGTTTGCGAGGCTCCTTATCCTGGTCCCTGCGCTGGTCCAGTGCCAAGTTCGGTTTGATAGACTTGTGGCGCAGCTTTATATTTCAGCAGACAAGCAGATCCTTGACTATGAACTCGAGGAGACGGTGATGCCTCCGATAGGATATTGCTGGCTTTTAATACAAGTTGATGAAGGTGATGACGGTGACATATCCACCACATATAGTGCTGGGGTATTGTAGAGTGTTGAATCATGGGCTGAACCACCTGTATTAAAATGTAATAGGGTCTACACACCTAGGCTTTAGGCTTTGAGGACTAGATCCTAAAGGCTGTAGCTTGAGCAGCAGAATAAACTTGGCCAGACCGTGTGTAAGCTATGAAAAGTAGTCGGATGTAAACGACTGTGTAATTTATCAAGACATTGTGTATTGGAGTAGTAGTGAGGTGCAAGGTACTAGCAGGAACCATTCAACGCCAAGTGTCAAACAAGCGGCCGTGTCGACCACCCTATAATTTATACCGCCATGTATCCTAGTAGCCTATTCTAATAATTCCCTTATGCCCAGCAAGAAGACGCAAAGATCCTCAAATCCATCTTCTTTGACATTAACCAAGGGCTATTTCTTGTCTACATCACGAGGCAGAGCTAACAGGTGAAAAAAAAATAATGACGTTGTTGCGCGAGGAACTCTAAGCTACTCTCGCCTAAGGAACACTTTATACATACAGGAAATGCCATCTGTGTACTTTCCTCCCGGGGCAGTAGTTTACAAGGTTGGTTGTGACCCCGGTTTTAATTCCTACTTTCCCCCAAGCTGTTCTCCCTCGAAGGACCCTGCTGTCCTACCCATCTTAATCAGGGCAGAACCTTCCCTCTCCGTATTTTCAAGGCCTCGAAGGCACTTCAAAGCGCCCACCATCCCGGCGCATCGGGCTGACCGCGCGAGGGGCGGCGTATGATAATGGCAATGAGCTTTTGTACGCCCAAGGGATGTATATAGTTCACACAGTGAACACCTGAAGAACCTCCTCGCCCGCGAGGAGGTAGAGCCAGAGTGTAGAGGATGTATTAAGTGAGCCGACACGGTCGGCAGGCCGTTCCCCACCAGATCTGTGATGAGCAGGGACGTGAGCGCAGAAGACTATCTGCCCCTTCTGCGGGCCAAGGCTGTTTGTTATAAACAACCCGGGCTGCGGCCGTGTATTGGTTGGAGGCACCTCGCCAAGCGTAGTGCTCGACGTCGGCCCATCCGTCTGTTTCGACAGGTGGGCCTAGCCTGTGGCCGAGCCTGCGGCCACAGGCTGAGCGCCCAGGGGCCGTACGCAGGACCACGCCGGACCAGCCGAGCGAGAATACTGCTTGCGGCTGGCGGAGAGGCCAGCCATCAACTCCTTGTCAACCGTGGCCCTGATCGTCGCCCGCGACGATTTGGAAGAGGCCCGTCATTCCGCGGACGGACCCGATCCGAGGTTCCCGAGCTGGGAATTCTTATCCTGCGACGCGGCAAGAGGCCGGTCTGGCCTGAGGCTGCGGCCCAGGAGGAGCGATGGTGGGAATCGCAATCCTGTAGTGTTTCAGTGTTAGCTGAGTACTGACGATGAGATAAACGACGTGAAGGACTTACCTGGCCTGGGCCGCAGCAGCACGCTCACCACGAATGGTCTCTATACTGGTTCCGGAACGGTGGCGTTCCAGCAATGCCACATAGAGAGACATCTTGAAAGACGTCTCGTGTTAAGGCCCTGTTGTGGGTATTTTTTTTTTATTTTTTTATTTTATCGTTTAGGAATTTTTTTGACTGACGTGACTTGTTAGAAAGATGTGAGAGAAAGAAACAGTGGAGGATGCCGTGAAAGGATAAATAATTTGATGATGATGGGCGACGGAAAACTTACAGTAAATAGGGCGGTACGTGCCGAGCGCTGATCGTCAGCCAGTGTCGCGGTTAGGGGAAGTGCTCACCACCAGTGCTTCTGGTGTGTTTCTTCCCTTTCGTTGGCGGCACTATTGTAATTGTTAGTTAATCACTGAGGTCGAAATATGTAAAGTGAAGAATTACCTGCGTGCGCTGCATCACACCGCAGCGTCTTGGATGAGAAGCGCTGCCGACCTCATCTTGAGTCACTGGAGTCCTGGCACCGCCAGCGGTGCTGGGAGCTCGCCCAGGAAGTTCGCTTATAAATAGCGGCTACGATGGCCGCTTCCGCGATTTTAATGATAACGGCCTCTGTGACCGCATCTTTCGCGGTTATTTAATGAAGGTAAGATAAGGTGTGTTTTATGTTAGGTTAGGTAGGTAAGTAGGTTAGGTAATTAGGTTAGATAGGTAGGTACCTAGGTAGGTTAGGTACCTACCTACCCATAATGAATGTTTTGTGTGTAGGTAGGTGATGTTGATTGTTCTGGTGTGGTAGAATTTATAGAAAAGGTTGCAAGACGAAAGAGGGATAACAATGGTCGGAGACGAGACACTGGCAGAAAATAACACGGCGGTGAGATACTTAATTAGTCATATAATCACTGTTGCCGCTGTAGCTTAGTTAGAACTGACACTTGGAGGTCCTTGATCCTAATGCTTACGACGGCCGTGCGTTATCGTTGACAGGTGCCGTCCAGTCTGCGTACTTGGCTGTAGCAGCTACAATCTACGAAACCATTATATCTATGACTGAGAATGGAATAGCTCTTTTATCATCATAGTGCGACTTGTTTCGGGAAGGCACTCCAGGTGTCCCATGCGTCAAAGAAACGCACCGACGCCCCCAGCCTAACGTATGTATTTACGTTAGGTAGAGGACGTCCCTCGGACATAAACAATCCCATCATCATCAACAGTGTTAGTTGTATCCTAAATCAACATTTGAAACTACATACACACGGATTGTGGATGTACGCACATAGGTGCTTATCTTTTAAGAACAAGTCGCCTATGTGAACCTTAACTTAGGAGCAACTATTCTGAGTGATTCTTAGTAAGATTTGTCATTTCATAATTTCTCCCTTTGCAATTTCCCTAAACAAGAGCTAATTAAGACGACGAAGGCTGAATATGATTCGAAGATGTATTCACCAGTCATATTGAGTCCCACAAGAACAGGGGTTCAAGTCTTTCAGGTACTACGAGAACAATATATCACATGGAACATCCAGTATAGAAATCACAATTTCGCGGATAAGCCCCCTTAGAACTGTTGATTCCAGAACTCGAAAGATGGGTTCATCCTTATCACATGTAGTCGATCCCATTTTGCTCGGGCAGTTTCACAAAGAAAAGGTGTTCAAAGACATAATATATTGGCGGTATGGAATCCTTGAGCTGGCATAAACAGATATTTGTGACTATGTAAGTTCGAGATTGGGAATAGGGGCATGTCACGTTCTATAATTACATAAGCAAGATCTTAGTGATTACCAAAGGAGGATGCTTCAGGGCTGCAGGTGCCCAGATGGCGACCGGAACGATCACTGGCGTTATCTTAGTGGGGGTTGGCGTAAGCTTAATGGGGCCAGGGTGCCCTGTAAACCGCGTTTAGACCTTCTTTAATTGGCTAAAATGAATCGATGGAACGCCGTGGGGTTATTTGGAGATTTGGAGATGCGACGGTCCCAATGATGTAACACCAACCTCTCCTGCTCTCTCTCCATCATCTCTATCTCTCACTCCTTCTTCCATGTCTTTCATGTGCCATTGATAAACATGAAAGAAATGGAGTATAGGAAAGGCGAGCTCCCGCCCTACAGTGCCGTAGCAGCACCGGAGCGGCGCAGGCGCTGGCCCGTCCGACGTACTCGGGGACTCAAATTCGTGGCCCTAGCATGTCTTGCTTTCATTGTTTATGCGCAATGGAGACAGATAGACTCCTTTCCGAGACATAGGCCGATATCCAAACTGTCGGTCGAGAAACTGGCGGAGGACTTGCGGGTGTGCTCTAAATTGCGTTCGAAGCCGCAAGACCCTATCGGCTTGGGCCGAGAGCGTAATGCGCGATACGTCGATGGGCACAAACCTACCTTAATCAAGAATGCGAGCATTTGGGTTGGTGAGCCTGCTGCTGGAACGAGTTCCGAGGATGCGCGCGCTGGGAAGGGCTTCGAGTGGATTGAAGCTGATGTTCTGTTGGAATATGGCCTCATTAAAGAAGTGAGAAAGGGCATTGACGCTAGCTTGTTTTCATCCGACACTGTCGTGTGGGATGCTAAAGGCCGCCGGCTTACTAGTGGTATCATCGATATGCATAGTCACGCTGGCGTAGATAGCTTACCCGGGTTAAATGGCAACGATGACACAAATGAGATGGGTTCGAATATAACCCCGTACGTGCGATCTATCGATGGAATAAACGTTTTCGATCACCAGATCCAGGTCATCAAAAGTGGAGGAGTTACGACGAGCTTGATTTTGCCGGGTTCTAGTAACAACATTGGAGGCGAAGCTTTTGTTATCAAACACGCTGTTGGCGAACCAGATGGCCGCAACGAAACATCGATAGCCGACTTGCTAGCTGACCCGGATCGTAATTGGCGATACATTAAGATGGCCTGCGGCGAGAATTCTAAGCGCACTTACGGAAAAGCTGGAGAACATGGACCTACAAGTCGATTAGGCGAGTCCTGGGAATTTAGGCACGCCTTCGAACAGGCCGCCAAGTTGGTTCAAGATCAGAATGATTGGTGTACCTTGGCTGAGTCTGTAGGCGTTGAACGGATGAACACCTACCTGCCACAAGACTTAGAATGGGAGACGCTAGGTGCTGTACTACGTGGTCAGGTCCATGTCAACACACACTGTTACACGGTTCCTGATTTGGAAGCATTCGTGGATCACACAAACGAGTTCAAGTTTCCGATTCGGGCCTTCCACCACGCGCATCAGACATTTCTCGTACCCGAAGTTTTGAAGCGAGCGTGGGGCGACTCCCCGCCCGCTTCGGCTCTGTTCGCCGACAATATGTGGTACAAGGCCGAAGCTTACATCGGATCCGAGTATGCTGGTAAAGTGCTATATGAAAATGGCTTGACTCCCATATACGTGAGTGATAATCCGGTATTGAATGCTCAGCATGTAGTCTTCGAGGCTGCCAAGTCATTCGGATATGGTTTACCGTATCATGCTGCTTTGGCTGCTGTTACGACGGCACCGGCTGAGCGATTGGGATTGGGACAGCGGATAGGCAAAGTTAAGCCTGGATTCGATGCCGATATCGTCGTATGGGATAGTGACCCGTTGAGTGTTGGCGCGACACCGGTCCAGGTCTGGATTGATGGAACCGCGCAGTTCGATGACCCTGTTGAGTTGAGAAAGCCATTCTCCTCTGCTCCAAGCTCTCTTCCGGAAGTCCCTGCCGCTCCGGACGAAATTGTTTCTACGAGCGACGTAATATTTACTGGAGTTTCGAAGTCCTTTTTATCACCTATGTTTCAATCAGGCGCCCATAGTCAAAATTCGACCGTTGCAATTTCAGGTGGTAAAATCACATGCGTAGGAGTTTGTGAAGAGGAACTCGAAATCGCCTCCAAGTCAGGCACCAAGGTCATTTCTCTCCAGAACGGTTACTTGACCAGGCCGTTCACGATATTCGGCTCTCTTCTTGGCCTCAACGGAATCGATGCAGAGAAAGATACCGACAATGGTGGCAGTCCCAGTGTTTTCAGTCGGGGTGTTGACGGGCTCGCACTCGGCACCAAGAAACTTCACTACGCGCAGAAATACGGTGTCACACGAGCAATCTCCGCACCGAAGTATTCGGGACAAGGAACACACCAGGGAACTAGCGTCGGATTCCGCACGGCTGCGAAGCACGCTCTTGATCACGGCGCCATATTCGCCGATGATGTGGCCGTGCATTACACCCTGGACCTCAGCGCAAAGCGAGGCAGTACTTCGATTTCCAACGCCGTCAACGAACTGCGCCACAAGCTCCTCGAGGCCGTTGCCGCGGATGCTAACGCTTCCACCACAGACCCTTACACCGAAACCGCGTTCCTAGCCAAGGTCATCGATGGCGAACTTCCGCTGGCCATTAGCGTTCATAGCGCCGACGCCATCGCTGCTATCCTGAAAGTTAAGCAAGTCGTCGACAAGGCCATTACCTCATCACGAGCTACCGGTAGCGGTAACATCAGATTAGTCCTCATCGGCGGCGCGGAATCCTTCCTACTAGCGGACGAGCTGGCCGCCGCAGACGTTGGCGTTGTGCTCAGCCCTCTGCTCTCCTACCGCAACGGGTGGGACCAGCGAAGGGCGCTGACGGGCGCGCCGCTCACGAACGGGACTGCCGTCGACGCTCTTGTCGCCGCTGGCGTTCGCGTGGCTGTGGGTATTGAGGAGGATTGGCTCGTGCGTGATGTTGGGTTACTAGCGGGTATCGCGTATAAGAATAGTCAGGGGAAGTTGAGCGAGAAGGAAGCGCTGGATTTGGTTTCGGATAATGTGTATGCAATTTTAGGATTGAAGCAGAGTGGAAGTGGAAGAGAGAGGGAGGATGAGAGGGAGTTCGTCGTCTTTGAGGGGAGCCCGCTGGAGATTGGGGCTAGGGTAAGGGCTGTTGGGGGTGGTGTTGGTGAGGAGGTTATGGTGTTTTTGTAGGTGTTTATTATGGTATTATATTTACTATATTACATACACAATCCTATGTTTTTGATCTTGAAGACTTGTTATTCCAGTAGCCATTATGGTACTTAGGTATGATTATGTGATATTGTGAATACGAATAGGGGCGTTGTGTTACTGGAAGATGTGCTTTTGGATGTGAAATGATGGGGTGCTTTTTGGTGATGATTAATAAATATAGGTATATATGTAGCGTCTTCTGCGTAATACCTTCTTGCTTTAACTTACCATGTTAATGATTGTGCTTGACAACATATTAACGTCTCATTTTGAATAGGAATTCACGATTAGCGTGATGGAAAATCACAAGTTGATCATCGTAATTGCCTATCAGCTTCAGCATTGAAGGTTTAGCTAAGACCCCGCACCTTTACCACGTGCACGGGCCAATCAGCGATGAAGATCTGATGCTTGGCCCTTCGCGTTTTCCGCCTAACAATTTCTTTTTCTATTCTATGGGCCAGACGCGACGTAGCCTAGATATCGTCAACTCGACGCGCATTCATTTTAACAACCTGTGTGCGACATATACCTATCCACTTCACTCACGACAATCGATAATCGCAAATACATACGAAACCATACCTTCTTATCGCCTCTAAATTTTGCATAGGCTACTCTTTAGTAGAAGTCTATCAATTCTATATTAAGGTTATCACGGCGCTTTTCACATAATCGCACAACATCGTCTTTGTCCCTTCCCTCTTCGAGCCTCCCCCTTCATTCCTCCTTTATTAATCCCCTCGCTCCTTCCACTGCACTTCTCTCTTTCTCTAAGAATAGTGGATCGCCTTCCCATTTCGGCGACTCTCAGCTTCCTCGTCGCGGGTTGCGACCCACTTCTCGCTCACACATATGGCCTGATATGTAGGGACATGACGATGCACTAGTCATGGGAAATCAAAACAGTAAGGAAGTGAAGGCTGAGTCGGATGGTGAGGAAGGAACCTTTGGATCTTCACCTTTTGGGTCTCGCAACCCGTCGCCTTCGCCTCGTCCATCCCCCGACATTGTCTTTTCCAGTCAAGTTCATTCGTCTACACCGAAGAACCGTCATTTTCCATCCAAGTCTACGATAAAATCCGATCAATATTTGACGACTCATCGACGCCGCGTATCCGCACTCAACAGCGACAGCCCTCACACATCTCCCTCAATATCTGATATCAAACGCGAGAAACCTGAATCACCCGAAGAGAAGAAACACGTCTCAACACCAACTTATAGACCTGGATTTAAAACCGAGAGGAAATCTAGCGATTCGCCCAACCCGCCGTTGCCAACGCATACCCCTTCAGATATTAAGGCAATACAGAATACAGAAGACGATATGGACGATTTTCCTTCATTTGGCGAACCACCATCGTCCAAGTCGCGTCGTCGTAGACGCAAGCGAAAGGAGAGACACCGAAAACAAGTACAACAACTCGCCTCTCCCAATCTAGGCAACGACCAAGAAGATCCAAATTCGTCTTTATATTCTAACAACGGTGCAACCGTCGACCCTACTCCTTCTAAGAATCGACCGTCTAAGAGGCGCAAGACTGCGACACCGGGTAGTCAATCCAGAAAGAAGAAGCAAAAGTACAGTCATGATGAGGATAACTTGGCAGACAATGCGATTCCATTCAGCAGCCTTGCCGAAAGCCTCTATGCCAATCATCGCAAGAATGGAAACTTAGAGACAAGTGAAAATGGTCTCCAAGATAATAATAATAATGATGCCGAGGAGCAGCAGTCGAACGAATCCGATCAGGAATCTTCCATATCTCACCAGTCGGCTTCTGACTCAAATACGAATAACGTTGATCTCGACTCAGCATCTATCGCACATTCGGATGCAGTTCCTAGCGACGACATAAAAGCAGATCCTTCTAAAGATGACGCCACGTCCCATAGCGGAAGCCAGCCTAACAGCTCTGGAAACCTTTCTGGAGACAACGATTCTTCATCAGAAGTTGCTCGGTCAGATGATCAAGATAAGATGGATATCGATGGAGAAGGCCCGAGTAAGGATGAATCCGAAGATAGTGATGAAGATAATGAGAAAGTCAGCGATGGTGAAGAGAATGAGAGTCATTCCATTCATGCTGACCCTAATTCCAAATCCACGTCAGTAGGTGCAGATGCTATTAATGATAGCGAGTATCATCTAGATAATGAGGAGGAGTTACCGGATAATCCCCAAACCGTCGATTCTCGACCTAAGCAAAATTCGGCACGAAAGCGTGTCGTCAAACCCACATTCTACGAACGCCTAGCAGAAGGAAGTTCCAATGGTACCACGGCCCATGGTTCATCTTCTCCCGTTGCCGGCCCCTCAACCTCAAGATCGACAGGAAGGAAGCAGGCCAAAATTTCAACCATGCTCAAAGGCAATGCCGAAGACAGTCCAGGACCAAAGACGCCCTCACAAAAGCGAAGCGCCCCCTTCAAAACACCCAAATCCGGACCTCACGAATTAGTCACCGGTCCGTTTAGCGACTTTGAACTTCGCAATCTCACTCAGGCGGTTGAACGCTGGAGAGATGACCACAATCTAACTCAAACCCAGGTCAATTCGCTCATTCAAGGCAACCCCAAGGAGGTTCGCTCTCAAGAGTTCTGGGCTCGTATCGTGGCCGTATGTCCGAACCGTCCTCGCCAGAAGGTAATAAATCAATGTCGCCGCAAATTTCACAACTTTGTAGCCCGGGGAACTTGGACAGAAGAGCAACAAGAAGAATTAAAGAGGGTATGGGAGGAACATGGCAACAAATACGCTCTGATTGGCAAAATAATCAATCGACATCCCGAAGACGTGAGGGACCGTATACGCAACTATGCTGTGTGCGGCAAAAATCGTCGCTCAGATCCGTGGAGTGTGGATGAAGAAGAGAAGCTCCAAGCCATCATTGCCGATGCTCTTCGGGTGATTCGTGAACACAGAAGAGAAGGGAGAATCAAAGTGCAGGAAGCAGATGAAGAGCTGATAGATTGGCAAAGAGTCAGTGAACTGATGGACCGGACCCGCAGTCGTCTCCAATGCATACAGAAGTGGAAAATCATGAATCGACGAGGAGCCGAGCGCGGCAGTATAGACGGTGGCGAGGTTATGTCCCTGGAAGAAATTATCCAGAAGGCCCGGAACGAGGCGAACGCGATGTCAAGCCGCGAACGATTCAACATCGTCAATGCTGTTGACGCTTCTGATGCAAAAGCGGATAGCCGAATTCCTTGGGCTAAGGTCAGATCAGCTTACTTGGACGACCGGTGGACACGTCCTACTATCATGCTGGCCTGGTATCGCTTACGACATTCTATTCCTGATTGGAGTATCATGACTGTTCCGGAGATCGTCACGCAGCTGAGTAAGACCTATCAGGAGACGCGTAAACTCGAATACCCCAGTGGCATCGACTACGACGTCGATACAGAATATGCCGATATGGAGCGCAAGGTTCAGAAGATGTTGAAGGTTCACCGTACCCCAAAGACTCCAAACATCGTTGTTAAGACCGACGATGATGACAGCGGGGATGAGGGAAGTAGTGAGGAAGATGAGGCGACCGAAGGGAAGTTAGAGGATAACCAGAGTGACGAAGATGAAGACGATGATGAAGCCAGTCAAGAGAACAGCGGTACCAGCAAGGACAATAAACGCCAGGAGGAGGGCAGCGAAATTGACGAGGCTTCTAATGATGAGTCTAAGGATGAAGACATTCCCATGAAAGACGAAACGGATGGAAATTCAAGTGCCAGTGTTGATCTTGGCAACAATGCGGAGGAAAGCGTGGATCGCGAATCCTCTGCTGAAGCACCTTCCATCACCAAGGTCACTCCACGAAAAATCCGACGAAGTCAAAAACGCTATAGCTCATCAGCCAGAAGTGCAAGATTCCAGAAGAAAGCCAAGCCAACTCGGGAGATTATCGAGGAGTCTAGCCAAGAGGAGCAAGCTCCGAACGAGGACGAAGAGCTTAGCAGCGACACGAACGCAAGCTCAGTGGAAAGCATCCCATTCCACTTATAAATGTATAAATTCCGTGCTTCTGTCATTCAGGCCGTTCTTCGATGAGTGCCTTTTGTTTCGATATACTCGTGACGTTAAGTACGTTTGAGGACCTGCCATGTCCTTTGGCCCTTCCTTAATCGGTGGCACGTGTTGAATTGCAATTATTGAGCCTTGACATAAGATGTACCTTGTCAGTTATCCTATACCTTGTGTTTGCAATTTGGCATGCTAGTCCAAAAACTACTCGGCGTAGGCAAACCAAATTTTCAAGTTTACTACTACTGTCGAATCCCTCTGCTTTTTGACAAGTTACTTAGGGCACGAAGCTAGTCGGCTTTAATCACATGCCTATTTCAACTACTAGGTCGAACAGGTTCAATGAGATCCAAACTCTTCGGTGGAATAAATGAATAATCGACGACAAATGAGCATACACGACGGAAGGATACGATGATACCCCTTGTTTTTTTCTTAAACATTGCTGATGGCCGATTCATTCAATCGAAGAGCTGAATTATTGGTACATTTGCTGAAGGTATTACAGTGAGAATCCTGATCCTTTTAAGGCCGCGGGCAATTTGAAGATTTTAAATCCCCCCTTCTGTTTCAAACTACTCGTGATTCTGTGCAGGCTCCAACCACGACGACTTGTACCCTACTTCCCGCTTATGCTTCATAATCAAGACGTTGACAATGCTGCGGATCAATAGACCTACCGACTAGACCTTGGCACGGCAAGGATGTAGTAGTATCACCTCCATTCATGCCTCGGTAAGGCGTAGTTAAGTAGGTCAATCATACCACCATTTACCAAAAAGAATAACGACCTGGGACCGTTTTTACATAATATCTCGAGTCTTCATCATAGCACAATGCAGCAACACAACGCCGATCAAAGAGTTCTTAAAGCTATTAGTAATGATACTAGTGCCTAGCCCATATCTCCGTGTAAGGACTAAAAGGCTTCTAGCTTATAAATCGCCTCGGATTCTTCGAGAGCTGTCCTTTGGAATGTAACCCCACCGCTTAAAGCTTTCACCCTAGCTTTGAGAAACGTCATATATAATACTATCTAGGCCGAACCTGAAAACTTCCTTACTGGCCCTATCCTTTCTACATATCAACCATTCTAGTCACTTGGGCACAATGGCTCGTAAGAATTTGACGTTTCACCTTGCCGAACGCCCCAAGGGCAACATTGTACCAGGGAAAACCTTCAATCTCGTGGAGACTGATGCCCCTACGGCCGACGACCTGAAAGATGGCCAACTTCTCGTCGAAAACATCTACTTGTCCTTGGATCCGGCCATGCGCACATGGCTGTACGGTAAGTTACCTCCTATCCCATACCCCCCCCCCCCCCCCCCGGCATTCGGATTTGGCCTTAAACCCGCATGCGTTGCAATATCACGGGCGCTAACCCGTTCGGTAGACATCCGATCGTACACCCCGCCAGTCGCCATTGGCGAAAAAATGCGCGGCGGCGCCATTGCCAGGGTCCTCGCGAGCAAGAGCTCCAAGGCTAAGGAGGGCGAATTCGTCTTCGCCCGCAGCGGGTGGACCGAAGTCGCCGTCGTGGGAGAGGCCGAGTTCGATACCATCGATCTGCCCAAGGGCACCCAGCTCACGCACGCCATAGGCGCTGCTGGTGAGTCGCTCCGGATTATACTCCACCTTTTTGCCCCTATTACCCCTGAATACTATGATGCGTCCCCTCCTTCCCGCCCCCACCAAACTAGCAGACAGACACCAACATACATATGACGAAATGCTTTTGCTGATATGTCGGCAGGCATGACCGGTCTTACGGCCTACTTCGGCCTCACGGAGATCGGGAAGCCCAAGGCCGGAGAGACGGTCGTAGTGTCGGGCGCCGCGGGCGCGACGGGATCCGTCGTCGGCCAAATCGCCAAGATTAACGGCGCACGCGTCGTCGGGCTCGCGGGCTCGGACGAGAAGTGCAAGGTGCTGACCGAGGAGCTCGGGTTCGACGTCGCGCTCAATTACAAGGCGCCGACTTTCGCGGAGGATTTCGTCAAGGCGACGCCGGATTATATCGATGTTTATTGGGATAATGTTGGTGGTGATAGTATGCTTACACATTTTCCCTCTTGCTCCATATGGCCCCCCCCCCCCCCCGGGGGGGGGGGTTTTTTTTTTTTTTTTTTTTTTTTGGTGTTATAGAAAGAGAAGGAGTGAGAAGAAAGAAAAAAGAAAAAGAGACA